>NC_081414.1:35335574-35935574 GCF_030272615.1 Cryptomeria japonica | reverse complement strand
CACATCAATTCACTTGGATTGTGCTTCCTCTTGGAAAATCTTGACCGATCATCATCATTTGATCTCAACCGTTGGTTTCTTTCTGAATTTTCTATAAATTAAGGCTTTCATCTCTCATTAAAAAGGAGGCTGGAGAATATATCGTTATTATACCATTTTTGCTCTAGGTTCATTGAGAATATTGCATACATATTTAGATTATTTATCTCATTTATTGCTTAAATCTTGTTAGATTAATCTTCCATCCATCTAGCATTAATATCATGCTCATATAGATTAAAATCCTTCGTCTTGGTGTTGTCTAGTCACTGGATTGCTTATACAAATTTGAGAGCAATCTTATACTCGCATCTCTTAGAAGGCAATGGGTCGATTTGTTATGGTTTTCATATTCACGTTTATATTTGTCTAACCATGCATGTAATGACTTAATTGAAGTGTTGTGTCTTGCAGATACAAATTCTTAGTCCACTTTTCACACACAGACTACCAAGTGAAATAGGACTGTCACCGGTTTTCAATATGGAAGATTTAGTGGCTTACAAAGGGCCAATTCCAGATTCAGATCACAGTCAAATAGAGATAGAAGATGATGTAAATAACCTTCAAATTCCAGCAAAACCAAGTCCAAAAGCTGAGAAGATAATGAGTTCTAGGATCACTAAAAAGACAAGACACCAAACTTATTGGGAGCACCTAGTTAAGTGGCAGGGTAAGGATGATGCAGAGGCTACATGGGTGCCTAAGACAAAGTTCAAGAAGTTAGGCATTGATTAGAATCTAATCCCAAAAGAGGTGACTTAATTTTCTTTTGTTTGGGAGAATGGTGCAGGAGCACCTAGGACTTAGGCTAGTAGTCCTTCTACAATTTTGGCTTATACTGACCTTAGACAAGTCAATTTTTCAATAAAGACTCCAGGAGGGTCCAATGTGTGTGATTAGAGTCTAGGTTGAGTCAAGTGTATGCCTAGTTTAGTGGGTTTCTTTCTAGGTTTGCACTTTGTTGGTTGTTCTTGGTTTGAGTAGTCAATGATGCCTTCTAGATGGTCAAAAGAGGCATAGGTTGGCTAAAGTCTTAGAGGGGTTCAAAATAGCCTTATAAATGTTTAAAAAGAAGTTAGTAATGATTTTTAATAGGTTG
Source organism: Cryptomeria japonica (assembly GCF_030272615.1). NCBI lineage: Eukaryota > Viridiplantae > Streptophyta > Pinopsida > Cupressales > Cupressaceae > Cryptomeria > Cryptomeria japonica. The sequence goes on along the minus strand of NC_081414.1, from coordinate 35,934,433 downwards.
CCTAAGTTAGAAAGGCAAGATGTGAAAAATTGTAAAAGTTGTCATGACAACTTGGTCCTAAAAGAGCTTAGCGATGGAGTTAGGGTTAACATATTTCCCTAAGATTCCTCCACATGTGGGTAAGACTATTTAAACCCTCTCTTTTATGGATACCAAGGTTGGAAGCATTGATTTTTGCGAATGACAATCTGAAACCACTCATTTTCGGACTGTTATCACTATTTTTGTCTTATTTTGCAGAAAAGAGTGAATACAAATGGATTGAATCCATTGATCCAAACTTGGATAGTTTTTATTTAGTGTTTTCTAGTGTCATTAAATCAATTTCATGCTTTTTAAATAGATTTTATTAGTTCTTTTACTGTTTTGTCTTCAAGCAGCCAGTTTTGGCTTGTAAATAGTATACCTTTGAAAAATGGTTGCCCCATAAAATCCCATGGTGTAATCATCACGGCCTATTGGGATATGGTAGGAAACCCAATTTACATTGTAAATATGCATGGAGGAGTTCTGGAAATGAATTTTTCTATTTTTTCCACCTTGCCCTAGGCGAGTCCTGTTGCAACCCGACTAGGAAAGATAAGGTGAAAAATGATGAAAAAATGTAGGGGTGAAACCAAAAACCTAACATAAGCATTTGGAATTGGTCATGAGGTCCATACAAAGTTTCAAATGAAAGGAGAATCCTTGAAAAATCCATTAAATGACCTTTTCACCAAGTGAACAGTCACAATCCTAGAAGCCTTTATAACCCTAGTAAAACCTCATTTTTGGGTTAGGGCATAGTAATTAACAATTCGGGGTCTAAAACCAACAAAATATCTTGGGGAAATGAGTGATTGAAGTATCATAAAACTCTTTGAAGGGTCTTTTGGACCGTATGACCAAAAATCCCTAAAAACCTGGATTAGGAGGCCTAATTGGGCTCTTTCCTAGTAGCCCTCTTTTGAGCATTTTCTTGAAATCGATAAGGATGATGAGTTTGGCAATAGAAAAAATAGACCTAGTTGACCAAATCCCACATTGAATGAGCACCTCCACACCTCTGCAAAACACATGACAGCATTGGGGGTGAGAGTGACAAAATGTCAGCTAGAAGGATTGAGAACTAGTGTGGAGCACTGAATTGGTAGAGTTCCTAGTGAAGACACTTGTTGAATGTCACCTTAAGGTAGACAAAGAAATAGTCCTAGAAGATTTTGAGAATGAATAGGAGGTCTTGAAGCATAGCAAGGCCTAGTACATTTGGTGGAGTGAGCAACACCAATAGGAGAAGTGTGAGCAAGCTAGGAGAACCCTATCAACATCCCTGTCAGTATCCATCTCATCTTGGACCTCTATGTCGATTCAGAATGGATCACCAACCAAACAGTCAACCGGTGCACACCTACCGAATATCTATCCCTTTCGGTTTTCTAACCGTGTGGGTACGTCTTCCCTTAATGGTTAACCTTCTTGCCTTCTCCTTCCTTGTGCCGATGGATTTGGTCAACCATGTCGGTCCTTATCAGCAATCTATGATGACCCATCATGTGCATCTTCATCAGAGTGAGAGCACTTCACTTTTATCTCTTTGTCCAATTGGTGGTATACCAGTATCCATCTTGTTTACCGATTGACATGTTCCTTTCTTCATACCGGTAATGTGCATGATATCTTCATGTTGTCCATCTCCAACTATTATTCATCGTTGGCAATACCACTTTCCATCTGCATACCTGTAACTTTCATGTGTGCAACTATAGAGCCTTATCTTCATTTGACTGGTTCTTTTCTTAACTGGTTTGCTAAGGAAGCAAACACACCATCTTAACTCTTCCTTCTCTACCTTGGTGGCACATCATGTCATCACATGCTAATCTGGTGCACATCTCTGAGCTCAACCTCAGGAGGCATTCTCATCTTCCACTTTGGTCATTCGGTCTATGTATCCAATCACCTGCCTTGGCTTACTCAGGTTGTCTTATCCCAAGGAGTCATAATGTATGGCATGTATACTATGGGATAAGCAAGGTATTACCACTTACTGATGGGTAAGGATCTATGTCACCTACTGGTATTAATGTGACATCCTTGAGGAGTAGACGCATCTTCAACTTGACATATGTCCTGGTAGGTTTCCCATATGCCATCCCTGCTTACTGAAGCAACACATTCTCTATCAATCTTCTCTTCATCTAGTGGGAGTCCTATTGTATAGCATCCAACTCTTACTGGTGAGATGCACATGCTTCACCTTCGATGTTGATGTGATTCTTGTAACATTCTGCCTCTTCATCATAATCAGCATCCCAGCATGTTGTTCTCTTACTAGGAACATGTTTACTGGCTAGCAACCACTCAATGCCAACACAATACTTATCTGTCATCATACCATATCGGTCTCCAGTGCATGTCTTCAACACATGCCAACACTAATTTGTGTACCCATGACCTGCAATACTTGGTTGACATCAATGTCACAAATACACTTCAATATCCCATATTGGTCATGCTATACCAGTTGACATCAATGACAACTCAATGCGAACAATCTCCCCCTTTGCCATTGATATCAACACACATGTAGTATTCGGTATACTATAGATCCTTTTTCCCCCTTTGACAACAATGGCAAAGGGTCTCGACGGGTGGTATAGTACAGGCTCTCTCTTCTCTTTTTGTAATGGTTGCTTGTTCCCTTTTTACCACAATTCTCTGCAACCTCTCAACTAGTAGCACTTGAACCAGAGAGCTGACACCAATTTGTTTGACATATTCTCCCCCTTTGCAAGTAACTAACATTTTGTTCATATCTCCCACTATACCGGTCCATGGTGCAGCAACAAAAACACTTGATTTCCTCCCGTGTCAAGTGTATCAGGTACCAATCATAAGGTATGATTGTGAACTCCCCCTAAATCACAACCCTTTGGTCCTCATTTTTTTTCAAGTCCTAAACCGGTACCACAAACTGCACTTTGTACCAGTGGAAGTGAGCATCTATACATGCTGATGGTCTTTCACTTCCATGGCATCCATCCCATCTTAGTGACATAAACATGCTTGACCACAATGCCAAGTCACATTGACTCCACGTCGACATACACACCGGTTAACATCATGATGTCTCATACACGTGGATCAGCTACTGGTCCAACACACTGTCATTTTAGGCTAACTTATGATATCATCAAAGACATAAATTTATCTATCTAGGTAACTGGAGCCGCTACAACACAACCAGAACATATTAACTCACATATTCTTCATTATCGGTAACTGTCCCTACCGGCAACATACTGCACCTATCGGTTTACTGTACCAATTCAATATCTCTACCAATATACTTTTTCCATTGGCTCTTCTTCCGGTGTCACATCCCACTTTGACACCTGCAACAATGATCCATCTTGCCCATGTGAATGTGTAGCCAAGATATCAATTGCACCCATTCTTTCATCTCATCTTCTTCATCATGTTAGTGAATTCTCATCCTTTCATTTGTCCTTCTCAATATTTGGGGTTGAATGATCTAATCAACATATAGCTCCCCCTAAGGGTCTGCATCTCCTTTAAACTTTAGGAGGTATCACCTATGCAATGAGTGCACAATGTTGATCAATGGTCATGTTTTCTTCCTTCTTCCTCCATACCTGCTTGGACTCCCTCCTCTTCTCATTTGTATCCTTTGGATCAAGCCTCATCTTCTTCTGCTAATAGGTCATTTCTTTACCATTTTCTATATTATGATTGGATATATTTCCATAAAATCATACTGCATTCATCCCAACTGGATGATTGGAAGATCTTCTATCACACCGGTTTGATCTTCTTCTTAGGGTCATGCCATTGTAGTCCGCTATCGATTTCAACTAATATCTAGATCTTGCAGGAGAATTTCTCCTTTGGGAATATTTGTTATGTCAGCTGCCATGTGCACAAATCATCTTCTTCCTACACTTGTTACTTCTATGGCCAGATCCATTGCAGTTATAACATATATAATTTATATTTCTTGAGGCAACAAATGGACTCTGGTTAGCATAACTAGGAGTGGGCTTATGCATGTTTCTGCATTCTGATGTTTTATGCCCAAATGCATTACATCTTCTACAAACTGAGTTTCTAATCCTAGGAAGAAAACTTTTTCTATTCCTAGACATCTTTTTGCATTCCTCTGCCCTATGGCCATATCCTTTACAAGCAAAATAGTAGCCGGAGAATGGAGACATATTACTTACAAATTCATTTTGCCAAACATGAGGTGATCTGACCGGTTTGGATTCTCCACTTCTACTTCTCTGGGGTGTTGCATCTCTTTGTCTTCCACTAGTGGGGAATCTCTTAGGCTTCCTTCTTGCATTCTTGTTTCCGGTGAACCTATATTCTCTCAGCTTTCCTTTTCCTTTAGGATCTGCATTATTTCTTCTTGTTGCACCAGTCTTCATTTTTAACCTCATTTCCTCACCGGTTGTAGCTAGGTCAACTTTCTTTCTTGGTGCACTTCGGATTGTGAAGATCTGATCCTTGTTATCTCCATTAGAGGAGACAAGCTGAATATCCTTGTGAGAGACATCCTCACTTGTGGAGCATTCATTGACAACATATCCTAAACCTCCGGTATCCTTGGAGTGTTTTTGCTTACTCAACATTTTGTCCAAGGCCTTAGTGCTGCCATCATATCAGATCTTTACCTTGAGCTCATTTTGACACTTCTCAAGGTCTTTCTTGATGCTCTCCATTTCTCTTTTTGGGTCCTGGCATTATTTGTCCTTTGTCTCCACTTCTAGCTGGAGTTCCTCACATCTTCTCTCCTTAGTATCAAATATTAATTTCAATTCACCAGTCAATCCTTTTGCCTCTTCTAGTTGAGATGTCATTATGCAGATATTATTATTTGATTCTTCAAGGCATATTCTCAATCAACTGCAGTCTTCATGAATTGAATCTTTGTACATCTTAAATTCATTTCTAACATTTTGCATCTCCTCTAAAGCACTCACCAATTCACATTCAAGATCAATTTCAGCTTCATCTTCATCATCACTCCCAAACACATCTTGCAAGTAAGAGTTATTTGCATAATTACTCTTTGATGTGTGCCTCTCATCTTCTAATTCTCGAGCCATAAAGAGGTGAGTTTCCTCTTCATCATTTTTGCTGCTGCTAACAGATCTCCCTTCATCATCTGCAAACACGTGCTTCATTTCTTTTCTTGTTTTCACAAATTGGTTATGTAGTGCAAGGTTCATTGCCATATAGTTTCTTCAATCTATCCCATAGGCTTCTAGCAGATCTACATTTGTCCACTTGTGAGGAGACGTCACTAGATAGCCCACTGAGTATGGCCTCCATAGCTTCAACATTATATTTGCTTCTCCTTTCTTCTTTAGGACCGGTGGGAGGACTGACTTTACTAGGGCAACCATTGACTACTAACATTCATAAATCAAACCCAAGGTAGGACAGGTAGACCTCCATCCTATGACTCCAAAAGAAAAGTTTGAACCATCAAACAAAGGAGCAGAGGGTGACACTAAACAGACCATTGTGTTCGAATACCAGAATCTACCCAAGCTGGATAAATCTTATCAACAAGGAATTTATGCTCTGATACCAATTGTTGAACACAAGATGCAACTGAGAGGGGGGGAGGTGAATCAGTGATTTCTAAATCCTTTAATCCTTTTACCTCCAAGAAATATTATTGGTTACCAACCTAAGGACCAAGCAAACCTACTGGTAAGATAAAGATAGACAACTCAAATCAACCACACTAAGGGCACATCACATAACACTTATATAGGAGGAAAACCCAAGATGGGAAAAACCTCAGTGAGAAGTACTGCTGGAGTCTACTTCTCCAATCCAACCTCATAATGAAAACCTTCACTTACAACATTTAGGGAAACAACCCAAGGAGTACCACTCCTGGTTTAGGGCGCCAACCCAAGGAGAACCAACCCCTAATTTAGGGCACCAACCCAAGGAGAACCAACCCTTGATTTAGGGAACCAACCCAAGAAGCACCAACCCCTACACCGAGCTCCAACTCAGTGATTACAATATTATATTTCAAATACAAAAGTTAATACCCGGTTACAAATGTGTTTTGTAACCTCTGCAATCTTTCTTTCGGTTTTTCTCTTCTCAACCTATCTTCCTCTGCTCTACTCTTTATCGGTTCTCTTCTCACTCATATCCTCCTCTCCTTCACTCTCTGTTGCAACCTTAATGGTTCAACCTCCACCTCTTCTCTGCTGGTACTCTATTTTGTCGGATGCACTGCTATTTGCTACCACCGGTACTCTAATCTCTGATCTCTGTCGATCTTCTCCTTATTGATCAAGCTCTACTCATATCTTTTCCTTGCTGGATCTTCACCTACACTCCCACTACACTGCAACACCTTCTTTTCTTTTCTGCAGGTTCTAGCACCACCGATTTACACCACTGCAACCCACTTTGCAGTTTACCGATCACTCTAACCTTGCTAGTTATGCCTCTTCTAAACCCTCTCACTGATTGCACCTCCAACACTCAGTCTCTGTGATCTTTGATGAAGTCTCTGGCTGGTTGGCTCTCTGCTTCTTTTTCACACTTCACTTTTCAACATCCGACACATATTCTTCTAGTAGCATCAATCATCTTTGATCTTTACTAGACATATATATACCCGAGTTTTCTCACCATAACCGATATTCAAATCTCTGGCTTGATAGGGTTTCTTCACCAATCATGAGGCATATCAAATCTGATCTGATCTTGTTCTGCACAAAGATAGGCAACCTACAAGCAATCAAGCACCACCTACCATATCTTCTTCCTTCCAATGGAAGTTTGCTAAACTTAGCAAATCCAGACAGTTAGTCAACGAGGCACAAGATCAATCACCATAAATGGTTTTGCAGATTGCATCACCAACCTCATTCTGTACCTGGACACTCTGCATCGATTGCTGCATCTCATCGATCACCTCTATTTGACCTTCCTCGAGCTACACACCTCTAGAATGCCTCCCATGATTTTCGTAGTCAACAACAAATGTCAGCCAAATACCAAAAACCTCATCAAAATGACACTTCACCGACCTTTGCAAGCCTGTCACTTCAACTCCACATGGCATCCCTGTTGGTATCCATCTCATCTTGGACCTATGTGTCAGTTCAGATAGGATCAACAACCAAACACTCAACCGGTGCACACCTACCAGATATCTAACCCTACCGGTTCACTAACCCTGTTGGTACGTCTTCCCTTACCAATTAACCTTCTTGCCTTCTCATTCCTTGTGTCGGTAGATCTTGTCAGCCTCAACATCAACCATGTCGATCCTCATGAGAAATATAGGATGACCCATCATGTGCATCTTCATCAGACAGAGAGCTCTTCACTTTTGTCTCTCCGTCCACTTGGTGGTATGTCGGTATCCACCTTGTTTACCGAGTGACATTTTCTTATCTTCATACCGGTAATGTGCATGATATCTTCATGTTGTCCATCTCCAACTATTATGCATATGTTGCAACACCACTTTCCATCTGCATAGCGGTAACTTTCATGTGTGCAACTGCAGAGCCTTATCTTCATTTGAGTGGTTCTTTTCTTAATCGGTTTGCCAAGGAGACAAACACACCATCTTAACTCTTCCTTCTCTGCCTTGGTGGCACATCATGTCATCACATGTTGATCTGGTACACATCTTTGATCTCAACCTCAGGAGGCATCCTCATCTTCCACTTTGGTCATCTGGTCTATGCATCCAATCACCTGCCTTGGCTTACTCTGGTTGTCTTATCCCAAGGAGTCATGATGTATGGCATGCATATTATGGGATAAGCAAGGTATTACCACTTACCGGTGGGTAAGGATCTATGTCACCTATTGGTATTAATGTGACATTCCTAAGGAGTAGATGCATCTTCAACTTGATATATGTCCTGGTAGCTTTCCCATATGCCATCCTTGCTTACTGAAGCAACACATTCTCTGTCAATGTTCTCTTCATTCGGTGGGAGTCCTGTTGTATAACATCCAACTCTTACCAGTAATCTGCACATGCTTCACCTCTGGTGTTAATGTGATTCTTGTAACTTTCTGCCTCTTCATCATAATCAACATCCCAGCATGTTGCTCTCTTACCGGGCACATGCTTACTGGTTGGCAGCCACTCAATGCCAACACAATACTTACTAGTCATCATACCATGCTGATCTCTAGTACATGTCTTCAACACATGCCAACATGAACTTGTATACTGGTGACCTGCAGTACTTGGCTAACATCAATGTCACCAATACACTTCAATCTCTCACATGGTCATGCTATACCATTTGATATCAATGACAACTCAATGCCAACAAGAAGAGGGGAAACAAAAGAAAGCTAACAAATTTGATAACCTGAAGGGAGAAAATAAAGGAACCAAATTGAAAAGGATTAGAATTGGAGGAAGTAAGGAATGAAACTTAGGTTGTATGGAAGAATGAGATGGTGTGAATGAAGTCATGTCAGTAGTGATAGGAGGTAAAGGGAGAATAAGAGACAAAAGGGCAAGAAGATAAGATAGCAAGTAGATCATATAAGGAAGATTGTTGAGGGTTGAAGGAAGAGTGATAGAAGCGAATGTCAAAGGTCCCAAGCTTGGGCTTAAATTGTTGAATAAATAATCTATCCTATAATTATGTCATCCTTGTGGAAGATTGAACAAATTAATAAACTATTCATTGTCTATATCCAAGTGGGATTGGTTTGCAATTCCCTGGTTATTATGTATTCTATTGGTTTGTTGCAATTCTTATTTTGCATACATTTGATCATGTGTCATTTTGTTGGGCAGGTTCCTGTCTCCTATATATTTGTCACAGAGTTCGATTATTCTCTATTATGTTCCTGTCATGTTTGAGGGTAGAATGCTTTGTAATTGATTCACTAGTTATTTCTTGAACTTCCTATCATTATTGTTGTATCATTTGATTGCAAGTTCCTATGTGTTTGGTGATCATCTAGGTGTTTCATCACTTGTTTTGAGTTGCTTCTTGTGTCTTTCTTAACAAACCTTCATTTCCTATCTCTATTATGATTCATGCATCTATATTCTCTATAATAGAGCAAACCAAGGTTAATCACCTAGGCAAGGTCGACGGTTGCATAGAATTATGCCTTGGCGCATTGGTCCTAACTTAACTTGCTATGATTTCAGGCCTTTAACACCTTTGCCTGGTAAAGGTGCCAAAATGATGGGACAAAACTAGGATCTAAGATTTAGAGGTGATAACCTAGTCTTGGTAGCTTACTCTAGTTTGTGCCTTGTATTAATCCGAGATTTTGTGAGCTTTAGAAAGGTATTTGGGCTATCTTCCTAAGGTTGAAGGTAATGAGTTAAGTGAGAATGCAATGCAACTAATACACACAACAATTGTCTAATAAGAAATCTAGTTTAATCTTCTTGTTTCTGTTTTGTGATAGGAACTATGCTAGGAAGTGTTGTGATAGAAATTGTGACAAATGCAGTGACAAAAATAAAGAAACCTTAGTTATAGGAAATGCCTTAAGTTATGTACTAAAGTTATGAATTTCCTTTTCACAAATGAAAGTTTCAATTCTCCTCCTGTATTTTGAATAAACTCATCAACATATAACTGAAGAGAATCAACTTTAAACTAAACTGTAATCAATTAAGAATAACTATATTTATGGAAAGAAAATGTTGTAGTAAATTAAATCACACACATTTACCATACCAATACTAATTGGAAAAAAGTCACCGGATAACTCAAGCAGTGGGTCCTACCTCCATGGTCATCTAGTGATGAAATACAAACTATGTTCTACGCCAAACTAAACATGCATATACATCGCTTACTTGAAATTTATCACAATCAAAACAATAGTTTATTAATATATTCACATGATCAAGTGTTATGAATACACACATATTTATACTAAGCAAAACTGATAGAGTTTGTTTTCACCTATGGCCAACAAACCAAATATGCTTGATATAAAATAGAAAATGGTTACTGGTAATAACCATATAACAAACTAGCAAGTATCATTTTAAAAAAATAGCTTATAAGTTGTTTTAAACTTTTCTCTCCTTGCCTTTCTATCATCCACATACTTGGCAACTTTAACATCTTCCTTTAACTATCCCCTGTCATTTTAATCACAAAATAGTCAGCATTACTATGACTTTCGATATTATAATCAACCTTAATTTTCTTTTCATAATTCATTAAATGCTAAATTTCCTTCAACAATGGTGATAGGAAGACAAAAAAGTGTGAGGGCAAAAAAGGAAAATAATAGGATTTTCTATGCTCATCGATCAACATTGACGAATCATGATAATGATAAATCTTGCACAAATAATTGGTAATAATGATAAATCTTTCATAACAAAAGTTGAAGTAAATAAAATAGGAATAGATTTAATAACTAAATAAAGTTAGAAATTTAGAATTTTTTTGGAAAGCTAAATAGCAAATATTTGTTAAAGGGTTTTTGTCCTCTAAAAATATTCAATTGAGGATTTTCATTCCTGAATGCAAATTTGAATTTTGAATTTGAAAATTGATCTAATTGATAATGAATAATAGATTATCAATAATGAACCTCAACTTGCCTTGTATGGACACTCTATTTATTTTACGTTTCTTCCTCTAAATATTTTAAAATACTTCTGAATTACATAAGAGCCATTTTTTAATTATATTTTAAATTAAATGATATTTAAAAAAATATTTTAAAATATATTTAAGTGGTGTTTTTTGAATATGAGATAACTAGGAATTTTTTGGCTATCTTACCATTTTGGTTGTAATCATGTTTAATGACTCCTATTACTTCCCACTTGGGTAGGTCAACCTCATGATACTAGACATGTTTGATGGATTAAAATAGGTTTGTTAATTATCTATCATTGACTTAAAATGCCCCCCTTGTAATGGGCAAGTAGTTAAACGATGTAGATAGAGAGGTACTCTTGTTTTTAAAAGTTTGTTCGGATGTACAACCAACAAAGAAAAAGTATTTAGTTTCTTTTAGTTAAAAAACTCTATATGACGTGATGCAAATGAAATGCTTTGATGAGTTATGTTAATAAAAAATAATAATCTAGAATTGTCCTTAAATTCAACATCCAAGGCGTGCAATTCAAACTCTTTTAACATGTTAGCTAACAAATAACAATCATATTCTCTTAAGTGATTTAACTTGAAAAAAAAATGAACTAAGAAAACTATACTGTAAAATAAATCCTACCAAATAGATCAATCTATATTAATAAAAATTTATAAACATAAATCAATCTTATTTTAAGATGATAAATTAAACCTAAGAAAACTAAATTCAAAATTAAATTCAATTTATAAAAAAACACAAAACAAATTAAAATTTTTAAAAAAAATTTAATAAGAACACCAAAAATAAATTAAACTAAAAACTCTCAATCTACTAAAATTATGTACAAATTTACTAATACTATTTATTAAGGTGAGATGCATCAAAATTTGATTCCTGAGCTCCTTATTAATCTTAACAAATTCTAAAAATTAGGGTTTTTGTATGAAATGATACGTTATACGTAGCTAACCTAAATTCTATCAACTCAACCTAATAATCAATGAGAAGATGCGAGGTGCGCCACCAACTAGTCCAATACAAGACTTCGTATCACCCTATTAAAAAGGCTTTTTACAAAGAAAATAATAATAGTAGATTTTTTTAATCATGAATAGTTTACTTGTATATTAAAAATATGATACATAATTTATATAAAACACATGTGGAGATAAATTATACTTTCAAAAGTCAATTTAAGAATTCTTCACATATCATTGTATAAAATCTTCGACTTAAGCTTATTATAATGTCTATTTGTAGTCTTTTCTTTTGAAGTATTTCATTTTTATAATTAAATAAAATAATGCTTATTTTTTATTATAGTGGTTATAATTTTGTTTATTAATTTTATTTATTTATTACAGTAATTATAAATCCACTCAAACCTAACATCCATTTAGATGTCATGAGTTTATTTTTTAGTGCGACAGGTATTGATTATGGATCACACAAATATTTGATTTGATTTAAAAAATTATTGGGACATTAGCACATCATGCATATGTTTGCTCATCACAATTCTATTTTTCTTGTCTAGTTTGCACAGTGTGATATTTTTCATCATCAACTTTTCGAATCATACCATATGATCCATCATCAGGATGAAAGAGATAGTTAGAGAACAAAAATCAATTAACTTTCATATGAAATGTTGAGGATGGAAAATATCGCACACTAGAAACCAAAAAAGAAAAATGCAAACATTATGCACCATGGAAACTATATTACTTCAATTCTGTTGATTTTCAAACCAAAGGTTATTTAATTATTTTTCATTGCCACTTATAAGTTTGGGATCGCGAAATTCAAATCATAGTTTTGTTATTAATGCTATAGATATAATGCTTAATGTGGAATTGTCATCGTACACAATTTCCAACACCACATAAATATACATATATTAGACAAATATCAACTAGATTTAATGATAGTTGTGAAAAGGCAAACCTAGAATTTGAAATCATAGAGAATTGCACACAATATTTTCAACTATATCAAAGCAATACAAAGGTTAGGAGATTTTTTTGTAGATCTCTATAAACACAAAAAACTAAAAGCATTATTAACAATAGTTTACAAAGTTGGGGAGAAAAGACACTATATGATAAAATAATCATAATGTTAATAAAACAAACTAACACTTGATTAATTTAGTTCAGCACATAGGAAAATAGCATTAATCTCCTCTTGAGTCTAATGGATCACTTACTCAAAATAGAAATTCCAAATCTCTATCTACCTCGTACTACTGAGGGGATGCCATCTACCTCTTTATCAGTTCAAAAACATCACAGAAATAAAGGATGTTGATAAAGAAATTCACCAACTTCAGATTTAAAAAAATCTGTAAATAGGGAATTATTTGGTGATGTTATGCAGTGAGTTAGGTTGCAGAGAATTGGCTGTCTCTTTTGAAAGCAAGAATTAGGTCCACCCATCAGACAAACTGGTCAAGGAGAGCAGACATTCACCTTCAAAGACAGAGAGATTATAATATAATAGTCAATAGTCAATGAGAGATTATATCACCAATATAATTTTACCCTCTCACCCAATTAAACACTCTCATTTGGCCATCAAAAGATGATATTTCACAGTCTATGGATTTTTCGCAACCCATGAGAGAGTTCCATGTTATATGATATCTCTCAGAAATTTATTTTATTCCAAATTTACGTGTGATCAAAGCTAAGACACTCCAAAAATATATTTGCGTTGAGTTTATGTACTCTCAAATTAGGGATTGGGGATTACTAATCTTATTAGCAAGCTTGTGAAAAGCATCTTATTTTTATTTTAAATTTGGTAAGAAATTTTGTTTTTTAATTAGTTTAGATGTCATACATGTTTATATAAAAAAAAAATTAAGTTTGTCTATTTGTAATTCACCTGTCAACTTGTAATATAGAAGCATTTTATTGTTTTTGTTGCACAACTTAAAAGGCTAATTGAAGTGAATCGTCATTTATGATGACTAAGTAATCACCATTCCCATAATCAAACAACGGTGAACCTACACCTACAACATTTAATTCTTATGATATATCCTACGTCAAATGAAGATCGAGAAGGAAGGAAATTTATAGAAAGTGAAGTTCCGCAACCTATCTCATGTCATTTATCTCTAGATGTTTCAAAGTCTTAGCAAGAGGAACAAAAGCCTATGGTAAGGACTATACTACTTGTAGTCATCCATATAGGATCACTTTTGTATTCGTTTCCAAAACATTCAAGATAAAGAAAAATGTACAAATGCAATATTATTTCAAAGTGATGTAGGAGCATACCAAGGTTCTAAGATATTTTACGTCAACTAGAATTTTTTTGTATTTTTTTGTCTTTTGAGGTTTTCATAGTGGTTGTGATCATTATATTATTATTACAGTAGCTTATTCTTACCACTATTTTCATACTATAAACACAAAATATTGGATAGCAATTCTACTATGTAGTATTGCTGCTTCATTATGTGCCTTTAAAACTAAAGGGGGTCATCTTAAGAGTGTCATAATCGTGTCCTTGAGTAAATTAAAATTTTAGCTAAACTTAGTCACATATGAAATGATAGAGTAAGATTGAACTTAGGAGATTGACTAATATATATTCCTTCAACTTCTCATTTTCATTATTTGTTGTTAGTCTTCGAGCATCCAAAATGTCATACAAACTCTTGGGTATGACTATCATTAATTCAATTAAAGATTTATTGTACACATTTAGATATTCTACAATTGCTTCCTCTAGAGTTCTCTTTCCGGATTCATCAAAATTTTCATACCACTCAGATAGTGGTTTCAAATTACCATCCTTAATAGCGGCTTTCACAATTTGATCTAATGTGATAGGAGGTATAATAGTATAATTACCTTGTTTTAATGCCTCGTCAATTTCAGATTTCTTATATTTCTTATCGGATTTGGGTCCACTGGATGGTTTAGCCTGAGGCTTAGGTGAGCTTGCAAGTTCCTGAGCTCCAAAGGAGGGTGTGAAGCTCTTAGGTTGCTTTGGCTTAGGGACAAGAGCTTCCAGTTTGGCCTTCTTTGATTTGACCATATCTTCTTCCTTCAATATGTTCTTCTCTCTGGCTCTCCGGACTGCTTCCTTGGTGATCCCCATATTATTTGCAAGTTGCTCCACCTCCTTCCTGACTTTCTTCTTTATTGCAAGTTTCTTGAACTGACTATGCAGGCTCAAGCTCTTTTCCTTGTATGTCCCAAACCTTCCTTTAGTAGGGTCCACTAGTTTGCTTAATAAGTGTTGAGCATACATGTCAAGAACATGTCCCTCGATCTCATATCCCATGGGCATGATCCATGATGTCCTCGGCTCTACGCCTTCCATAAGGCATTGATTGGTTTCAACCATGAAATAGATAGTATCTTCATATTTTTCCACAATCTCTTTAGGAATCCTTTCCTTGCTTTGCATCATATGCTTTGAAATGTTTTTAAGTATCCCCACATAGTGCCTTTCTGTGTTTGTGCGTCCCCTAGACCCTGAAGTGTTTCCTTTATCTGCATAAGCATCGGTCTGTCATAGGCCCGCTGAACTTTGCCTACTCCCGGAATCTCATTCATGAAAAGAAAGTAGAGATAGATATTCAAAGTGACAAATTTGAATACATGCTTTTTATCTTGCTTGATTTTATTCAGATTGCTCATAAGCTCACTCCGAAGAACCTCACATAGATCATACAACTTATCTCCTTCAAAATTTGGTAGGTAGCATAGATGATCGTATGAATCGGTTGCCTCCATCACTATCTGGTTCTTCACATTTCTTAGGTTGGGCACCTCACTGGTTACATTAAGACCTGTCACCGCCTTGATTGTTGTCTTTGTAATCTTATGAGTCTTATCAAGCCACATGAACTCATCATGCACCCTTTTCAAAAAATATCTAACACATTCAGGTTTGTCAAAATTGAGTAAATTGACAAACTGCAAGAAACCCTTCCGCTCAAGCAGTTTGAATTTTGGTTTCAAGATTTCGATGTTATCAATCATGTGTTCTAGGTAGATTTTTATCATTTGTGCCCTCCCAAGTTCCTCAATATTGCAATGGATGTAAACCCTAATGTCCTCTGCGTGTAGAAATCCATATGGAACTGATGAAAATGCCCCTTTTGGATCATCTTCCATCGACTTGAAGGGGTGTTTCTTGAAATTTGGCCTTACCCTCTATGTTACATCTACAACTAGTGAAGTCACAACACCAGATGATTCCATATCAAAAAAATTTAGGGTTCAAACTGAAAATAGGTTCTAACTCAAGGAAATACCTCTTAATCTTCACCCGGATGCAAAATCTCTTCACAAAATCTCTCTTTTGCTCTGAAATATCTATAAAAACTTCTTCACCACACCCTTCAGCTCTCTCGCTTCAAATGCAAAGTGAGAAATGAGAGTTTAAGTTTCCTTTTATTCACCACATACCTAACTTTTAGGTATAATAAATGCTCGTATTCCTAACTCTTCTGGATACCCTACATTCACAAAGTTCTCTTCTACTGACCATCAATTCAGCTCAAATCTTCTAGAAATACATCATGAATATCTACATTATCAAATTATAGCTTCCAACATACTGTCGATCATCTGGCACCAACATCTAGCAAGGAGAATTGGATTGGCATGAAAAAATCCCCTTAAGCCTGAGGCTATGATCTAGTTTTTGGAGGAATTTGCAGTACCTAAATCCGGTGCGGATCCATTTCCTGCATCTAATTCACTCTTTCTTACCCATGTCTTCCGCATTTGGTCTCTAATCTCTTCAACTTTTTATTTTCCCTTCTCATCCATTTTTGCATTCTTGTTCTTGTCTTTCGGAGCTCTCTTATTCACATTCTTGCTTCTACAAATGCTAGCAATCTGATGGGATTAGCATTTCACATTGTTCCTCTGATTAGGCCTGAAATTGCCTGGATTTGTCCTTGATTTTCATTTATTAGCAATATGTCCAAACATAACACATGCATAACATCTGACATTTCTCCTATTCTAAAATTTATTCATCACAGTTCTGCATATATTTTCCTTATGACCATATTTGTTGCATTCAAAACATTGACCGGTAAAATATGGACCATTATTGATTATCTTATTTCTACATTGACTAGCCATATGACCAAATTTATTGCAAACAAAACAATTTCCATTTAACTATGAGTATTAGGTTTCCTTACCGGAGATCTTCTTGAGTTGTTCTTCTGCTGTTGAGTCTTAGGATTGCTTTGACCAGACCCAGAGTTTTCTCCTTTCTCATATCTGAGACCTTGTGTGTCATTAGGGTTCTTCTAACTAGCAAGCATCTCATTAAGATTAACTAAACTAATCCATAACTTCTCCCTATATTAATTTGCAACATCAAAGATCATATCTAATAAGAATGATCTATCTTTCAAGATCTTCCTCATGTTGTCTAGCATCTTGTAGGTCAAGCTTCAGTTGTCCACTCTCACTCTCAAGTCTACAACATTCTTCTGATTTTTCTTTCAGGGACTGAGCAAGCTTCTCCTCATTCTTCTTCATTTCTTCAATCTGTTTTTTCAATCTCATCACAGTGACTTCCATTTCATTCTTCTAGACAGTATTGGCTCTAGCTACTCTATCACATTCTTTTGTCTTTTCCCTCAAGGCTTCTTCATCAATGCTTTGAATTTCTTTCTGTTTAAGCTAATCAACAAGTTCCTTTCTCTTTTCCCTTGATTTCTTCAACTGATCTTTCAATGTTTTAATGTATTCTTCAACATCTTTGAGATTTGCTTTCACTTGTTTATTCTCATCTTGTGCATGATCAAGATCTTCAAGAGCAACAACCGGTTGCTTTCTGAGATTACGAAAATCCATTGATTCTCCATCACGGATCTTTCTCAAGTTGTTAGACTTCCTCCGAGGAACTAGGCTCTAATACCAATTGTTGGAATCAAGGAACACTGTGAGGGGGGTGAATCAATGTTCTACAATTTTTAACTTTGCCAATCTTTTCTTTAAACCTCTTAATGCATATGAGGAAAAAAACGTGCAAAACTACAAAGCAAAGATCAGCAACACCATAACACCAAGGTTTTTACATGGAAACCCAGTCAAGTGAAAAACCATGGTGGGATTCAAACCCAAAATATTGATATACTTTGTTAGAAGTATAAAATTATTGCATAAGTTTACAATAACCTGGGATACAACCTGGGAGGCTCGCTGCTTAGAGCTCACTGCTCAAAGTTTACAATAAGGGATACAACCCGGAATGCTTGCTTCCTTACAAATGATTATAAGAAATACAAGAGTGTTTGAACTATTTAATAGCATCAACAAATGCTTGATAAGCACAAAACATATATTCTTACTCTTCTTTGTTCTGATATTCTGCAACATACCAGGGCACAAATCTTCACCTTGCGCAAGTGAAACTATTCACAATTGATCATACATGCACCACACACAACCATCAATCATAAAAATGATCAAATCAATTCGCCTTATATATTTGCATCACCAATTTTAGGTGAATTCTATGTCAGCCCAAAAACCACATAACATGCAACATGAAACATGTTACCTAAGACAGCTCAAATCGATCCAAAAACAACTAAGCAGACCAAAACATAATGTCCACATGCTTCCCACATGTCAACACATCGACCTTGATGTTGGCATGATTGGTATAACTAATGCAGATGAAGAATGATGACTGAACCGATAAAGGACTGTTTGTGATGACATTGTGAGGAAGAGATTGAGATTGCATGATTGGATGAATTTGATCAATTATTTGTGTTGTCATTGATGGCAACTGATGTTTACTATGTTGTATTATTTCATCTAAGTCTTTTTGGTCTACCGGAAATGCTTTACTGGTATTGAAGATAGTGAACTGGGAATTAGGACCTTAACCGGTAAACGAGGAAATGTTTTGATTAGATCTGGTGATTGGTGATGATTGAAGTGTTGTGGTTTGGAATGTGAGTTTGTATCATTGTAATATGTATCTGACCAAAACTGCATCACGTTTTGGTTATTGAAAATCATGTTTATGATTTCTATTGTATTTTTGCTAGGGATTAAGAAGGGTTTAAGGACCGGTAAATAATTCTCTTAACCAGTAATTGTTTTTGGTTTTGCGGTGATCTACATCAAGTTCAAATGTTGGAGGTGATGTGGAACAAACCGTGAAGTGTTTGAATGATTTTTTGGCACTTTTGAAGATGGAATTTCTTGGGAAACAACAAAGCTCTTAGAAGAGTGTTCTAAGGGTTTGACTTTATATCACATTGAGATGTGGTGATCATTCAACAATTTTAATTGATCTTTTATTGATTGTAATGATCCATATGATGATCAATGATGATCTTTAATGAGTTGTAAAGATTTGTAATGATCTATGTTGTAAGTCTTAGGTTATTGTAACCGACTAAGTTGTAAAGGCTATTTATGTCGGTATAGTTGATGTTTGTTGTGCCGGTGGTTTTCAGAAGAGTGTGAAGTCGAACCAGAGTATGAGTTCTGCTAGAGTGTAGAAGATTTGGAGTGAAAATTAGATCTAATCAAACAAGCAGTTGAGTATTATACCCAGATCATTCACTGTTGTTATCCTAACAGTTACAGCAACAAAATCCCTTAACCGGGTAGGTCCTAATAGGCCTTTCATTGTAAATCCCTTAACCGGGTAGGTCCTAATCTCAGTGCTAAATCCTCTTGCGAGGTTGATCCTAATAGGTCAAATCTCCTAACAGGGCATCTTTGTAAGCTTCTAACCAAGCTAGGCTCCTAATAGGGTGCATTCTGAAAGAGTGCACAATTTTTGTGGGTACCAATTCCTATCGTCATTTTTCCCTATTTGGGTCTCCATATGAAAAACATGTTTTTCATATGGTGAATGTTTTTGTGTGCTATTATGTTTTACTTTCAGTTTATGCATGTTGATGAACACTTAATGAGTAGTTATGATAAAGCAGTTTAACAGATGGTTATCAGTCATTATCGGCAATGGTAAACAGTTTATTATGAGTTTATTACTAGTTTATTATTGATTTGCTAAAGTTTGCAAGTTCAAGTTTTAAGTTTAAAATTATTGTTAGTACGGATTCAGCCCCCCTCTCAGTATTAACTAGATCCTCTAAGATTAACAATTAGTATCAGAGCATTGGTCCTTTGTGTGCAGAAAGCTTAACAGCTTGAGGGAAAGATCCTAAAGAAAGATGATGAAGAACGAGGGTCCCAAGTTTACCAAGGACAACTACAGGATATGGAAAGACTGGATGAAGATATGCATTAAAGGATTGGGTGCTCAGTATTGGAATCATATGATAAACAAGTATGTTGCTCCTACTAGTAGCCCCTTGACACCAGATGAGCTTAAAGAACAACAAGAAAACATTCAAACCTTGGAAGAAGTTGTAATTACTTTATCTGATTTTGAGTATATAGATGTTCATGGATTAGAAATTGCATTTGAGGTATGGGAGAAATTAGAATTGATTTATGGAGGAGTGTTGGCATATAATGAACCGGTATGATGATATGATGATAATATATGTTTTCATCGATGTCAATAGGTACAAGTGAACCGATATGAAGATTGGAAGAAGTTGTTATTGATGTTCAAGTTGGAGAACCGGTATGAAGAGATGTAGTGAACCGGTGTCGGGGTTTCACTAAGTGTGACTACCGGTTGGTAGTCTCAGCTCTAGGGTTTCCTTTGGCAATCTAGCTTGTGTGATGCAACTGGTGACATTTTGTGATGAGTTAGCAAAGAAATAAGGATGAGATTGAGATGCCATGTCATTTTTGTGGGTGTGAAGGATTTCCTTGAGGATCTTGCATGTGAAGATCGATTGCATTAAATGTCTACCTCAGGAATGAACATTATTCTTAGTGGTATGTGAAGAGAGTGTGACGGGTTACTGATTCCCATGTGTGGTGAAGAATGGACAATGCATAATGACTTGTGATCTATTTGAGATTGTTTTATTCTAAGCAAAGTGTTTGAACGGTCAGGATTGGAGCGCTTGTAATTGTAAACCTAAAATGTTTAGGGTTTAGGGTTTATGCTACGGACCTAATTGTTGTCTATAAGGTCGATGATGTTTTTTATTGTAAGTGTTGGTAAATGTTGTGTTTGTATCCAAGTGATGAGATACTTGCCAGACCAGTGAGTGGAAAACTGCAAAGTGTGATTGCAGAGTAGAGGAACTGAAAGGGATATGCCTTAGCATGTAGTGTTGTTATCAGATCAAAGCTTTACCTGCTGTCTTCTAACCATTTCAATAGTAGGAAAATCCCTTTACTGGGTAGCTTTAAGAGGCTTATTGTAGATCATCTAACTAGGTGACTCAAGATTATTGATTTCTTCAAATCCTCTAGCAAGGTAACCTTTAACAGGGTATATAGCCATCCCTTAATTGGGTGATCTTTAACAAGATCGGTTCCTAACATAACCTTATTGTAAAGTCTTTAACCAGACTAGGCTCCTAACAAAGCAAGCTTCAAAAGAGTTCAAAAACAAGCTTGTGGGTATTCATCCCCACCATGATTTTTCCCATTTGGATTTCCACATGAAAAATATGCGTGTCATGAGTTTTGTGTTTTTCATGTGATGATTGAGTATTCTTTGTTTAGGTGATTATGCATGCAAAGACAATAGTTATGGTATTACTGATACAACACATGCATATGTATATTGGTGAAGTAGTTATCAAGTGTTGAATGTTATTTGAAATATTTAGTTTTACTGGTTTAGTTGTCTGAAGTCTTATTGTGTTTAACCGGTATTGCCATGGTTAAGTTCAGTGATGAAGACAACCGGTTATCAATGTTTTAACTTGATAAGTTGTTGAGAAGTTTTTGTTTGTACTGATTCACCCCCCCCACCTCTCAGTACAAGTTAGGGTATTTGTTTTTCATCATTATTCATCAATTGGTATCAAAGCAACTCTACGTCCTCGATGGTATAAGCTTAACTACTTGAGTTAAAATATCTTGCTTTAATGATGAAGAGGGAATGTCCTAAGTTCAATAGAGATAACTTCAAAATATGGAAGGACGGAATGAAGATTTATATCAAGAGTTTGGGTGCTCAACACTGGAGCTATGTTGAGAATGCCTATGTAATCCCCACTGGCACTCTAGCAGATCATCAAAAAAGAGAGATTAAAGAAAATGGGCAAGTCATGGAAGCCCTTATTAGCAGTTTGTCTGATATTGAGTTCATTGATGTACAAGATAAGGACACTCTTAAGGATGTATGGGACACATTGGAAACCATTTATGGCGGTGATGAACATGTCAAGCAAGCTAAGGAAGAAATCCTTAGAGAAAAATTTGAAGACATGAGGATGGTTGAAGGAGAGACCATTCAACAATATGGCATAAGGATCAAGACTGTGGTTGGAGACATCAAGAGCACTAGTGGAACAATTCATGATGCCACCATTGTCAGTAAACTTTTGAGATCATTGTTTCCGGTCTATGCAATCAGAGTTGCTACTATTCAGGAGCTAAGGTATATCGACAAAACCAAGGTATCCTTAGACTCTATCATTGCAAAGTTGACAGCATATGAGTTGAATAGCTATGGTGGTAGTATTCAGAAGACTGAGTCAGCCTTTAGAGCATCTGTTGCACCAACCAGAAAAGGAAAAGAAGTAAGTACCAGTTATGAATCCATGCAATGCAGAGATATGGATGATGAAGATATTCTGATGGATTTTGAAGCTCTTCTTGCCAAGAGACTTCCAAAAGGCACCGGAAAATATAGAAGTAAGATTCCTTTAAAATGTTTTTCCTGCAATAAGATAGGACATATAGTTGTTAACTGTCCTAACTTTGACAATAAGGATAAACTGGAGAGGTTTAGAAAGTATAAAGGAGGAGGTAGGAGAAATTGTCTTGTTGCAGTTGATGAAGGTGTTACTAATGAATAATCTGAGGATGAAGAGAATGAAGACATAGTGTTTGTAGCTGTAAAGGAAGAAGTGTCTGACAAGAAAGTCCTTGTCTCTCGCATTGACAACTCTAATGAGTGAATTATTGATAGTAGGTGTTCTCACCACATGACTGGTGACCGAAGAAAGTTTCTATCTCTAGAAGAATATGATGGAGGTGTTGTTGGGTTTGGCAATGATGCACCATGCTTGGTAAAAGGTAAAGGATCCATCTCACTGAATGGAAAATGAAGTGTGGATGATGTCTACTGGGTAGAAGGTCTTAAGAACAAACTTTTGAGTGTTACTTAGCTAAATGACAAAGGACTCATTATGAAGATCAAAGGTGGAGTCTGCAGTATAATTGGAAAGAGTGGTGAACTTATTATCATCGGTAAGAAGACCAAAGGTAACTTGTTTCAGTTGAATACCAAGATTAGTCAGTGTCTGATGGCGAAGTTTGATGATAGTTGGATATGGCATAGGAGACTTTGTCATATGAATTTTGATAATATTATAAAGGCTAGTAAGATCAAGGTAGTAAGAGGATTGCCTTTGTTGAATAAACTAGAGAATTCTTTGTGCAGAGAATGTCAACTTGGGAAGATATCTTCCTCAACTTTTAAAGGTAAGTCTTTTTCAGTAGAGAACTTACTTGATCTTGTGCATACCGATCTGTGTAGTCCAATAAAAACTAGAAGTGTCCAGGGAGATAGGTATTTCATGACTCTTACTGATGACTACTCAAGAATGATGTGGGTCACATTCTTGAAAGACAAGTCTGAGGCGTTTGGAAAGTTCAAATCCTTTAGAGAATTAGTAGAGAAGGAAAGTGGGCAAAGGATAAAATGACTAAGAACTGATCAAGGATGTGAATTCACTTCTTATGAATTCAACAAGTACTATGAAGAGAACGGTATCAAGAGGTAGTTGTTTGCCCCAAGGACACCACAACATAATGGCATAGCAGAAAGGAATAACAAGACTTTAGTTGAAGCGGCCAGAACAATGTTGATCCAAGGAAAGGTTTCTCACACTTTTTGGAGAGAAGCGGTGAGCACTGCAGTCTATACTATGAACTGGGTACTCATCAAGAAAGGTAAAGTTAAAACCCCTTATGAGTATTGGACTGGGAAGACTCCCACTATGAGTTATTTTAAAGTATTTGGTAGTAAGTGTTATACCAAGAGAGGTGAGCATCTAAGAAAGTTTGATGCTAAATGTGATGAAGGAATATTTCTAGGATATTCCACTAAGAGCAAAGCTCTCAAGTGCTACAACAATAGGACTTAGAAAATTGTTGAGAGTATCAATGTCAAGGTTGATGAATCCCCTAAGAAACCTGAGGAGACTTGCAGCGAGCAAGTGGAAGATGAACCGGGTGTAAGCTTCTGGGAATTGGTTAAGAAAGAAACAAACAAAGACCTAAGTGTTCCTATACTGGTATAAGTTGTAGTAGGTGAAGAAGAAGATGGAGAAGAATAAGAAGGAGAGGAAAAGCAAGTAGTTGCAGCTAGAGTCATTCCTA
The DNA here is from genome assembly GCF_030272615.1 of Cryptomeria japonica. Taxonomy (NCBI): domain Eukaryota; kingdom Viridiplantae; phylum Streptophyta; class Pinopsida; order Cupressales; family Cupressaceae; genus Cryptomeria; species Cryptomeria japonica. The sequence goes on along the minus strand of NC_081414.1, from coordinate 35,910,377 downwards.
GATATGTAAAACTACATCATGATCCAAAGCAGATCATAGGAGATAAAGATGCAGGGATGCTCACAAGAAGAAAGGTGAAAGAAAAATCTTGCATAATTTCTGAATTTGAGCATAAGACTACTAGAGAGGCACTTACAGATGAAGACTGGATTAAGGAAATGGAAGAGGAGCTGGACCAAATAGAAAAGAATGCAACATGGTCTTTGGTACCCAGACCAGAACACAAGAATGTCATAGGTACCAAATGGGTCTTCAGGAATAAGTTGAATGAAGAAGGCACGGTTTTAAGGAACAAGGCAAGACTTGTATGCAAGGGATATGCTCAAGAAGAGGGATAATACTATGGAGAAACGTTTTCCCCAGTGGCTAGACTGGAAGGTATTCAAATGCTACTTGCATTTGCAGCATTTAAGGGATCCAAGGTATATCAGATGGATGTGAATTATGCTTTCTTGAATGGAATCCTAGAAGAGGAAGTATATATTGAACAACCAGATGGGTTTGCCTTATCAGAAGATAGTAACATGGTGTGTAGATTACACAAGGCCCTGTATGGATTGAAACAAACACCAAGGGCATGGTATGAATGGTTATACTCTCATCTTGTGAAGATAAGATTTCATAGAATGAGGATAGCAACATCTACCTGAAATCTGAAGGTGATCAGATTCTAATCTGTGAAGTGTTTGTAGATGACATAATCTTTGGAGGAGATGATGAAATGAGCCATGCATTTGCAGATGAAATGAAGAAATATTTTGAGATGTCTCTGATTGGAGAGATAAAGTTCTTCATTGGTCTACAGATTCAATAGATGAAAGAGGGTATCTTTATTACCCAGTCCAAGTATATCAAAGAGGTATTGAAGATCTTTGGCATGGAGGAGAGAAAACCAGTTGGTACAACAATGGTGACCAGATGTAAATTGCCTAAGGAAGATGATTCAGTGTTGGTGAATGAGGAGTAATGGTCAATGATCGGTAAGCTGCACTATGTGGTACACAGCAGACTAGATATTGCTCATGCAGTGGGCATTGTGGCCCGTTTTCAGAAAATTCCAAGAGAATCCCGCCTGGTAGCAGTTAAGAGGATTCTTAGATACCTGAAAGAGACAGTTGATTATGGATTGTGGTATCCATACAATGGTGATTTTAATCTCAAAGTATATATCAATGCAGATTGGGGAGGTAATGTGGACAACCAGAAGAGTACAACCGGTGGAGCGTTCTTTCTTGGTGGAAGACTAGTATCATGGATGAGTAAGAAGCGGATTTGTACTTCCTAGTCTACAGCCGAAGCAAAGTATGTGGCAACATTTATGAACTGCACTCAAGCAATCTAGATAAAACATGCATTGGATGTTTTCAAAGTACCTATATCTGAACAGGTGAGTATATTTTGTGACAACACAAGTGCAATCAATATTTCCAAGAATCTGGTATTGCATGCTAGAACTAAGCACATTGAGTTCAAGTATCATTTCTTGAGAGAGAAGGTTCAAAATAGAGAGGTTTTATTAAAACATATTTCCAATAAGGAGAAACTAGCAGACATTTCACTAAGACCTTACCAAAGACTACATTTACCTATTTGAGAGGTGAATTAGGAGTTCTGCCCCTTCATGAAGTAAACTAATTTTTTGTGCTCCACATCAGTCAAGTACTACAGTGACAAATCTTACAAGGTTGATGTGTTAAAGGATGCTACTCCACAGGGGGAGAAACATAGTGGAGAATGAAAGCTTATGCCTCCACTTTGCCATTGTTGTCAAAGGAGGAGAAGATATCTGATGATGAAGATATATGTTATAGTTGCACTAGTCTATGATGTTTATAGTTGCAATGCTACACTGAGTATTGCCATCAATGCCAAAGGGGGAGATTGATGGCATATGATGAACCAATATGATGATATGCTGATAATATATGTTGTCTTTAATGTCAGTAAGTACAAGTGAACTGGTATGAAGATTGGAAGAAGTTGTTAGTGATGTTCAAGTTGGAGAACCGGTATGAAGAAATGTAGTGAACCGGTGTCGAGGTTTCACTAAGTGTGACTACCAGTTGGTAGTATCAACTCTATGGTTTCTGGTTTGGCAATATAGCTTGTGAGATGCAACCAGTGATATACTGTGATGAATTAGCTAAGAAATAAGGATGAGATCGAGATGCCACATCAGCTTTGTGCATGTGAAGGATTTCCTTGAGGATCTTGCATGTGAAGATCGATTGCATTAAATGTCTACCTTGGGAATGCACATTCTTCTTAGCGGTATGTGAAGAGAGCATGATGGGTTAATAATTCCCATGTGTAGTAAAGAATGGATGATGCAGAATGACTTGTGATTTGTTTGAGAATGTTTTATTCTATGCAAAGTGTTTGAATGGTCAGGATTGGACCACTTGTAATTGTAAACCTAGCATGTTTAGGGTTTAGGGTTTATGCTACCGACCTAATTGTTGTCTATAAGGTCGATGATGTTTATTATTGTAAGTGTTGGCAAATGTTGTGTTTGTATCCGAGTGATGAGATAATTGACAGACCAGTGAGTGGAAAACTGCAGAGTGTGATTGCAGAGTAGAGGAACTGAAAGGGATCTGCCTTAGCATGTAGTGTTGTCTTCTAACCATTTCAATAGTAGGAAAATCCCTTTACCGGGTAGCTTTAACAGGCTTATTGTAAATCCTCTAACCCGGTGACTCAAGATCATTGAGTTCTTCAAATTCTCTAGCAAGGTAACCTTTAACAGGGTTTCAACCTTTAACGGGGTATATAGACATCCCTTAACCGAGTGATCTTTAACAGGATCAGTTCCTAATAGAACCTTATTATAAAGTCTTTAACCAAACTAGGCTCCTAACAGAGCGAGCTTCAAAAGAGCTCAAAAAACAAGCTTGTGGGTATTCATCCCCACCGTAGTTTTTCCCATTTGGGTTTTCACGTGAAAAATCTGTGTCATGAGTTGTGCATTTTTCATGTGATGATTGAATATTCTTTGATTAGGTGATTATGCATGCAAAGCCAATAGTTATGGTATTACCGATACAACACATGCATATGTATATTGGTGAATTAGTTATCAAGTGTTGAATGTTATTTGAAGTATTCAGTTTTACTGGTTTAGATGTCTGAAGTCTTAATGTCTTTAACTGGTATTGCCATGGTTAAGTTCAATGATGAAGACAACCGGTTATCATTGTTTTAACTTGATAAGTTGTTGAGAATTTTTTTTCTATACTGATTCATCCCCCCTTCTTAGTACCAATTAGGGTATTTGTTGTTCATCATTATTCATCAAGGAGATGAACATGTTCAAAGAGAAAAAGAAGAAAGTTTAAGAGGCATGAAAACGGTTGATGGTGAGAACATTGCACAATATGGTCAAAGGATTAAAGAGGTTGTAGGTGGTATTAAGAGTGTTGGAGGTAAGATTGATGATCATATTATTGTAAGTAAAACTCTTAGAACTCTCCTACCACAATATGCTATTAGAGTTTCTACAATTCAAGAACTGAGATCTATTTCTAAAGATAAAGTCATTGTTGATTCTCTTATTGGAAAGTTGGTTGCATTTGAGTTAAATAGCTTTGATAGTAGTGTTTCAAAACCGTCTAAATCTGCTTTTAAAGCTTTTGTAACCAGTACATCTGTTAGGAAAGGAAAGGATATTTGTCATAATCATGACTACAGGTCTAGTCATGGCGGTAGCAGAGGTGAGGATGATAATGAAGATCATCTGATGGAAGTTGATGCACTATTGGCTAAAAGATTTCCTAGAGGCATCCATAAGTATAAAGGTAAATTACCTTTGAAGTGTTTTTCCTACACTAAGATTGGACACATTGCTCCAAATTTTCCTAACAGTGATGGAAAAGAAAAGTTTGGGAAATTTAAAGGAAAAGGATAGAAACATTGTTATGTTATAGTGGATGAAGGTGTGACAGATGAAGAATTAGAAGAAGATGACAATGAGGAGATAGTGTTTGTTTCTATGAAGGAATATTTTATTGATGAAAATGCATTGGTGTCTCACGTGGATAGTAGTGATGAATGGGTAATAGATAATGGTTGCTCACACCACATGACCGGTGATAGAAATAAGTTCTTATCTCTTCAAGAATTTGATGGCGGTGTGGTAAGGTATGGTAACAACTCACCTTGCATGGTTAAAGGTAAAGGAACCATTTCATTAAATTGAAAAAGTAATGCAGATGATGTCTTTTGGGTTGATGGATTAAAACATAACCTTTTGAGTGTTGGTTAATTAAATGATAAGGGATATCTTCTAGAATTTAAAAGTAGAGTGTGCGGGATTCTTGGAAGTAATGGATAATTGATTACTTCTAGAAAGCAGAAAAGAGGTAATCTATTTCATCTTAATACTATTGTGAATAGTTGTTTGGTGGAAAATATTGAAGACACCTAGATATGGCACAAGAGGTTTTGTCATGTAAATTTTGATAATTTGATAAAGGATAGCAAATCAATTATTGTGATAGGTTTTCCCTAGCTTGTTAAACTGGATAATGTGTTATGTAAGGATTGTCAAATGGGTAAGATGAATTTTATATCTTGTAAGAGTAAGTCTTTCTCTTCAAAAAATATTCTAGATTTGGTTCATACTGATCTTTGTGGTCCTATGAGGACTAAGAGCTATTTTGGTGATAGATATTTCATGATTTTCACTGATAATTTTTCCAAGATGATGTTGGTAACTTTTCTAAGCGAAAATTCTGAGGAATTCATTAAATTCAAAGCATTCAAAGCTTTAGTTGAGAAAGAAACCAGGAATAATTTGAAATGTTTGAGATCTGACTGGGGAGGAGAATTTAATTCTGATGAGTTTGTGAAGTTCTATGATGAACAGGGAATCAAGAGGCAAATGTAAGCTCCTATAACTCCACAATAGAATGGGATAGTAGAGAGAATGAATGGAACAATTATTGAAGCTTCTAGAACCATGTTGATTCAAGGTGAAGTACCAAAAATATTTTGGAGAGAAGCAGTTAGCATTGTTGTTTACAATTTGAACCGGGTACTTGTCAAGAGAGGTAACAACAAAACACCTTATGAATTATGGCATGGCAAGACTCCTAATGCAAGTTACTTTATAAAATTTTGGATTAAATTTTTCATTAAACGTGATGATTTCACTGGAAAGTTTGATGCAAAGTGTGATGAAGATAATTTTCTTGGTTACTCTACAAAGAGTAAGGCTTTCAAATGTTATAACAAGAGAACAAATAAGATCATTGAGAGTGCAAATGTGAAGGTAGTTGAACTCTGAGAAATTTAATAAGACTAGCAGATCTGAACCTGAGAAAGATGAAGAAAAACTTGTGTTTATTGAACCAGAAGTACAAAAGAATGATGAGCGGGAAAATGCAGAAATAGGTTCTCAACCAGGAAATGAAGAAAGAGATGAAGAAGATGACGAACTAGAAGCAGAAGGCACAGTACCAGAACTGGTAATACCAAGATATGTCAAACTAAATCATTCAGAAGAATAAATTATAGGAGATAAAAATGTTGGCGTACAAACAAGAAGGAAAATCAGAGAAAACTCATGTCTGATTTCAACTATAGAGCCTAAAACAGTAAGAGAGGCATTGAAGGATGATGATTGGATTAATGCTATAAATGAGGAATTGGATGATATAGAGAAGAAGAAGACATGGTCACTTGTTCCCAAACTGGATGACAAGAATGTGATTGGCACTAAATGGGTCTTTAGAAACAAGTTGAATGAAGAAGGCAAGGCTCTGAGAAATAAAGAAAGTTTAGTATGCAAAGGCTATGCACAAGGAGAAGGAGAAGATTATGGAGAAACCTTTCCACCGATGGTAAAATTGAAAGGAGTAAGAATTTTAGTTTCTTATGTTGCATTTAATGGCTTTAAGGTCTACCAGATAGATGTTAAATCTACTTTTCTTTATGGCATCCTTGAGGAAGAAGTGTACATTTAACAACCAGATGGATTTCTTTGTCTAAAGATAAAGATATGGTTTGCAAGTTATATAAGACACTGTATAGATTGAATCAAGCACTGAGAGCATGATTTGAAAGATTGCATGCACACCTGATCAAGATTGGGTTCCAGCGTACCAATGAGGACAGTAACATATATCTTAAGACTGATGGAGACAGAGTGTTGATAGCTGAAGTATTTGTAGATGATATAGTTTTTAGAGGTGATGATGATTTATTTATGGATTTTGTTGAGGAGATGAAGAAAGAATTTGAGATGTCTCTTATTGGTGAGATTAAGTTTTTCATTGAGTTGCAGGTCTAGCAATTGGATGGCGGAACATTTATCTGTCAGAGTAAGTATGTAAAGGAAGTGTTGAAAACATTTGGCATGGAGGATTGTAAACTGGTTGGTACTCCGATGGTGATGGGTTGTAAATTGCCTAAATGAGATTATTCACCTTCTATTGATGAAAAAGAATGCAGGTCCATGATTGGTAAGTTGCATTATGTTGTTCACATGAGGCCTAGTATTCCACATGATGTGGGTTTGGTTGCTATATTTTAGAAGGATCCCAAGGAGACTCACTTGGTAGCAGTGAAAAGGATATTTTGTTACTTGAAAGGTACAATAGATTATAGCTTATGCTATCCTTATAAAAATTATTTTCCTTTGGAGTTTTTTACTAATACAGATTGGGAAGGCAATGTTGATGACCGGAAAAGCACTACCGGTGGGTCTTTTCTTCTTGGAGGTAGATTGGTTGCTTGGACAAGTAAGAAGCAAACATGTGTATCATAGTCAACAACAAAGGCAGAGTATGTTGCAACAGCAAAGGCAGAGTATGTTGCAACATCAATGAATTGCATGTAGGCAATCTGGATGAGACATGTGTTAGAAGGTTTTAAACTTGATATGTTTGAACCGGTGACTATATATTATGACAATACAAGTGGAATTAATATTTCAAAAAATCATGTATTACATGTAAGAACTAAACACGTAGAATTGAAATATCACTTTCTAAGGGAGAGAGTACAGGAAAGACAAGTCAAAATGGAGTATGTGACAAGCAAAGAGCAGCTAGCAAACATTTTCACAAAACTATTGTTGAAGACTACCTTTGAGTACCTCAAAGGCAAATTAGGGGTTAGACCCCTACATAAGAAGAACTAAGATGCAGGAGATGCATCAATCCAGTATGTTTATTGAAAAAATTTCACTATGGATTGATGAAATGGTGGCTACTCCACATGGGGAGCAACTTAGATGAGATTTGCAGAGATGTTGAAGAGAGCAACAACAGATTTGATGACCAATGATGCATATGCACCTTTGGCATTGTTGTCAAAGGGGGGGAATAAATGAAGAACCAACAGAAGAGTGAAGTATAGCAAAGAAGTTCCAGAACTAAACAACATGATTTTAGTTGAATATCATAGTGTTTATGTTGGTGTTGCCATCAATGCCAAAGGGGGAGAATGTTGGCATGATTGGCATAACTAATGTAGATGGAGAATGATGACTGAACTGGTAAAGGATTGTCTGTGATGACATTGTGATGAAGAGATTGAGATTTCATGATTGGATGACTTTTATCAGTTATTTATTTTTTTGTTGATGGAAACTAAAGTTTACTATGTTGTATTGTGTCATCTAAGTCTTTTTGGTCTACCAGAAATGCCTTACTAGTATTGAAGACAGTGAACAGGGAATTAGGACCTTAATGGGTAAACAAGGAAATGTTTTGATTAGATCTGACAATTGGTGATGATTGAAGTATTGCAGTTTGGAATGTGAGTTTGTATCATTGTAATATATATCTTACCAAAACTACATCATGTTTTGGTTATCGAAAATCATGTTTATGATTTATGTTGTATTTTTGCTAGGGCTTAAGAAAGGTTTAAGGATTGATAAAGAATTCTCTTAATTGGTAATCTTTTTTGGTTTGGCGGCGATCTACATCAAGTTTAAATGTTGGAGGTGATGTGGCACAAACTGTGTGAAGTGTTCAAAGATGGAATTTCTTGGGAACAATTAAGTGCTTAGAAAGGTGTTTTAAGAGTTTGACTTTGTATCAGATCAAGATTCAGTGATCATTCAACGGTTGTAATTGATTTTTAATTGATTGTAATGATCAATATGATGATCAATGATGATCTATAATGAGTTGTAAAGATCTGTGATGATCTATGTTGTAGATCTTTGGGTTTTGCAATTGACTAAGTTGTAAAGGTTATTTATGACGATACAATAGATGTTTATTGTGTCGGTGGTTTTGAGAAGAGTGTGAAGCCGAACCAAAGTATGAGATCTGCCAAATTGTAGCAAATTTGGAGCAAGAATTGGCTCTGATGAAGCAAGCAGTTAAGTGCTATACCCAGATCATTCATTATTGCTATCCTAATAGTTACAACAGCATAATCCCTTAACCAGGTAGGTCCTAATAGGTCTTTCATTGTAAACCCCTTGACCAGGTAGCTCAACATCTAAGAGTTAAATCCTCTTGCAAGGTTGATCCTAACAGGTCAAAGCTCCTAACAGGGCTCAATATCTAAATCGCTTAACTAGGTGACTCCTAATAGGGTCTACTCCTAACAGGGCATCTTTGTAAGCTTTTAATCAGGCTAGGATCCTAACAGCGTGCATTTCAAAAGAGTGCACAATTTTTGTGGGTACCAATTCGTACCATGGTTTTTCCCTATTTGGGTTTCCACGTGAAAATATGGTGTTCATATGGTGAATGTTTTTATGTATTGTTATGTTTTACTTTCAATTTATGCATGTTGATGAACACTTAATGAGCGGTTCTGATAAACCAGTTTAACAGTTGGTCATCAGTGATTACCAGTAAAGGTAAAGAGTTTATTATTGGTTTATGATTGATTTGGTAAATTTTGAAAGTTAAAGTTTTAAGTTTGAAATTATTATTAATATTGATTCACCTCCCTCTCAGTATTAACCGGATCCTCTAATATTAACACTTGAACACATAAACATTCACCAAAATTGATTTGCAAGACCCATGTAATTAATTTCCACACGATACCATTGATAACCACTACCTTTACCAAAAACCAATCTACCAGACCTTATCAATCAACACAAAACTTAACACCAGAGATGATGCAAGAGCATCCCTGGTTCTTGGCAATCTTGCATCAACCAAAAATACTTCCTTTCTGTTTTTCTTTCTATTTTCCAATTTTAGCATTTCATTCTACATTTTCTGGCATTGGCTCACCGGATCTTGAGGAGTTGGGTTTTTCTTGGGGATTTGATCATCTACCTTATTCCCAAACTACAGAGGATTTGGATCATTTTATGGTAATTTATCGCTACTAGTTTCTGAGACAGTTTTCTAGTACCAGTTGCCTGGAACTATTTGCATTAGTGATCTACCTGATCCCTTTCGTAGCTTCCGAAGCCCTGAGCATTGATTTTGTTGTTCCTTGGTGTGTGGTTGACATTCCCTTTGATCTACACTTCATCCTTTGTATTTTTTGGAGGAATTTCTTTGGCAGAGGCCGACCTTATTGTTTTTACATTTTAGGCCTTGTTCTTTGGTATTTGATCCCTTGGATTGTATAAATCATTGTAATTAAGCATTAGAATGGGAGGGAAGGTGGTAGAAAGAACATAAAAGCTGGATCTTAAGATTTGAGGTCCTGGTTATGACCTATTCTATAATTGAGCATGTTTTAGTAGGCCAATGAGCTAGTTTCTATAACCCGGAATTTTTCATGATATAATTCATTTTGTTCTTTCTTGCCTCCATCATATCCTTGTGTTTTCATTGTGTTTACTCTTTGTGACTGGTCCAGATTGATCTCTTTGAGGTCCCTCCTAACCGGGGACTGCACCAAGTGGTATCAGAGTGAGCTTTTGTTCTGGAGATTGCGTTGTCCTGATAAAAAATTATGTAGGGTGGTGGACTGTGGATCCGACCTGCAGCTACAAAGGACTGGCGTGAAGATGGCGCGAAGAGGAAATGGGAATGGTGAAACGCATGGGAATGCAGACCATGTTGTGATGGAAATATTGCGAGGGATTGCAGCCCGTTTGGAAGCTATTGATACATCACAGAGAAGAGGTCGACAAATTGAATATGTAAGTGAAGATGAAGGAGAAGAAGCACCAAAAAAATAGGTAAACCCACCGGCGATTGATCAGGATGAAGAGAGGTTTTTTAAGGTTTTGAGTAGGGCGAATACTGAACCTCATTTTACCCCAATGAAATATGATGAAAAGTTGGATTCAGATAAATTGATGGATTGGATCTCAGAGATAGAGAAATATTTTGATTTTGAGAACACCACAAAATAAAGAAAGGTGAAGTATGCTTGTACCCGGTTGAAAGGTCATGCATCTCTTTGGTGGTTGCATTTGCAGGTTGATAGATAGGAAAGAGGTAAAGAGAAGATCAATAAATGGGATTGGATGGTTGCTAAATTGAAATCAAAATTTATGCCAACTAACTACCAAGTGAACCTGTTCTGGAAGTTGCAAAATTTGAAGTAGAAGGAATCTAGTATGAAGGAGTATATTGAAGCATTCTACAAGTTGAATATCAAATCCGTATATGTTGATGATGAAGTTGAACAATTTGCAAGATATTTGAATGGATTGCGGATGTTTATATAAGATGAACTCAGTTTGATCAAATTATAGAGTGTTGAAGAAGCTTATCAGCATGCCCTAAAAGAAGATGAGAAGTTGAACAAAAGACATGAGCAAAGACAAAGAGGTAAAGGTGGAAGGTTTTTTGAAGGAATATTTTGAGGAAGAGGATATGTCGAAGGAAGATAAACCTGTACAGATCAAAAAAAGGACAAGGAAGTAAGAAAAGAAGGTAATTCATACCGGAAGGATGATAGAAATTTCTATCGGAGGAGAGAAGCGGATGGTTACCGGAATGATAATTTTGGAAAAGATGATAGAAGACAAGATAAGAGAGTGTTTAGATTAACTTGCTACAAGTGTGGAGGAAAAGGACATTGTGCTTTTGAGTGTAAGAAGGCAAAGAATATTGGGAGAACAGTAGTGGCGGAAGAAAGCCCCACCAAATCAGCTAATAAACTAGAAGACGGAGAACTGTTGATGATGAGGACAGCTTTGTGTCATACCGAAGGAGATGGGGAGCCCTTGCAGAGGAGGAATTTGTTCAAAAATAGATGTAAGGTATCCGGTAAGTATAGTAAAGTTGTTATTGATAGTGGTAGTTCAGATAACCTTGTTTCAGAAGAGATGGTAACTAAGTTGAATTTGGAAATATTGAAACACCCTAAGCCTTATCAGATAACATGGATTTAGGATGAACATAAGATGTTGGTAAGTGAGAAATGTTTGGTGAAATTAAAAATTGGGAATTATCATGATGAAGTCTTGTGTGATATTATGCCTATGGATATTTGTCACATTTAGTTGGGTAGGCCTTGGCAGTTTGATAGATAGGAAATACATGATGGGAGAAAGAATACATACACTATTGTGGCCAATGGGATGAAGCAAACCTTGTTGCCCCTGGAGGAGCCTTTAAAGAGTGAAGCTTGTATGAATGATAGAATGTATTTGGTGGATGGAAGGAAAATCCTAGATGGGATGAGACATGAGAGTGTGTGTTTTCCCTTAGTTTCTAAGAAGACTGAGAATTTGGAGCATGAAGAAGAAGAACAAGAAGAGATAAAAGAGTTACTGACAAAGTATGAAGACATCATTTCAGATAATGTACCTAATGGATTACCACTTGTGAGAAGTATCGGTCATTTCATGGACTTGGTCCTCAGAGCTAGTTTGCCTAACAAAGCTATACACTGGATGACATCGGTAGAGAATGAAGAGTTGAATAGACAAGTGCAGGAGATCTTGAATAAAGGTTTGATCAGAGAAAGTTTGAGTCCTTGTATAGTACTGCCAGTATTAGCACCTAAGAAGAATGGAGAATGGAGGATGTGTACTGATTCAAGAGCAATAAACAAGATCACAGTGAAATACCGGTTTCCTTTTCCTAGGATGGATGACATAATGGATTGTTTGAGTGGAGCCAAATACTTTACAAAGATGCACTTAAAGAGTGGATATCATTAGATTAGGATCAGAGAAGGAGATGAGTGGAAGACAACATTCAAGACAAATGAAGGACTATAAGAATGGTTGGTGATGCCTTTTGGATTGACTAATGTACCGAGTACTTTCATGAGACAGGTGAATGAGGTATTGAAGCAATTCTTGGGTAAGTTTTTTACTATATATTTGGATGAGATTTTGATTTTCAGTAAGACAAAAGAGGAGCATTTGTTGCATTAAGACAAGTTTTGCAGAGGTTGAGAGAAGAAAAGTTGTTCATAAATCTTAAGAAGTGTACTTTCATGAAGAAAGAGTTAGTCTATTTGGGATTTGTGATATCTAAGGATGGTTTGAAGATGGACCCTAAGAAAGTAAAAGCAATTGTTGAATGGCCTACACCAAAAAGCATTGGAGATGTAAGATCATTTCATGGATTGGCTAGTTTCTGCAGGAAGTTCATCAGAAATTTTAGTTTTGTTTGTAACCCTATGACTAAGACAATTGTTACTATTTACTAAGTTGTCATTAGTTTTATGTCCAAATTCATTCTATATACACTAGTTGGTTAATACTACTGAAAAGTCCAGTTGGTAAACACCAAGGTCACCGGTGTCGGTTACAGAAGAAAGACAAGTCACCGAGATGATACACACTGAGCTGTGAACCGAGACATATGCAGAATGTCTACCAAGTAAGGTTTGTATGTTTACCGAGCAGCAAAGAAGGAATATCAAGTTAATCTGAACCGAGTGAAATTAAAAACAAATTAAAAAAAAAGTGCAATAAAAACAAGTAGTGAAAACCTGGCAAGATTCAATGAACCTAGACACACATGTGAAACGTGTTACATAGCTCAAGAAGATGAAATCATTACTACATAGGAAATTGCATTTAAATATTTTGTATGATTTTGAGGAAGAATATCCAATGAAATAATTTCTGCGTTTATTCATTCAATAAAACATGTTTGTATGATCGAAGCATGAACAAATTATCATCTCAGAGATCTATATAAACAGAATGATTTGAGTATATGATATGTAAGGTCTATCAAGAAAAGAGACACAAAGGAATGACATAGTTCAGTATGAAGAAAGAAGATTGACAGAGATAATCACAGGTTACTGAGAAGGTTTTAGAGAACAATTTAAGAGGATAGAGTATACAAAAGTGGTTACCGAGTTGATTCATCAATTACCTAGGAATTCTATGAGTAAGGTAATTTTATATTGAGCACATAGAGTTTGCTATAACATTTCAAATGTGAAGTTGCAGATATTTTGTAAAGATTTTGACTGAAATTTTAAGTTGTAATAGAAACCTTTAACAGGGTAAAAGACTCTAATAAAGTCTATAAATTGTAAAGCCTTTAACCAAGTACAACATTTTGTAGAAGTGTTTGTAAAATCCTTTAGCAAGGTAGATCTAAAGATCTTTATACTCCTAACAGGGTAAGCTATCAGAAATGGCTAAACATGTAGCTCTAACCGAGCAATCTTGATTACTGCAGTAGTGAAGTTGTGGGTGCCATCCCCACCGCAGTTTTTCTCTCTAACCAAGAGTTTTTGCGTGACCAAAAATCTTTGTGTTATGGAGTGATATTTTGATGTATGTTATTTCTATGATTATGTTTCAGTATTACATATCTTTGAGATCAGCAATACATAGTTTGTGTTAATCAGTAAAATTGTTTTTCAAGAAAAATTTTGAAGTACTGATTCACCCCTCCCCTCTTAGTACATTAGCTTTCCAAGTAAGACCTAACAATTGGTATCAAAACCATATTCTTGGTAAAGGGTCTAACAGCCTAAAGAGAAAGATCCTATCAATGGAAGGCTATAAACAATCTAGTAGGATTGTGAATCTTCAAGAAGAACTGGATCATGCTAATCAAATGATTTTAGATATGGAGAGGCAAATGCAGAGATCACTGAAAGTCGAAAGAAGGTTGTCTGATGATTTATAGGACTCACAAGAGTTGGTGGAACAAAATGAGACATCATCTGAGAACAACATATCAGAAGAATATGAAGAAATGATTGAAGAACTGAAAGAAAAGAACAAAGTACTTAATGAATAGCTAAAAGCAATGAGAAGGGAACATGAGTATTTTAGCACATAGATGACTGAAAATCTTGATGCATTGGAAATAGCTGAAGATAATAAGCAAATTATAGAAGGAGAAAAACAATAGCTAGAAGCAATGGTGTCTGCAAAGAATGAGCAAATAACAAGGATGACTATAGTTCAACATAATCTGTCTGATCAATTTGACTATACACATCATGAAGCTACACTAAAAGAAAATGAGAACCAAGCATTGAAACTTGAAATATCAAGATTGACCGATGAATTAGAAGCAGAAAAGAAGTCAAAAGAAACATTGAGGAAAAGCCATGAAGCATCAAGAATGTTGGATGGGCAACTAAATATGAGAAAACCCAACAAAACTGTAGGACTTGATTACAAAGGAAACAACTCTACCGAGAAAGGGATCAACGCTACCGAGAAAGGAGAATCATCAAAGCAAGCTAGAAATAGAGAGAACATCAAGGACAAGAAGCCTATTTGCAACTACTGTGGAAAACAAGGACATACGGCCAACGTTTGCTGGATCAGAAAAGGTAAGCAACTGGATGTTACTAGGTTTTATGGTTATTGTTACAATTGTAATAAGTATGGTCACACATCTAAGCAATGTAGAACAAATTCTATCAATAATTATCAGAAGGCAAAATACAAAGGGTTTTGCAAAAATTGCAATAGATATGGACACAATACCGAGAAATGTTGGTTTAAGAAGAAAAACTATATGTGAACTCCACACCGAGAAAACACTAGAATCTACTGAACTCACACAAATCTCAATCAACAATATACTTCAATACCATGGGATTACAATACAAGAATTTGGTGTGAATGTTGTGGGAGATATGGACATATAAGTGCAAACTGTATGATAAGGTTTGGAATGAACAACCGGAGATCATGGAGAAATCCAGGAATGAAATGTTTTCATTGTCACAAAGTTGGACACATAGCTAAAGACTGGAGAGACCAACCGAGAGGAGATACTGAGGAGATAAGAAGCAAATTACATAAATTTTGGAAAAAGAAGGAAAATGTGTCAACTAATGAAGGAAGCATCTTACCTACCAAGTTAGGTGCATCTACTTCAAATTAGTCAATAAAGGTATGGAGGGATTGCATTCTCAAAGGTTAGATCTTAATAGTTCCTATATATTTATGCACTTAATTCCAAAATCTGCATAGCTAAGATGCAATAGAAAGTTCAAAGAATTATCTAGTCTTTTGATTTACTAGAGAAGTCAGTAAAAGTATTAAACCTGTCTAGTTGGTAAAAACTTATAAGAGAGTTAGTCGATAAAGTGAAACCAAGTGCATTTAATGCCTATCTAACCTAACCACACGAATCCCGATAAGGTCAAAAAGAGATATTTAAAGTATTGAGCGCGATCATTTTTTCTTACCAAGTGCAGAGCAAAGCGAATCAAAAGGCGATCAAACATTTCCAAGAGCGAATTCAAGGTATTTAGCAAATCTAAAGCCACATTTTTAGCAGTTAACCGAGCAAATCAAGTTGTGAATATTTGCGAAGTATTTACTAATTTGGAAGCATTTTCTAGTTATTTGAAATGCTAAGCTACTTCGTAAGTAGAATTTTAGTTTGAAATAGCCCCCAAAGTTTAGAAACCCGTTGTAGTAGAAACCATTGAGAAGACTGCACTGAAATAAACCTTACCTCCCAAAGTGGCTTCTGAACCCGATGAGAAAACTACACTTTCTCTTATTCCGAATAGGGTTCTATTGATCGAAGATGTTAGATTTTATACCAAGTGCAGAGTTGATGAGCTAGGTCATACTAAGATTAAGGATATGTATGATAAATTTTTTAGGTCCCGGAGGCAACTGAAAGGGGGGGGGGGGGTGAATCAGTTGTTTAAAAATATTAAACCAAAAACAACTTAATCAAATTACTGCTTAATACCGGTGAAATAGTCTGCTATACCAATGGACAAATTTAATAGATAAATGCAATACCAGTAAAGATTAATGCATGAAACTAAAAGACAAAATCATCCACAACACATAACACCAAAGTTTGTACGTGGAAACCCTGTAAGGGGAAAAACCACAGTGGGAAACCTTACCCACAATCAGATGATACTACTATAGATAGTAAGTGTACATAAATGGGGTTTGCACATGCAGAAAGGCCAAGCACCTAGAGCTCACTGCTCAAACATAAATGGGAGTCACACTGACTACAGTTGGCTGGTTAAATCCAATAAAATTGTACTACTCAAAATAACATCTTCATATGTTGGATTCAGTACTGATGTAGTTCTGATATGCTTTCACAAAAACCTAGCTTCACCTTCAAATGATGTCTACGTGTATAGCTCTACTTAATATTGCATATACCTTCGCACAAATCCTTTTTCACATTCCTCCATCGATCTTACAATTAAGACCTTACATTTATACCATAACCTAAGACCAATTTTAGTAGGTCGACTCTACAAGATATTACAATAAAATCATTTTACAAATAATACAATATCTGATGCAATAACCAATTGAACATGTCAGCTTGATGCATTTACAACAATAATTAATCAACTTCATAATATGTCGTGCTGATCTGGAAAAGATAAACTTGTCGGTGTAACCCTGGACCTATTTGTCAGTAACAGCAAATATGCAATTACGAATATGCCAATAAGAAATTCTCTAAAATAAGATGTCCAAACAATGTCTTCGACATTTCCAAGTGTTTTCCATGCTATTCCAAGTGTCGGTGATCATTATATCCTGCCAGTGTACCTTTACCGGTGACTATGCAAAAGTCACTTGCTTACCGGTGAATGTTGCTAGATCTCCAAAGTGCTAGAGTTTTAGTAGGTGTTGACATCAATGACAAAACCATACCAAAGTGCCAACAATCTCCCCCTTTGGCATTGATGGCAACACAAGATGTAAAAACCATCAAAGTGCCAAAACAGAAATGCCAAGTATAAAAACCAACAATCTCCCCAAAGTAACAGTCTCTCCCCCTGAGACTAACATGTGTTTCATTATGTTTTTCTATGCCAATCTCTTGCGAAAGATAATGTGTTTTTCCATAGATTTCTCTCCCCCTTTGACATCAAATGCCAAAGTTACAACAAAATACTAATTTCATATACAAAATACCAACCAATTACAATATACCAACTACTCCCCCTGAGAAGTAGCTTCCTCATCAAAGCCGAAGTAAGAATATATCTCTGTTAATTTTGTCGGTTGATGACAAAAATCATCTCTCTAAGTATCTACTGGTGGGGGTATGACCCCAAGTTGTTCTCTAAGATATTCAAAGGTCTCCTTAGGCAAAGGTTTAGTGAAAATATTTGCAAGATGTTCTTTAGTATTCATATAAACCAGTTTTATTTCTTTTGCTTCAACTTTTTCCCTTAGAAAATTCAGTTTAATTGAAACATGTTTTGTTTTAGAATGTAGTACTGGATTCTTAGATATATCAATTGCTATAGTGTTATCACAATAGATAGTTATAGGTTCCTTGCATTTTACCTTTAAATCTTTCAACATTTGTTTAAGCCATAGTACCTATGTACAGTTAGTTGCTGCTGCAACATATTCTGATTTTGCTGTGGATAAAGATGTACAACTCTGTTTCTTACTCAACCAAGAAACTAATCTGTTTCCAAGAAAAAATGCTCCGCCGGTGGTGCTTTTTCTATCATCAATATCTCCTACCCAATTTTCATCTATGTATGCACATAGGTCAAAGTTTTCATCTCTAGGATACCATAATCCAAGATTTGTAGTGCTTTGTAAGTACCAGAAAATCCTTTTTACTATTGATTCATGATTTTCTCTAGGATTACTCTGGAATCTTGAAACAATACATACTGTATTCATGATATCAGGTCTGGTTTGTGTCAAATATAGTAAACCTCCTATCATAGATTTGTACCTTGTTGGATTAAAAGGTGTAGATTCATCCCTTAAAGATAGTTTGTCATTTGTAGTCATGGGTGTACTTACCAGTTTAGAGTTCTCCATCCCATATTTCTTAAGTAACTCTTTTAAGTATTTTGATTGACTCAAGAATATACCTTTGTCAGTCTGTGAAATCTACAATCATAAAAGGAATCTTATTTCACCAATCATAGACATTTCAAATTCTTGCTACATTTTAATAGAAAATTCTTTACACAATCCATCTTCTCCTCCAAATACTATATCATCAACAAAAACTTCTATAGCCAAGATGTCATCATTAGTCATTTTATAGTATAGATTACTATCAACATTACCTTTAGAAAAACCAATCTTTAAAAGATACTTATCTAGTCTTGCATACCAAGCTCTTGGAGCTTGCTTCAATCCATATAAAGCTTTTCTTAACCTACAAACCATATCTTTGTCATTTGTCAAAGAAAATCCATCAGGTTGTTCAATGTAAACTTCCTCCTCAAGATCTCCATTCAGAAATGCACATTTAATATCCATTTGATATACTTTGTAGTTCTTATGTGCTGCAAAGGCCAAAAATAATCTAACTGCCTCAATTCTGGCTACCGGTACAAAGGTTTCATTATAGTCAACTCCTTTTTGAGAGTATCCCTTACACACTAGTCTTGCTTTATTTCTGATAACCTTACCATCTTCATTAAGTTTGTTTTTGAATACCCATTTAGTTCCAATTACATTTTTATCTTTAGGTTGAGGAACTAATGTCCAAGTGTTATTTTTCTCAATTTGCTCTAATTCTTCTTTCATAGCTTTAGTCCAATATTTATCTTCACATGCCTCATTAATTGATGATGGTTCAATTTGAGAAATAAGACATACCTCTTCATTTGCCAATCTTCCTCTTGTCATAACTCATTTGTATTTGTTTCCAATTATCTGATCTTCATAATGATTCAATCTTACATACCGGGGTGTCTTTGTTTGTTGTAGTTCTTCAGTCACAGTGGAATTTTCAAATGATACCGGTGTAACTGGATCTTCACTCTGTACCGATGGATTTGGTGTAGTTTCATTTGTTATAATTTATGTTGCTGTTTCAGAATCTGTATACCTTGAATTTCCTCGGAATTGTTCATCAATCTTTACATTTGTACTCTCAACAATTTTCTACAATCTCTTGTTAAAACATCTATATGCTTTACTCTTAGATGAATAACCAAGAAATATTCCTTCATCACTTCTAGGATCAAATTTCCCAATATACTCATCTCTTCTAATGTAATATTTGCTTCCAAATATTCTGAAATATTTAAGAGTAGGAGTAATACCAAACCATAGTTCATGAGGGGTCTTACCAGTTTCACCTTTGATGTGAACTTTGTTGAATGTATAGATCATTGTACTCACTACTTCTCTCCAATATACATGTGGAAAGTTTGTTTCTGATAACATACTTCTAGCTGCATCCAAGATAGTTTTGTTTTTCCTTTCAACAACTCCATTTTGTTGTGGTGTCCGAGGTGTTGATAGTTGTCTTCTAATTCCATTCACTTCACAGAATGCATTAAACTCCTTAGATGTAAATTCTCCTCCTTGATCTAATCTTAAGCATTTTATTTTCTTACCAGATTCATTTTCAACCATTGCTTTAAACAATTTAAACTTTCCAAGTGCTTCTGATTTTTCTCTGAGAAAAGTAACCCAACACTTTCTAGAGTAATCATCAATGATTAGCATGAAATATCTATCACCTTGTAAGCTTTTAGTTCTAGCTGAACCACATAAATCAGTATGAATTAAATCAAGAGCATTATTAGATTTCTCTGGAATACTTTTGAAACTAGATCTAACCTGTTTTCCAAATTGACATTCCTTACATACTGTGTTGTGAGGTTTGACAATTTTAGGTAAATCTCTAACTGCCTTAGTAGTACTGATTTTTACCATGCAATCAAAGTTTACATGATAGAGTCTCTTATGCCATGGCCAACTTTCATCAATGTGTGCAATCAAGCATGTCTTTTCACTTTTATTCAAATGAAAGATATTACCTCTAGTCTGATTACTAGTTGCAATTTCTAAACCAGTTATATTCATGATTTTACATTTTCCATTTTTGAATTGTAACTGAAATTCTTTCTCTACTAATTGACTAACACTCAAAAGATTATGCTTTAAACCTTCAACATAATATACATTGTCAGTGTTATGCTTACCATCAAAAGATATTAAACTCTTACCTTTGATTTGACAAGCTTTGTCATCTCCAAATCTTACTAGGCCTCCATTATATTCTTGAAAGTTCAAGAATTTACTTTTATCTCCTGTCACATGATGTGAGCATCTGGAATCAATGATCCATTCATTCTTTACTTCAACTTTAGCTGCCAAGGCCTATTCTACTAGTTGCACTGCAGGTGTTAGTTGATCTTCTATTATAGCAACAAAAATCCATCCATTGTCTGCGGGATCTTCATCAGAATCATCAGTCACTCCTTCATCAGCAACATAACAAGATTTGTCTTTGTTTTTCTTAAATCTGTATCTCTGATATTCAGGATTAGGCTTGTATGTCCTTCTAGCTTCTTCTCTTAGTCTAGCATGTCTATCAGGGCATCTTGAAGCCATATGACCGATCTTATTACAGTTAAAACATTTAAAGGGTGCTTTACCTTCATACTTACTTCCAATTGGACCTTTAGGCATTTTTCTTGCAAATAGTGCTTCAAGCTCTTCAAGTTCTTCATTTTCTTTCCTACTTTCCTCAAGTTCTCTTGCATAAAAGGCTTTCCAATCAGATTTGTCAAATGATGATATTGATGACATTGATGCTTTAAAGGCTAAATCTGTCTTTATAGTAGCAACAAGACCAAATTCCTCAATTTCAAAGGCTGAAAATTTTCCAATCAATGTATCCCTATTTATTGATGTATTAGACATTGTTCTTAACTCATTTATAGCAATAACCTTCATTTTATATGCCGGTGGCAATCCTCTTAAAACTTTTGAAATAATTTCATCTTCACTTAAGGTTCCCCCATAGCATTTTATACCCAAAACAATTTCATTAACTCTTTCCATAAAAGTAGAAATTATTTCATCTTCTTCCATTTTCAGATTTTCATACCTGACCCGGAAGCTTTCACGTTTTGTAATTTTGAATATGGAATCTCCTTCATTTAGTATTTCCAAATGATCCCAAATAGCTTTAACAGTTGATCTATTAGATAATCCCATGATTTGCTGATCTGTTAATGCACTCAAAAGTGCTTCTCTTGCTTTGCAATCATTTTCCTCATCTTTAGTCAAGTTAGGTGGATTAGGTTGAGTGGTAGTAGTAGTAGTATAACCATTCTTTGTAAGTTCCAAGATGTCCTTACCAATGCAATTCAGATGTGTCTCCATTCTTATCTTCCATATGCCATAGTTGGTTCCATCAAATTTAGGACTGACCTTCCTGAAATAGTTAGTAGACATTGGATCTCCTCAAGTTGTTAAACTTCTACAAAAGAGGACTTAGTTTTGATACCAATTGTTAGGTCTTGGAGACAACTGAGAGGGGGGTGAATCAGTTGTCTAAAAATATTAAACCAAAAACAACTTAATTAAATTACTTCTTAATATCGGTGAAACAGTCTGCTATACCGGTGGACAAATTTAATAGATAAATGCAATACCGGTAAAGATTAATGCATGAAACTAAAAGACAAAATCATCCACAACACATAACACCAAATTTTGTACGTGGAAACCTTGTAAGGGAAAAAACCACGGTGGGAAACCTTACCCACAATCAGATGATACTACTACAGATAGTAAGTGTACATAAATGGGGTCTACACATGTAGAAAGGCCAAGCGCCTAGAGCTCACTGCTCAAACATAAATGGGAGTCACACTGACTACAGTTGGATGGTTAAATCCAATAAAATTGTACTGCTCAAAATAGCATCTTCATATGCTAGATTTAGTATTGGTGCAGTTCTAATATGCTTTCACAAAAACCTAGCTTCACCTTCAAATAATGTCTACGTGTATAGCTCTACTTAATCTGGCATAGACCTTTCCACAAATCCTTTTTCACATTCCTCTATCGGTCTTACAACTAAGACCTTACACTTATACCATAACCTAAGACCAATTTTAGTAGGTCGTCTCTACAAGATATTACAATAAAATCATTTTACAAATAATACAATATCCGATGCAATAACCGATTGAACATGTCGGCTTGATGCATTTACAACAATAATTAATCAACTTCATAATATGTTGTGCTAATCTGGAAAAGATAAACCTGCCGGTGTAACCCTGGACCTATTTGCCGATAAGATCAAATATGCAATTATGAATATGCCAATAAGAAATTCTCTAAAATAAGATGTTCAAACAATGTCTTCGACATTTCCAAGTGTTTTCCATGCTATTCAAAGTGTCGGTGATCATTATATCCTGTCGGTGTACTATATACTGGTGACTGTGCAAAAGTCACTTGCTTACCGATGAATGTTGCTAGATCTCCAAAGTGCTAGAGTTTTAGTAGGTGTTGACATCAATGACAAAACCATAACAAAATACCAATAAAATTGTGCACCAAAGGAAATATGGATAGCAAGTTTGAGCATATCAAAGTCAAGGGATCAACCGAAGCCCTAACCTATCCTCGAGTCTTCAAACCCCAATGGGTCAAATTTGTCTTGAACCAAGTACATGATGATTTTACGTGGCTAGAGGATCAAACTTTCAAGATCACCAAGGAGATTATTCACATGATAATTGGATACCCTATATTTGACCATGCCCGAGCACAGAAGATGATTTCACAGAAGGAATTGATAACATTAACAAGTGTTGAGTCTGATAGCAGAGGTCTTAAGTTGAACAATGTGACAGATGCATAACTTAATTTTTCTATTAGAGTTATTAGTTATTGTTTCTTCCAGTCGGCAAGAGAAAATAGTGTACCGTGTGCAGCTGTAGATTTGGCCTATAAAATTGTTAAAAAGGGTATGCAAATTGATTTATGTGAAGTGTTAATAAAGAATCTTTTTGAAAATCTAAATACAATAAGGAAACTAAAGAAGAATAATACTACTAACACACTAAAGTTTGGGTCACTCTTAGTGTGTATGTTCTTCTATTTTCATAAATTTTTTCCATCAGTCGGTAACGTTGTCTGGGAATTACACCGACCTATCACCCATCAAATAAATGATTTCATCAATCAGCTAGGTCATAATTTCAATATGATAATGGATGACTAATTCAACAAATTCCAGGAAAAGATGCATAGTAGGTACAAGATTCCACCTCAACTAGTGGAAAAATACAAGGATACTATATGCTTTGAATTGGATACAGACTACTGTTATGTCAATGCAGTAGAACCCAGGACTCAATCATTACCACCTATGGGTTATGAGATAGATTTTGACATTGCTCAACATCAGATAGATGCCTTTTTAGCACTTCCAAGGCATGATACTGAGAAAAGAAATGGCACCTATGAAGAGGTGAAAGAGAAAGTAAGAATGAGCATTGTTGTACCGAAGGCTGCCAGAAAAGCCACCAGAATGATCAAGGATTTAAATTGAAAAGTTTGGAGAAGGTTCTACCTCCACTCCTACTAAGAGTGATCAACTTTCAATTGAGGAAGAATCTGAAGCTTAAGAAGCAGCAATTACACTGAGCACCGAGTTGCCAAAGGGAAAAATTTTGAAAAGAAAGAAATAGGATGCAACCAAGGTGTCACCGACCCCACCAGTGAAGCGACCAAACACTAGATCATCTGTTGTGTCACCTGGTAAGATGCAAAAGAATGTATAAATGCCTAAGGTTACAAAAACTTATAGAAAGAAGAACAGAACACTAATTTTGGATAAAGAGGAAAGTGACACAGAGTTAGAAGATGTAAATAAACTTCAAATTGTAAAAAGCACAAAGGAAGATGTACATAGTGTTGACAATTTTTGTGCAAAATTGAAGGACTATGGTGGATTTGGGTCATTTAGATATGTAAAATATGATACTAGAACAGATGAAGAGAAGAGGCAAATAGAAGAGACTGTAATTAGTACACTTCTCAAGTTTTGAGTAGTTCCATTGCAAGTGACCGGTTTTCTTCCAAAAGCATTATACTCACATATTGATAATAGATGGAAATATGCTATGGACTCAATGAAGAAAATAAGAGAAAGAGTTTTGGTACATCTCTTTCCAGATATGTTGGTAGATGAAATAAGAGATCACTTGAAAAACTACCAGAAAAATTTTCCAGTAAAACAAAGGGCCTTAAAAATGATGAATGGACTATATCTTGAAGTTGAAAATGAAACCAAAGAGAAATGGAAGAAGGTATTCAGGATTTAGACTGAAGAGCCAAAAGGTGAAGAAGAAATAGTTGACATCACCGAGCAAGATCCTGCTTCCACTATTCAAATAGATGAGGATGTCATAGACACTGAAGCATAGGAAGGAGAGATGATAGAAGGAAGCACCTATCCCAAACTGGTGTCCAGTGAATTAGTTTTGGAACAGGTTAAGTCTTATCCTCCGATCACCCAACAAGTCTCAGCCGAGAAACCTCAGGCCACAGATGAAGGCAAAGAGGCTCCAAAGGATAAACAAGATGAACGTACCTCTCAGGCCACCAGCGAGCAAACTTCACAAGTACGTTCAAGCACCGAGACAATTGCCATGGAAATTCCAAGCAAGGAAACACCGAAGGATACAACAGAGGCTATAGGAATCGACAAAAGTGTTGCCTCTACTGAGCAACATACCAAGGAAGGACAAGTCTCCAAAGCCATTGTACCCATTCAATCGGCAAAGGCATCATCATCAAAGGAGAAGAAAGAAAAATGACATAGTTTTAAGGTAGATCTATCAAAGCCTATTGTGCTACCGAATGTTGACCTAACAAAATTGAAGGGGCAAGCACTGATAGAATTCGGTGAGCTTTGTAAAGGCAAAGCAGAGCAAGAAAGATAGGTAGCTATTCAACAGAAGAATTGAGTACTTCAGAAGGTCAAAATATTATTGACAGAAATGATACTTGAAGCTACCATCAATAAAGATGTTGTCATCCATGTGCAACTGGATGAAGTACGCACTCAATTGGAGGAATCTGGAGTAGAAGCATTAGAATACCTTAGCAAATTGAAGGAAAAAGAGCTAACTGCCAAAGATGATTGAAGAAGTGCAGAAAGCAATTGATATAGGTAAAATAAAGCTTATTGAATTCATTGGTGAGTTGTCCCCTCAACTCAAGCATATTATTCTTAATAAGATGAGAGGGGGGGTGAATCATACAAACTTAATCTTCAATATATTCAACAGATTCAACCTCGGTAGCTTTAATAGAAAACTGTAAAATAGGCAAACTCATAACACCACAAAACATATAACACCAGATTTAACATGCAAACCCAATTAGGGAAAAACCACTGTGGGATTTCGGACCCACTAAGAAATATACTCTTCTATAGTATGCTCGGTTAAAAGCAAATCTTGTTAAAGATTACAAACACATTGCTAGATGTGACCCAGTTAAGGGATTTCCCTTAGATCTGTTAGGATCTTCACCTTGTTAGAGGTGACCTTGTTAAAGGGTTTCAAACACTCAATCAGAATGTCACCTTGCTAGAGGATTTACAAATAAGACTGTTAAGTCCACTCAGTTAAGAGATTTTCTGTCACTTACAAATAAACAACAATAATGAGTATGTCTGCAACTTTGCATCTAAAATGCTAAAGCAAATTCTTATTTTCTCAATACAGTCTAGTCATAGGACTTATCTTGTCCCTCTGTTAGGCTCCTTACTCTATTATCAAAATGGGTCTTCAAGCTTCTGTGCTCGGTAACCACTATGCAGCATCCTTGTGCTTACACTTTGCCTGCATACATTGTTTATCAACAGTTCCTTATTTATAAACAATTTGCTAACCGCTTAATCTCTTTAATCACATTTCCCATGATCAATCATAGCCATCAGATCTTCAATCTTGACCAGGTTCAATGTATCCTTCAATCTGAAAATGTTTTACCTCGCCTTGGAACTTGCATACTTTTCTTGGAACTTGTGCTAGGGTATTGCGGTTCAATCTTAGCTGTAGATCTTCCTACTGATCTTTCAATGCCATAGATCCTTAACAAACTTCATACACATTGTATCAATCATTTAATCATATCTAGCTCATCAGCTTCATTCATTAAATAATGCATGTATTCATCCAATGCATTATGTTATTACTCGGTTGCAACTCGGTAAATACTAAACTTCACTCGGTAGACATTCCGCCTTCATTAACCGATAGCGATAACCTTAGGGTTTACCGACTAGGTTCCTTAGGGTTTACCGACTAGGTTCTTTGCTCGGTAACATAGTATAGTATTAACCTTACAAACAATAGCATATGTAGGATATCAAAACAATCTAAACATCATGATCTCATCATTGTCTAACTTGGTAATAGTTGCCCATTGAATAACTTATTCCTCCCCTTATTCATCATATTCTTTATGTGTCTTTTACCGACATCTTAATTCTCCTCAAAACATACTTCTTAAGCTATGGCAACATCATACTAAAGCATAAAATCAATTTCTTGACATCAATGACAAAATAATATTGTTAAGATAGTAAACATCCTTAATTAGTTATATCCATAATCATCAACAACCTTCTCAATATCCTTATTGAAATGCCAACAATCTCCCCTTGTTTGTTATAATGCCAACAATCTCCCCCTTTGGCATTGATGGCAAAACCAATTGATTTGACCTAAATGATTCAAATTAAGATTGTTGTGAGATGCTAAAATGCTCTCCCCCTATCATTAGTCTTCTCCCCCTTTGACAACAATGCCAAAAAGTAAAAGAACTAAAACATGATTTCTTCCTCTTAGAAGTCATTTCCTTGCTTATATGTATCAACTTAGTCTCGGTCAGAGCATTGTCTACAATTCTTGTTCCCTATTTTTGTTTCCTGCACACCTTTAGAAAACCTCCTAAAGTGTGTAAATCAGCATCAACTCCTAAAAGGTATTCTTTAGAGTCATCGAATTGATGCTTTCACCGAACTCGGTCAGTGAGTAGAAGATAGGGGTAGGACCCCTAACTTACTTCTGAGATACTCAAAAGTGTCCCTTGGCAGTGGCTTGGTGAAGATATCTGCTATTTGTTCCTTTGAGCTAACATATTCCAATGCCACTTTCTTCTCTTGGACTTCTTCTCTAAGATAATGATACTTGATAGAGATGTGCTTTGTCTTAGAGTGCATAATAGGATTCTTTGAAATGTTTATGGCACTAATATTGTCACAAAATATAGTTACTGGCTCGGTAAATTTCTTATTTATGCCTTCCAATAGTTGTTGATCCATGCTATATTGGTACAATTCAATGCTGCAGCAACATATTCAGCTTCTACTGTTAACTGTGAAATACATCCTTGTTTCTTGCTAAGCCAACTCACTAGTCTTTCTCCTAAAAAGAAAGCTCCACCACTTGTGCTTTTCATGTCATCTATGTTGCCTACCCAATCAATATCAGTATAAACTTTTAAATCAAATTCATTTCCTTTCTGATATACTAAGCCATAATCCTCAGTGCCTTTCAAGTATCTGAAAATTCTCTTGATTTCTATCATATGTGTTTCCTTGGGATCTGTAGAAAATCTTGCAACTATACCTACTGCATGTGTTATATCTGGCCTGCTGTGAACAACATATTGCAGGTTTCCAATCATATATCGGTAAAGTGTCTCATCAACAGATGCAGATTCATCATTCTTTGATAATTTACAGTTGGTAGTCATAGGAGTACTTACTGGTTTTGAATCCTCCATTCCAAATTTCTTCAAGATTTCCTTTATGTACTTGGATTGAGTAATGAAAATCTCATCTTTCATTTGCAATATCTGTAAACCTATAAAATACTTTATCTCACTGATTAATGACATCTCAAATTCTTTGCTCATTTCATTTCTAAAGTTCTTGCATAAGGAGTCATTACCACAAAAGATAATATCATCAACAAATATGGCTGAGATTAGTATTCCATTGTCTTCATCATTCTTCATGTACATATTACTATTTTCACTAGTTCTTATAAAACCAATATTGATTAAATAAGAATGCAATCTCGCGTACCATGCTCTAGGTGCTTGCTTTAGACCATATAAAGCTTTGTTCAGTTTACATACCTGATCTTTATTCTCTCCCTCAAAAAATCCTTCAGGTTGTTCAATAAAAACTTCTTCTTCTAATATACCATTCAGAAATGCAAATTTGACATCCATTTGATATACTTTGAAATTCTTGTAAGCAGCATATACCAACAATGTTCCTTCTCCTTCAAGTCTTGCCACAAGTGCAAAAGTCTCACCATAATCAATTCCTTCTTCTTGAGCATAATCTTTGCAAACTAGTCTTGCTTTATTTTGAATGACCTCACCTTTTTCATTCAGCTTGTTTCTAAAAATCCACTTTGTACCAATTACATTTTTGTCCTTCTGTCTTGGGACCAATGTCCATGTGTCATTCTTCTTGATTTGATCAATCTCTTCTTTCATAGCATTTATCCAATCTTCACTATTAAATGCCTCTTTCACTATCCTTGGTTCAAATTCAGATATCAGACATGTGTTCTATCTCAGTTTGTTCCTTGTCATCACTAGATCATTCTTATCTCCTATAATATGACTTGATGCATGATTCCTTCTGACATACTTGGCTAATATAGGCTTAGTAGATTCTGTATGATCTTCTTCATCACTCGGTAACTGGATATTCTCTTCATTTCCTTCAGCAGTTTTCTCGGTAGGACTTCTTGGCTAAACATATACAAATCCTTCATAATCTTCTAGTTCTTTGGAGTCACCTTCATCATTTCTTTTTGAAAATTCATCAATTTTCACATTTGCACTTTCTACTATTTTGTTAGATGATTTGATCAGACATTTATATGCTTTGCTTCTAGAAGAATAACCTAGAAATGTTCCTTCTTCATTTTTCTGATCAAACTTTCCATTTCTATCATCTTTGTGTACATAGCATCTACTTCCAAAGATTTTAAAATAACTTACATTAGATTTCTTGTCATATCAAATTTCATATGGTGTCTTCAAAGTTCCTTTCTTCAGTTGTACTCAGTTCAAGGTGTAAACTGTTGTGCTTATTGCTTCTCTCCAAAAATTTTGTCATACTTTCTTTTCAATCCTCAGGGTTCTGGCACAATCCACAATAGATCTATTTCTTTTCTCAGCAATTCCATTTTGTTGTGGAGTTCTCAGTGCAGAGACTTGTCTTTTTATACCATGATCATTGCAAAATAAGTTGAACTCATCAAAAGTGAACTCTCCTCCTCTATCAGATCTAAGACATTTTAGTTGTCTTCCCATTTCATTTTCAACTCTTGCCTTGTACCATTTAAACATTTGAAAAGCTTTTGATTTTTCTTTTAAAAACATTACTGACATCATCCTTGAGTAATCATCCACAAATAATATGAAATACTTATCACCATAATTACTTTGAACTTTCATAGGACCACAAAGATCGGTATGCACAAGATCTAAAATTCCCTTAGAAGTGTAGGACTTACTTGTAAAGCTTGATCTTGTCATCTTACCCATCTGGCATCCCCGGCACATAGCATTCTCAGGTTTCTCAAGACTCGGTAGACCTCTTACTCAGTGCTTCTTGCTTATTTTGATCAGATTATCAAAATTTACATGACAGAACCTTTTATACCATAACCAGGTATCATCTATCTTTGCATATAGACACTTATTCTGAGTTGAGTCAAGGTGAAATGTGTTACCTTTTGTTTGTGTCCCGGTAGCTACTAACTTTCCATGCATGTCATGAACTTTGACAATTCCTTTCTGAAACTCTATTTGGTATCCTGTATTGTTTAGTTGTGCTACACTCAACAAATTGTATTTCAAACCTTCAACCCAATAAACATCATTACATTTAGCATTGTCAAGAAGTGTTATAGATCCTTTACCTCTTACTGGACATGGTGCATCATTACCAAATCTTACATAACCTCCATCATAATCTTCTAATATAACAAACTTGTGTTTATCACCTATCATGTGATGTGAGCATCCACTATCTATGATCCAAGAATCATTAGTATTTATGTGAGATATTAAAGCTTTTTCTTCATACCTTTCTTCATCTAATCCATCTTTGATAGCCACATAAACAACTTCCTCTATATCAGTTTCATCTGATTTATCATCATTAGATTCCTCATCAGCTATTAGGCATGTCTTTTTATCTCTTCTTCTGATGTCTCGGTGTCCTCTATAATGATTATCTTTCTATCTGTCATCTCGATAATCTCTCTTTTCACTAGATTCTTTGTCAAGACAATTAGAAGCCATATGTCCTATTCTATCATAGTTAAAACATTTCAAAGGCAACTTTCCTTTGTACTTACCTTTTCCTCTCAGTAGCCTTCTGGCTAATAGTGCTTCAAACTCTTCTTGCTTTCTGATTTCTTCATAAAGTTTGTGTACCTCGTCCATGTTTTTGTGAAATCTTTCACTTGCTCCACTATGATTCCCTTCAGAATACTTATACTTTCTATCATTGTAATCATCAGATTCATCAAGATGAAAAGAACTAAATGCAGACTCGACTTTATTTACCGAAGACCCACTGTTATCAAAGTTACTTAACTCAAATGCATGTAGCTTACCAATAGTAGCATCCAAAGAAATTGGCATATTGGGTACACACCTCAATTCATTGATTGTAGAGACTCAGATTGTATAAGCAGGTAGAAGGGTTCTTAATAACTTACTTGTGACATCCTTCTCTTCAATGGTTCCTCCTGCTCCTTTGATTTGATTGACAATCTACTTTAACATTGTATTGTACTGGGTTATGTTCTCACGTTCATTCATTCTCATAGATTCAAGTTGTCCTCTTAGACTGTCCACTTTTTCTCTTTGAACATGTTCATCACCACCATACACAGATATGAGCTTGTCCCACATTGCCTTGGCATCATTGCAGCCTTCTAGATCATTAAACTTTGAGTCGGTCAATGCAGATGTTATTTCAATCATTGCTTGAATATGTTCTTGCTTTGCCTTTATCTCTTCCATTGTCAATGGATAGGTGCTAGGTGTAATGAAATCATACTCCAAATAATATACAACATATTCTCCAATTCCTGATACGCGCAACTTCATCCTTTTCTGCCATGTAGAGAAACTTGACTTATTCAGCTTCGGTGCATCCCTCTTATACATCTTTGGATCTTTTCCTCAAGTACCTTTAAACTTTACTCCCAGAGTCCAAAGCTCTAATACCAATTGTTAATAAGATGAGAGGGGGGGGTGAATCATACAAACTTAATCTTCAATATATTCAATAGATTCAACCTCGGTAGCTTTAACAGAAAACTGTAAAACAAGCAAACTCATAAACAGATAACACCACAAAACATATAACACCAGATTTAACGTGGAAACCCAATTAGGGAAAAACCACTATGGGATTTCGGACCCACTAAGAAATATACTCTTCTAGAGTATGCTCGGTTAAAAGCAAATCTTGTTAAAGATTACAAACACATTGCTAGATGTGACCCGGTTAAGGGATTTCCCTCAGATCTGTTAGGATCTTCACCTTGTTAGAGGTGACCTTGTTAAAGGGTTTCAGACACTTAATTAGAATGTCACCTTACTAGAGGATTTACAAATAAGACTGTTAAGTCCACTCGGTTAAGAGATTTTCTGTCACTTACAAATAAACAACAGTAATGAGTATGTCTGCAACTTTGCATCTAAAATGCTAAAGCAGATTCTTATTTCCTCAATACAATATAGTCATAGGACTTATCTTGTCCCTCTGCTAGGCTCCTTACTCTGTTATCAAAATAGGTCTTCAAGCTTCTGTGCTCGGTAATCACTATGTAGCATCCCTGTGCTTACACTTTGCCCGCATACATTGTTTATCAACAGTTCCTTATTTATAAACAATTTGCTAACCGCTTAATCTCTTTGATCACATTTCCCATGATCAATCATAGCCGTCAGATCTTCAATCTTGACCAGGTTCAATGTATCCTTCGATCTGAAAATGTTGTACCTCACCTTGGAACTTGCATACTTTTCTTGGAACTTGTGCTAGGGTATTGCGGTTCAATCTGAGTTCTAAATCTTCCTGCCGATCTTTCAATCCCATAGATCCTTAACAAACTTCATACACATTGTATCAATCATTTAATCATATCCAGCTCATCAGCTTCCTTCATTAAATAATGCATGTATTCATCCAATGCATTATGTTATTAGTTTGTTGCAACTCAGTAAATACTAAACTTCACTCTGTAGACATTCCGCCTTCATTAACCGATAGCGATAACCTTAGGGTTTACGGACTAGGTTCTTTGCTCAGTAACATAGTATAGTATTAACCTTACAAACAATAGCATATGTAGGATATCAAAACAATCTAAACATCATGATCTCATCATTGTCTAACTCGGTAATAGTTGCCCATTGAATAACTTAATCCTCCCCTTATTCATCATATTCTTTCTGTGTCTTTTACCGACATCTCAATTCTCTTCAAAACATACTTCTTAAGATATGGCAACATCATACTAAAGCATAAAATCAATTTCTTGACTTCAATGACAAAATAATATTGTTAAGACAGTAAAAATCCTTAATCAGTTATATCCATAATCATCAACAACCTTCTCAATATCCTTATTCAAATGCCAACAATCTCCCCTTGTCTGTTATAATGCCAACAATTATATATTTATTCGAGAAGTTATGTACATTTTCATTCTTCATCAAAGATAGCAAGAAAAAGACTGAAGTCATTGAAAAAGAGATCACCGATCTCTCAAATAAATTGACTACCGAGCCAAATTCTCTTCAGAATTTTTATACAAGGCTACAAACACTTATGGCTCAATAGTTAGAACTTCAGAATGAAGAGAATAAAATAAGGATGGATATCATGACTCTTCAAACATTATTTATTCCCCATTTGTCATCAGTTCAAAATTAGATCAACCGAGCTACCCAATTGTCAACTCAAGTCGACGGAAGCACTTTAGTTGGTTTGATCACACTATCACTTGATATTACAAATCAGATTACAATACTAAAAAGTTTCAAGGATGCACTTAAGAACACTCTTACAGAATCTCGTACAAAGTATAAATCTATTTTTGATCAGTTGCCCCCACCAAATGGTAACTAGTTTTGATGTTTGTCAAAAAGGGGGAGTGTACCGAACATGACCAAGCATGAATATCTGAGTATATAGAGTATCTGAGTGTATAATTGAAATTGTCAAGGGGAGCATGGAAAATCAAGAGCATGTAACATCAAGAGCATAGAAATACAGAGCATGGAACATCAAGTTATGTACAGAATATTGATAAGGGGAATATGTATTTGAGTATGTATTTGAACATTGTATATACTGACATTTCAGTTTATTTTGCAGGTATATAGATTTTGTATTATGAATTTGAAAGGAGTTTTGTCAAACATACCAAACTAATGTCAAAAGGGGAGATTGTTGCTATTTACTAAGTTGTCATTAGTTTTATGCCCAAAGTCATTCTATATATACTAGTTAGTTAATACTACCAAAAAGTTCAATTGGTAAACACCAAGGTCACCGGTGTCGGTTACAGAAGAAAGACAAGTCACCGAGATGATACACACCAAGATGTGAACTGAGATATATGCAGAATGTCTACCGAGTAAGGTTTGTATGTTTACTGACAACAAAGAAGGAATACCGAGTTAATCTGAACCGAGTGAAAACGTGTTACCAGATTCAATGAACCTAGGCACACATGTGAAACTTGTTACATAATTCAAGAAGATGAAACCGTTACTACATAGGAAATTGCATTTAAAGATTTTGTATGATTTTGAGGAAGAATATCCAATGAAATAATTTCTACATTTATTCATTCAATAAAACATGTTTGTATGATCGAAGCATGAATAGATCATCATCTCAAAGATCTATATAAACAGAATGATTTGAGTATATAAAGTGAAGAGTTGATGAGCTAGGTCATACTGAGATTAAGGATATGTATGATAAATTATGCACCTATGGAAATCTGGATAGCAAGTTTGAGCATATCAAAGTCAAGGGATTAACCAAAGCCCTAACCTATCCTCGAGTCTTCAAACCCCAATGGGTCAAATTTGTCTTGAGCCGAGTACATGACAATTTTATGTGGCTAGAGGATCAACCTTTCAAGATCACCAAGGAGATTATTCACATGATAATCGGATACCCTATATTTGACCATGCCCGAGCACAGAAGATGATTTCAAAGAAGGAATTGATAATGTTAACAAGTGTTGAGTCTGATAGCAGACGTCTTACGTTGAACAATGTGACAGATACAGAACTTAATTTTGCTATTAGAGTTATTGGTTATTGTTTCTTCCAGTCGGCAAGAGAAAACAATGTACGGTGTGCAGCTGTAGATTTGGCCTATAAAATTGTTAAAAAGGGTATGCAAATTGATTTATGTGAAGTGTTGTTGAAGAATCTTTTTGAAAATCTAAATACAATAAGGAAACCGAAGAAGAATAATACTGCTAACACACTAAAGTTTGGGTCACTCTTAGTGTGTATGTTCTTCTATTTTTAGAAATTCTTTCCATCAGTCGGTAACCTTGTTTGGGAATTACACCGAACTATCACCCATCAAATAAATGATTTCATCAATCAGCTAGGTCATAATTTCAATATGATAATGGATGACTACTTCAACAAATTCCAAGAAAAGATGCATAGCAGGTAAAGGATTCCACCTCACCTAGTGGAAAAATACAAGGATACTATATGTATTGAATTAGATACATACTACTGTTATGACAATGTAGTAGAACCCAAGACTCAATCATTACTGCCTATGGGTTATGAGATAGATTTTGACATTGTTCAACAATAGATAGATGCCTTTTTAGTACTTCCAAGGCATTATACTAAGAAAAGATATGGTACCTATGAAGAGGTGAAAGAGAAAGTAAGAATGAGCATTGTTGTACCGGAGGCTGCCAGAAAAGCCACCAGAATGATCAAGGATTTAAATTGAAAAGTTTGGAGAAGGTTATACCTCCACTCCTACTAAGAGTGATCAACTTTCAATCGAGGAAGAATCTGAAGCTCATGAAGTAGCAATTACACTGAGCACCGAGTAGCCAAAGGGAAAAATTTTGAAAAGAAAGAAATAGGATGCAACCAAGGTATCCCCAACCCCACCAGTGAAGCGACCGAACACTAGACCATCTATTGTGTCACCCGGTAAGAAGCAAAAGAATGTAGAAATGCCTAAGGTTACAAAAACTTATAGAAAGAAGAACAAAAGACTAATTTTGGATAAAGAGGAAAGTGAAACAGAGTCAGAAGATGTAAATAAAATTCAGATTGTAAAAAGCACAAATGAAGATGTACATAGTGTTGACAATTTTTGTGCAAAATTGAGGGAATATTGTGGATTTCGGTCATTTAGATATGTAAAACATGATACTAGAACAGGTGAAGAGAAGAGGCAAATAGAAGAGACTGTAATTAGTACACTTCTCAAGTTTCGAGTAGTTCCATTGGAAGTGACCGGTTTTCTTCCAAAAGCATTATACTCACATATTGATAATAGATGGAAATATGCTATGGACTCGGAGAAGAAAATAAGAGAAAGAGTTTTGGTACATCTCTTTCCAGATATGTCGGTAGATTAAATAAGAGATCACTTGAAAAACTACTAGACAAATTTTCAAGTAAAACAAAGGGCCTTAAAAATGATGAATGGACTATATCTTGAAGTTGAAAATGAAACCAAAGAGAAATGGAAGAAGATATTCAGGATTCAGACTAAAGAACCAAAAGGTGAAGAAGAAATAGTTGACATCACCGAGCAAGATCTTGCTTCCACTATTCAAATATATGATGATGTCATAGACACTGAAGCATAGGAAGGAGAGATGATAGAAGGAAGCACCTATCCCAAACTGGTGTCCAATGAATCAGTTTTGGAACAGGTTAAGTCTTATCCTCCGATCACCCAACAAGTCTCAGCCGAGAAACCTCAGGACACAGATGAAGGCACAAAGGCTCCAAAGGATAAACAAGATGAACGTACCTCTCAGGCCACCGGTGAGAAAACTTCACAAGTACCTTCAAGCACCGAGACAATTGCCACCGAAATTTCAAGAAAGGAAACACTGAAGGATACAACATAGGCTATAGGAACTAACAAAAGTGTTGCCTCTACCGAGCAACATACCGAGGAAGGACAAGTCTCCAAAGCCATTATACCCATTCAATCGGCAAAGGCATCATCATCAAAGGAGAAGAAAGTAAAACGACATAGTTTTAAGGTAGGTCTATCAAAGCCTATTGTGCTACCGAATGTTGACCTAAAAAAATTGAAGGGGCAAGCACTGATAGAATTCGGTGAGCTTTGTAAAGCCAAAGTAGAGCAGGAAATATATATAGCTATTCAACAGAAGAACTAAGTACTTCAGAAGGTCAAAATATTATTGACAGAAATGATACCTAAAGCTACCATCAATAAAGATGTTGTCATCCATGTGCAACTAGATGAACTACTCACTCAATTTGAGGAATCTAGAGTAGAAGCATCAGAATACCTTAGCAAATTGAAGGAAAAAGAGCTAACAGCCAAGATGATTGAAGAAGTGTAGAAAGCAATTGCTATAGGTAAAATAAAGCTTATTGAATTCATTGTTGAGTTGTCCCCTCAACTCAAGCATATTATTTATTTATTCCAAAAGTTATGTACATTTTCATTCTTCATCAAAGATAGCAAGAATAAGACTGAAGTCATTGAAAAAGAGATCACCGATCTCTCAAATAAATTGACTACCGAGCCAAATTCTCTTCAGAATTTTTATGTAAGGCTACAAACACTTATGGCTCAATAGTTAGAACTTCAGAATGAAGAGAATAAAATAAGGATGGATATCATGACTCTTCAAACATTATTTATTCCCCATTTGTCATCAGTTCAAAAGTAGATCAACCGAGCTACCCAATTGTCAACTCAAGTCGAGGGAAGCACTTTAGTTGGTTTGATCACACTATCACCTGATATTACAAATCAGATTACAATACTAAAAAGTTTCAAGGATGCACTTAAGAACACTCTTACAGAATCTAGTACAAAGTATAAATCTATTTTTGACCAGTTGCCCCCACCAAATGGTAACTAGTTTTGATGTTTGTCAAAAAGGGGGAGTGTACTAAACATGATCGAGCATGAATATCTAAGTATATAGAGTATTTGAGTGTATAGTTGAAATTGTCAAGGGGATCATGGAACATCAAGAGCATGTAACATCAAGAGCATAGAAATACAGAGCATGGAACATCAAGTTATGTACAGAATATTGATAAGGGGAATATGTATTTGAGTATGTATTTGAACATTGTATATACTAACATTTCAATTTATTTTGCAAGTATATAGATTTTGTATTATAAATTTGAAAGGAATTTTGTCAAACATACCAAACTAATGTCAAAAGGGGAGATTGTTGCTATTTACTAAGTTGTCATTAGTTTTATGCTCAAAGTCATTCTATATACACTAGTCGGTTAATACTACTGAAAAGTCCAGTCGGTAAACACCAAGGTCACTGGTGTCACTTACAGAAGAAAGACAAGTCACCGAGATGATACACTCCAAGTTGTGAACCAAGACATATGCAGAATGTCTACCGAGTAAGGTCTATATGTTTACCGAGCAGCAAAGAAGGAATGCCGAGTGAAAATGTGTTACCAGATTCAATGAACCTGGACACACATGTGAAACGTGTTACATAATTTGAGAAGATGAAACCCTTACTACATAGCAAATTACATTTAAAGATTTTGTATGATTTTGAGGAAGAATATCCAATGAAATAATTTCTACGTTTATTCATTCAATAAAACATGTTTGTATGATCGAAGCATGAACAGATCATCATCTCAGAGATCTATATAAACATAATGATTTGAGTATATGATATGATATGATATGTAAGGTCAATCAAGAAAAGAGATACAAAGGAATGACATAGTTCAGTATGAAGAAAGAAGATTGACAGAGATAATCATAGGTTATCGAGAAGGTTTTAGAGAACAGTTTAAAAGGAAAGAGTATACAGAAGTGGTTGTTGAGTTGATTCATCAATTACCGAGGAATGCTATGAGCAAGATAATTTTATATTGAGCACATAGAGTCTACTATAATATTTCAGATGTGAAGTTGCAGATATTTTGTAAAGATTTTGACTGAAATTTTAAGTTGTAATAGAAACCTTTAACAGGGTAAAAGACTCTCATAAAGTCTATAAATTGTAAAGCCTTTAAGCAGGTACAAAATTTTGTAGAAGTGTTTGTAAAATCCTTTAGCAAGGTAGATCTAAAGATCTTTATACTCCTAACAAGGTAAGCTATCAGAAATGGCTAATCATGTAGCTCTAACTGAGAAATCTTGATTACTGTAGTAGTGAAGTTGTGGGTGCTATCCCCACTGTAGTTTTTCTCTCTAACCAAGAGTTTCTGCGTGACCAAAAATCTTTGTGTTATGGAGTGATATTTTGATGTATGTTATTTCTATGATTATGTTTCAGTGTTACATATCTTTGAGATCAGTAATACATAGTTTGTGTTTATCAGGAAAATTGTTTTTCAAGAAAAATTTTGAAGTACTGATTCACCCATCCCCTCTTAGTACATTAGCTTTCCAAGTAAGACCTAACAACAATGAGGGGAGATAGGA
This sequence comes from Cryptomeria japonica, assembly GCF_030272615.1. Classification (NCBI taxonomy): domain Eukaryota; kingdom Viridiplantae; phylum Streptophyta; class Pinopsida; order Cupressales; family Cupressaceae; genus Cryptomeria; species Cryptomeria japonica. Next base: position 35,871,527 of record NC_081414.1, on the reverse strand, counting down.
AGGAGATCAAATGGACCTCTGGAGCAAACAAAAGTTTTGAACTATTGAAGCAGAAAGTGACTGAGTAGCCTATGTTAGCTTTATTGGATTTCAACAAAATATTTCAAGTTGATTGTGATGCAAGTGGAACTACAATGGGAGATGCATTAAGTCGGAAAGGGAGAGCAGTAGCTTATTTTAGTGAGAAATTGGGTGATGCCTGGAGGAGATATTCAGTGTATGACCAGGAATTTTATGCCATAATTCAAGCCTTGAAGAAATGGAGACATTACTTGTTTCCTAAAGAGTTTGTGTTGTATACAGATCATCAAGCTTTGCAGTATTTGAACAATAAGAGTAAGTTGAATCAGAGACATATGAGATGGGTAGAATTTTTGCAGAGTTACACCTTTGTGCTGAAGCATATAAGTGGGAAATCTAATAAAGTTGTAGATGCATTGAGTAGAAGAAGTAATTTGCTGACATAGATGAGAGTGACAGTATTAGGATTTGAGGAGTTGAAGACTTTGTATGATGATGACCCGGATTTTACAAAACCTTGGAGAGCATGTAGAGAACCGGTTACGGTAGACATAAGAAAGTAGTTGGATTACTTCATTCAGGATGGGATGTTATTAAAAGGAGTTCAGTTGTGCATACCTAAGAGTTCTATGAGGGAGAATCTAATAAAGGAGAAACATATCGGAGGATTAGTCGGACACTTTGGTGTTGATAAAATAGTAGCATTGGTGAGTGAGCATTACTTTTGGCCTGAGATTCATAAGGATGTTAGGAAATATGTGCAAAGTTGTAGAGTTTGTCAAGTAGCAAAAGGTAGTAGTCGTAATGTAGGATTGTATAAACCTTTGGCAGTACCAGAGAAACCTTGGGAGGATATAAGCATGGATTTCATACTCAGATTGCCTAAAAAATAGAGAGGAAATGATTCTATATTTGTGTTGGTGGATAGATTCTCAAGATGGCTCATTTCATACCTTGTAAGAAAACATCAGATGCAGTGCATATAGGTGACCTATTTTTCAAGGAAGTGGTGAGATTGCATGGATTACCTAAGAGCATAGTTTCAGACAAAGATACTAAGTTTATTGGTTATTTTTGGAGAACACTTTGGAAGAAGATGAAGACAGATTTAAAGGTCAATTCTAATTTTCACCCACAGATTGATGGACAGACACAAGTAGTTAATCAGAGCTTGGGATATTTGTTAAGATGCTTAGTTGGAGACAAAACTGGAAGTTGGGATTTGATTCTTGCCCAAGTAGAGTTTGCCTACAATAATTCAGTAAACAAGAGTACTGGAAGGACACCTTTTGAGATTGTTACTGGAGCACACCCTAGAGGTATATCAGAATTAAGAGATATCAGCAATGAAGACCAGAGAAGTTTAGAAGCAGAAGAATTTGCAGATCACATAAAGGACTTACATATTCAAGTTAAGAAACATTTGGAGGACATGAATAGAAAGTATAAGGAGAAAGCAGATAAGAAGAGAAGACATAAGGAATTTGAAGTTGGCGATGAAGTGATGGTTTATCTAAGAAAAGAAATTTCACATTTGGAACTTATAATAAGTTACAGATGAGTAATTTTGGACCTTGCAAGATTTTGAGAAAGTTTAATTTTGGAAATGCATATGAAGTGGAGTTATCGAATAGTATGAGTATTTCACGTATATTCAACATTGCAGATCTACATCAGTATCATGAACCGTAATTCAATAACGATGGTATTACAGACTTGTAAAAATAGTTTCCCCAGAAGGAACTAGATCAAATTGAAGACATTTTGGACAGTAGGATTGGGCATAGTACCCGGAGCAGTCAGTATAAGGAGTATCTTGTGAAGTGGAAAGGCAGGCTAGATGAAGATTCATCTTAGATTTCTCAAGAAGAGGTAGACTACCTTGGTTTTCCTCTGACCCTAGCAAAGTGAGAGACTCACTTTTTCAACAACCCCAGATGTCTGTTGCAAGAGCATCCCCAGTTCTTGGCAATCTTGCATCAACCAAAAATATTTCCTTTCTATTTTGCTTTATTTTTTGCAATTTCAGCTTTTCATTCTGCATTTTCTAGCATTGTCTCACTGGATCTTGAGGAGTTGGATTTTTTCTTGAGGACTTGATCATCTACCTCATTCCCAAATCATGGAGCATTTGGAGCATTTTCTGGCAAGTTATCACTACCGATTTTTGAGATAGTTTTCTAGTACCGATTGCTTGGACCTATTTGCATTAGTGATCTACCAAATCTCTTTCATAGCTTACAGAGCCCTAAGCATCAATTCTGATGTTCCTTGGCATGAAGTTGACCTTCCCTTTGATCTACACTTCATCCTTTGGATTTTTCAGAGGAATTTCTTTGGCAGAGGATGACCTTGTTGTTTTTACAAGTTAGGTCTTGTTCTTGGGCAAACTGGATCCCTTGGATTGTATAAATCATTGTAATTAAGCATTAGAATGGGAGGGAAAGTAGTAGACGGAACATGGAAGCTAGATCTTAAGATTTGAGGTCTCAATTGTGACCTGTTCTATAATTGAGCATGTTTTAGTAGGCTAGTGAGTCGGTTTATGTAACTTGGTTGTTACCAGTTGATTGTAATCAGTTTTCATGATATAATTATTATGTTATAAATTGCTTCCATCATATCCTTGTGTTTTCATTGTGTTTACTCTTGTTGACCGGTCCGAATTGATCTCTTTGAGGTCCCTCATAACCAGTGACTGCACCAAGAGACCATAAACCTGTAATAAGGTAAACTGCATATCCACAACACATCCCCTAGATCTGCAAAGAAAAATACTGAACCAAAATAATCCACTAACCAACAAACTATACACTTTAATGAATACATTGTTCTCATCAGACCACACAGATACTTGATCAATCTTCAATTAATAATCTGGAATGATGAAAACTTGAACTGCAGACACCAAAACTTATTTGAGTTGCCATCAATGACAACATATCAACATACATGCAGTATCTCTTGCCAACACTGCGTAGTATAGAGAACCAACTATGTAGTATGTTTGACCAACTATGCAATGTATTCAACTAATTGCACATTATTCTTCACCACCTACATAGGAAAGCTCAATCAAATCAAGATTCTTTGATCTTTTGGAATCTGCAACTAGTCAAAAATCTTACAAAAGATCAAAATTGGTGATTCACATTAGGTTCACCAGATGTAGATGAGGAAAAAATGAGTTAATTCAAAAACCAAAACATACGCACAATCTACCTAATCTAATCATGAAAATCAAATTGCAATCTACCTTTCCTAACCACACCAACACGGTAACTAAAACAAAACACAAAATAAATGCAAACCATCCAGTGCTTCTTCAATTAGACTTCACTACTCTTCCTTTCATCTCTAATGGAGATATATCACTCTTAAGAGACCAAGTGTGTGAAATGATCAAAGCAAAGGAGACGATGAGCGAGACTTACTAAGAATATGTGATTAAAATAATGATTGCTATTTACAAACTACTAATGATTACCTGGACTGAATAACATTATCTAATTAAGATGATTAATTAAAAATATGACAGAATAAGGATGCATAAAATTTCTATTGCTACATAAACTGACAAAATAAAATTGCTTGAAAGTTAGATTCATTGATTGAAGGAGAGCCCTCAATTTAAGAATACTCGACGGATAGACAAAAGATCGAAAGGATTTTTTATCAAGTGGACAGACGAGATCAAACTCACAGCAGAGCTTCCATTTGGGGAATGATGAAGGAGGTGAAGGAAAAATTGATGAAAAAGCAAAAAGCATATTTTGGGGGATGCATACCTCATTTTCAAATTGAAAATTGAATTATAATGAGATATTAAGATTTTCGAAAATCAAAGAGGAATCTTGAGATAATGTTGCCATTTTCAAAAACCAAGAGGATATTTCCAATTAAAATTTTGAAAAAGTGGATATTATCCTCATATGAGAAGATAATTAGGATAAATAAATAAATATATGTATTTAATTTGAATGACACAATTAGATGATTGAATAATTAAATGAATTGTTCAACTATAGGTTAAAATAAATGAACCTTTAATTAATCAATTAAGATTATTTAATTAAAGGGAATAATTTGCAATTAACCAAATAATATAATATTATTTAATTAATTTTAAAAGGGGAAGGGATTTGGTGAAAGATGAAAGATTAGGGTAGAATAATTAGTAAAAAAGGGGCTTAATTGATTTAATTAATTAATTAAACCTAAAAGGGAAAATTAGCCAAACTGATGTCCGAAGACCTTAAAGAGGTAAAATTAAGTCAATTTGGGTCAATATAGATTAAATTGGAAATAATGGGAAGGTTTACATAGAAAATGAGATGATTCAAATGAAAAATTGCAAATTAGGGCAAATCAGGTAAAACCGAGCAATATCAAGTAAACCAAGTCAAAACGGATCATCGAACAGAGAAGGGACAAATGTGATGCCATGGGAATATAAAAGAGGTAAAAATACAAATCCATCATATGGATAGGTAGGAGAGGGGATCCAACGGGTCTAAAAATGGAAGGCGAGAAGCGACATAACCCTAAAAGAAGGCAAAAACCCTAATTGGGACACAACTAGGTAAAACATCACTGCAAAAGTGACAAGCAAAAGATATAACACAATAGGAATGAGGTTAAGGTTAAAATGCAATCCCAAACCCGAAATGGGAAGGCAAGGGCTCAATCTAGACATGACGGGACTATGCAAATAAAGAAGATCATACATGTGATTAGGTTAAAAATGAAGAATGCAGGTAATGCAGATTTGAAGTGTCTATAACCCCAATTTTGGTAAATAAGTCTACAAGCATATTACCCTCCCAAAAAATATAGGAAATATGGGAGGCATCGAGAAATTAATAATGTAAAGGCAGTCTATAATTAATGACTCAATAGACCAACTAGGATCCTAGATATTTTAAAGGCATTGAATAATGTTGAGTGAGTCACCTTCAATCCAAAAAACTTTATACCCCTAAGAATCAGGAAGTTTTATACCATGATAGGTTTTTTCTGCTTCATCTTAGTGATTCATCTAGATTCCTAGAGGGAGTGCCAGTGCTGACAAAATCCTTCCAGATTCATCTCTCAACACACCCTTGCAACATGTTAGCTCTAAAATTACCATGGTCATCTCATCAAAGTTGACTTTAATCCAACCAAGAGGAGTAAATCTCCAAGACATATCATCTCTAGCATTTTTAACTTTCTTAGTTGAAATGGATATATTGTAGTCAAGATTCCCATTTTTAGCCACCTACAAACCATAATTAGTTACACCCACTCTTGAACAATTAGAGTTAGACTCAAGGACCTCTGTTTGGAAATATTCCTTGATAGCACGACAAATTTTGAAGTAAATAGCAAAAGATCTCAAGGAGGAGTCTCTAAATACATGATTTTTTCTTTCCTTCTGCACCTCCTTGTTGAAAACACCACACAATTGAGAGGGGGGAAGAATCAATTCAGACCTCAAAATACTTAATGTTTTATCTTTAAAATTTAAGCCATAATAATATTGTCATGGCAGTAACAAATCATGAAAGCACAAAGCACAACAAACACATGATCAACAAATTTGCATCTAAAACCCTAAGCAGGGAAAAACCATGGTGATAATCATGCTCACAATATGAATATAATTTATTACAATGATGCTCCAGAACGCACTACTTCTAAGAGGACTTGAGATACTAAGGCGCACAACCTTAGGCAAAGAGACAAATGACTTGCAAAATAGAGACACATTGTCTCAACACAAGATATAGTCAGCTGCTAAGAGACACACTATCTTCTAGAAAAGAAAGGAATAATTGAATTGAAAAGAATAAGATCTCCTTATCATTAAATTATCCTTAACCATTGTGTCAAGCAACCAAGATCATGGTAAACACATTTGACTTCAAACACTATCTCAAAATACTGTCACACTGAAGATATCTTCATCAAACCTCTTCAAAACTAACTTTTGCACATATTCAACACCAAATCTACTTTCAAATCATTCGCATCCACTACTTTCCAATTCGCATACATCCCATACATTCACTCACACATCTGCACTCCTTTATATACAATATTAATTATTAAAACCCTTGACCAAGTCGGCCACAAATAGAATAAACAATATTACATAAATTCAGCCACCTCGACCTAAAATATCCATTTCAATTCACTATGGGAGATAAAGAGGACCCAATTACATCACAAGACACTCTTTCCAAACAATTCCAATGAACTACACATGCTAACACCTCCTCCAAGGTTGGCAAAAATTGAAACCTGTTGATAAACATTAAATCATGTTAACCAATCAACCCAAAACTATCCTCCAATGTAAATTGCATAATGTGGACCTCCACATGCCATGGTGGGACCTAAAACACTAAGCAAACTCATTATCAAAATAAAATCTAAACCAAAATAATATGATCCAATTAAGATAAGCCAATCAAAACAAACATGACACAACTAAGCATGTCGAACACAAAACAACATAACTTCACTTGCTAGTCAACTTAACACCCAAAAAAAAACTGGAACATTACACAAACCAAATGAACATGTCCTCCAAATTGAAGATGTTAAATTCACATATTCAGAAGCCACCAAGCATCTTCTGTGCCAGTTCTATGTTCAGATAGTTTCACTATAAAAAATAGCAACAACCAACTCTACCATATAAGTGACAAAGGACCTACAAACTTGATAGTATCTAAGTATAGCATACACATATCATAAACACTATATCTATAGTCACACTCCATAATCTTCACATACTAGAGGAATGTAAATCATTCTTCCACTGAGACATTAAAAACTCTTTCCTTCATATTGAAGCTTCCACTACACCAACCTTCCAGAAACACCTCAACATCTTCATCAAACCACACAACAATGCCAAAACACTCACTTTCAAACTATCTACAACACATTATGACATCAATAAAACACAATACAAGTTGACATCAATGACAACACAACATAACAACTCAAGTTTCCAACATTCTTCATCTTTTCCATTGATGGAAACACCACCAACAATAAAGATAACATGCTTTAATCTCTTTCCCAATCTCTCTCCCCCTTTTACATCAAGAACAAAGGAAACTATACTAAACTCTCTCTCTCCCCTACTAATAATTATTTATAACCACAATATTCCCTACTCCCCATAAGAGTAGCCACCACATCAATCCAAGAGCAAAAGATGAACTTTAGAACCCCCCCTAGACAGATGCACCACCTAAATGCATCTAATTTAGAAAAGGAGGGGCAATGGCCCCAACTTCTATCAGAGATACCCAAAGTTGTCCTTTACCAATTCCTTAGTAAAAATATTTGCAATTTATTCTTTAGTAAGTATATAATCCAATCCGATTTCCTTCTCTACAACCTTCTCTCTTAAGAAATGATACTGGATTGCAATATGTTTAGTCCTCAAATGCATTATTGAATTCTTTGAAATGTTAATAGTACTTGTATTATCACAAAAAATAAGAATCGCTTCATCATACACTACCTTGATATCTTTTAGAGTTTGTTTCATCCACATGACCTAAGTGAAGCAAGATGTTGTTGCAATGTATTCTGCCTCTACAGTAGATAATGATATTGAATTGTGTTTCTTATTCAACCAAGAGACCAATCTGTCTCCCAAGAAAAATGCTCCATCACTTGTACTTCTCATATCATCAGCACATCCAACCCATTCAACATCTATATATGCTTTCAGTGTGAAATTTTTTATTATGAGGATCCAGAACTACAGAGAGGGGGGGGTGAATCAGTAGTTAAACAATTTAGATCATACTTCTAAAAACCATTCAAAAACCAATACATATAACTACTCAAACATATCAGTAAGCAGATTTACCAAACCATTCACTTAGGTGTTCATCAACATACAAATAAAGTAATGATATCAAATCCACACATGAACAATGCATCACCACATAAACACAAATATTTTTCATGTGGAAACCCAAATGGGAAAAACCGTGATGGCAATTAGCAGCCACAAAATAATTGCACTCTTTTAGAATGTGCCCGGTTAAAGGCCTATCCCAATTAGGAGCTTTACAATATGCCCGATTAAGAGAAGACCCTGTTAAGCGTCACTTGGTGAAGGGATTTACAATATCAGCCCTGTTAGGAGCTCTACCCTTTTAGGAGTAACCTTGCTAGAGGATTTAGAACTCAAGTTAATGAGCCCCCTGATCAGGGGATTTACAAATAAGACCTCTTAGTATCTACCCGGTTAAGGGATTTCAAATTGTTGTAACTATTAGGGAATAACAAGGCAAATGATACTGATCACAACACTTCCTTGCTTGCTAGTACAGATCCTTTTTAGCTCAATTATGCTTCACACATGAAAACTCTTCAATCTAGTTCGGCGCACTCTTCTTCTCAAAACCAACAACAAAAGTTATCTTCTCAAACTTCACCTAAATACTCTTTTCAACTAGGTCGGTTACAATGTTGGCATATGGACACTCCAATGAGACATTGTATGTGATTGAAGGTTTTGTCATTGATGGCAACCTTGCAATCCTATGGCACCGGCAAGACATCATACCGGCAAAGCATTACACAGGCAACCTTGCAATCCTATGGCACCGGCAAGACATCATACCGGCAAAGCATTACACAGGAAAGACAATGCACCGGCATCAATAGATCACTCTACACTGGCATCGGCACAGAAGAAAACATGTATACTAGAATAGAGGCCGATAGGATTTTTGTTATGTAATATTTTGTTTATTATTGTAAGCCGACTTGGCAAATTGTAAAATGACTCTTGTATATAAAGGAGATCATTGTAGACATTTGTAATAGTGAGGAAGAAGCATAAAAGAAAATTATTAGGCAGACCTAATGTGCGAATTATAGGTCAAGGGTATATGTAAAGAACAGAGTAGGAACCGGTACTGAATTTGGCATTGATGATGCTATTGTAAAGCAGTACAAGTTATTGGATTTGTTTAATCCACATTGTAAGTCAGTGAGACTTCCCATTTGAGCAGTGAGCTCTAGGCAGTTGGCCTTCCTGCATGTGCAGGCCCCTATTATAAGTAATATTCTCTTATTGGCCAGTAAGTGAATGTTGTGGGTCACAAATCCCATAGAGGTTTTTCCCACACCGGGTTTCCTCATTAAACATCTTGTGTTATGGTGTACTTTTCATGTGGATGTTCTTGATTCTATTTATTGCATTATTTCTTGCATACTAGTACACTGTTATAATATGTTCTGCATGTTTTAAGTTAAGAAATACTAATTACCGGTTAGATACTGATTCAGCCCCCCCCTCTCAGTATCTACGGGACCCCTAACAATTGGTATCAGAGCTTGGTCCTCTATTTTCAAAAGCCTAACAGCTTGAGGAAGATCTTGACACCAGTAAAGATGGAAAATCTGATGAAGCAACTAGAAGCAACTCTCTCAGACTATGATGTAGAGAAATTGAAAAATATCAAATTAGAAGATGATTTAAGAGCAGCTCAGGATATCATTTAGACACTTCAAGAAAATTTTATTGTTGCAAGAAACAAGAGAAGAGAATTATGTGAAAAGTTGCAAAATGAGAATGATGAAAATGAATCACTTAATGATGAGATAAGTAAGCTAAAACTGGAGAACATTACAACAAAGAATGAGATGTAGGCTATGACTATGAGGTTTTGCAAAGAAATTGAAGATAGGAAGAAGAATGAAGAAGAATTGACCAAAAGACTAAGTGATGCAGCAAATGAGAACACAAGACTTAGCTATGAAAATGACCTATTAAAGACAGATCTGATGCATACTCAGAATGACTCAAATGAACTAATGAAACAAAAAGAAATCTTGGAAAGAGAACTGGAAACTGCAAATCAACACAAAGAAAAATTCAAGAAAAGCTCAGAGGAACTTGGCACCTTGCTGAAGAATCAAAAACCTAAAGGAGACACTTCTGGAATTGGCTTTGAAGTTGGTGAAAGCTCCGGTACTGCAAATACTTAGGATCACGATAAACCGATAAGACAACCCAATGCCTACAAACTCAATGGTAAATGCTTTAACTGTAATAAGTATGGTCATAGAGCAAATGAGTGTAGATCTAGAAATTATTAGAATATCAACACACCCACCGATCAATGTTCCAAATGCAACAAAGTTGATCACAACTCTGAAAACTGCAGAATGAATGTGAGATGTTATGTTTGTGAAAGATTTGGACATTTATCTAATCAATGCAAAACACAAACCAGCATAGGTTATGGGAAAGATACTCAGAAAAATAATGTAACTTGTTATGCATGTAACAAGATTGGGCATATTGCTAAATTTTGTAGAAGTAAAGGAACACCGGTAGACAAAAAAAGTGCTAGCTTGAAAGGTAAGGAAAAAGTTGAAGAGGTTAAGCAAGAATTCTCAAAGCAATGGATTAGAAAAGTTGATCTAAATATTGGGAATACTTCTCCACCGGTAGAACCAAACAATGCTTCATCGGTAGGACAGAATGATGCTTCATCGGCAAGATAGAGTAATGCTCCACCGGCAGGAAGTTCTTCATCTAATTGAAGAAAATTTCCTTGAGGGTTTGGTAATTTATTGATACATGTGCTTTTATTCCCTCGGTTAGAGATAAGAAGTTGAAAATTACTTATTATCGGCAAACAATGTTAAGTGAATAACTTAACCAGCATGTAATTAATGTGGTAGATGGTGAATAGACTTTATAAAGTTAAGTTTTTGGCTCCATTTCATTTCACCGTGATTTCAAATTTTCAGAGAGCGCGAAGATTCTGAGCTAAGGCATTTCGAGCAAGAAGTAAGCACACTCCAAGCAATTATCCACCCAAGGCAGAAAAAGGTATTTAATCATGGCATCCACCTCTGCAATTGAATACATAGCAAACCCTACTATTGTGGAAGTAATAAAAAGACCTAGGCCCGTATTTCAATTAGTTCCCGAGATAGCAAAGAAGGATGATACCTTAGGTGCTTTTTCTCAAATTCCTAAGGGAGTTGTTTTTGTTGAAGACCCCCGAATGTACATCCACTACAACATTGAAGAGTTAGGAAATGAGGAAATTAAAACCATGTACAAAACCATGATATGTGATAGTACTGGCAATGTTAAAGCTGAACACAAAATCATTGAGACCCTAGGATTTACAGAGATCCTTAGCATTCCTGAATTTCCAAAGGATGTGATTAGGATGGTTTTAAGCAGAGTTCATGGATAATTTTTCTAGTTAGATGCAATCCATAAGATCACCAAGGAATTTGTGAAAGTTGTCACAGGGTTACCGACCACCGATAAGAGACTAGACAAAACCAAGAAGGTCTCCAATGACCTAGTCATAGACCTAACTGGTGCAACATTCGATAAGAGATCTCTAAGGGTTAATGATGTAAAAGATATCAATGTGAGATTCATAAGTATGATATTAGGTTACAAAGCCACTCATGCTAACAGACTTAACTCAGTTTCAAGTTTATGCATTAAGAGTGCTTATGATATGGTAACAGATAATGCAAAAATTGACATCTATGAATGGTTAAAGGATGAACTGATTGACAACCTTGGAAAAATCAAAAAGGACAAGAAAGGAACTTTTGGATTTGGAAATCTATTAGTATGCCTAATGCTATACATAACAAAATAGGTTCCTGGTATAGGTTACAAAGAACTTGGATATGACATACCGGTAGGCAAACAATTGACTGAACTATTCAATAACATGGGTGAGAACAAGGAAAACAATATAAATGACTTCTTTCAAGCATTAAAGACCAAAATGAAGAAAAGAGTAAGGTTATCAGAGAAGATTGTAGACAAATACAAAGATGATATATGCTTTGTTATTAAGAAATATGAAATCTAGATGGAAGCGATCATCCCAAGGACAATTTGGGTAACCAAGATGGGCTATGAGACAGATGATCACATAGTTGAAACTTATGCTAAAGCACTTCTGGAAACCCCCAAAGAACCAAAAGAAGAGATATTTGGCAGTGCTGAAACCATAGAAAGCCAAATTCAATCAAAGAAAAGAGTGAAAAAGGTTGAGGCAGTTGTAAGGAAACTATCCAGACAAGCAAAAGCCATCAAGGAAGATGTATTGAAGAAAACCGACATAATAGAGGATGAGTTAGAAGCTTCACAGCCTGAAACTCACCTATCACCGGTAGGTACTTCTTCAGGAAGTGACATGCCTGCAACTTTTAAAAGAGTTGTAAGGAAAAGAGATCCCTCACCGGCAACCACACCTTCACCTAGGAGGACAAGGAAAAAGAAACAAGCTATGAGATCTCCGGTTAGAAAGGCCACACCCAAGAAGAAGCTAACACCAAAGAAAAGGAAAAGGACAAATAGTGACTTGGCCCCTCTTAATATATTGTTAAATAAAATCATAGAGGAAGGAAAACTGAAAAACATAGAGAAAATTTATGACACTCTATCTGCTGATGAGAGAGAACAAGTTGAGAATAGTGTTATACTGCATATGGACATGTATAAGAAATTTTTGATGGAAGTAGCAAATGAAATTCCTCATGATTTGTTCAAAAGGTTAGAAGCTAGAAGGCAAGCAGTGATTGAATTACATAAGAAAATAAAAATAGAGAAACTACTTGTTGTATATCCGGTAAACTCTCCCAAGGAAATTGATGATTTGATTGCTCAAGAAAACCGGTCAGTATTCTCTACTGCACACCGGCACATTTCACTAATGGCAGGAAGAGTCAATGAAGTCACAGAGGAAACAGAAGATGGTTGGGACATATTCCTGGTTGACAAAGAGAAACAAGAAGAATACAGGAACCCTAAACCTATAAAGGTATATCAAAAGGACAGAGACAAGGGGAAAGGCAAAATTGGTGCACCACCAAGCATAAAAGTTAAAGACAACCTACCGCCACCGGTGAAAACAACAACTACTGAAGATCAATCGGCTATCGAAAGTATGGATGTAGAGGATAAAAATCCTAATTTTGAAGTCCTGTATACTGTAAATGTTGATACCCAAAAGATAAACTTAATAGTTGATAAAGATACAACTGACAAGTCAGATATGGCTAATGAGCCTCTGGTAGTAGGGGAAACAGAGAAACCGGCACAAGATACAAAGAAAAAGGTAGAATCCGAGGCACAGACAGAGACAACATAACATTAAGAGAAATCAACAGAGCTAAAGGCTCTGGAACAGGTACATAAGGAAACAGTGCCGCCGGTAAGTAGTGAAGTAGGAAAACCAGTGCTAAAAGAAATGTAGACACAAACTGACCTACCAGAGGTCAATACAAGCATGGTTACTTCCACCGGCACTCAAATTGTTGGATCATCATCAACATTCAAGTCAACAAATGTGATTAAGGTATTACTTGATTCTATTAAGAAAATAACTGACTGCAGTTCACAAGCTTATAAGGCAATTGATGATTCTATACCAATTTTGAAGGCAATAGCTCCAAACTGTAATATAGATAATAAATATTCTTTAGGACAATTGGATATGTTGTGTAAATATATTTCTGAAAACATTGAGAAAATAAAGGAAGAATCAGTAAAGGATAAGGTAGAAAAAGAAAAATAGAAATTCTTTGATGAGGAAATAAAGAAGTGTAACAGAGATTTTGACACACTTCTACCTGAACTATGTAGTTTGTTGAAAGAATACAAAAATCTGTATAAAGATACATGTAAAACAAACTTTTTGACTGTAGATATTGACTAGAAAATAAGAAAGACATGGGATGAGATAAATAATCTTGCAGACAATTTTGTCAACTCATCAGATTCATTATCAGTTTTTGAAGAGAAGATAGCAAATTTTGAAGAAGAACTACTCAAACTGGAAAGAGAGAAAGAGAGAATAATAAACAAGGCAAAACATCTGAGATCTAAACTAAGTCCAAGATTGGACTATTTAGCATCTTTGCGGAAGGAAATTTTAGAGGCACTAACACAGGGAAGCAAAACACCGGTAGAGCATTTGCAGCATCTCACCGGTACAATAAAGAGGATTGAAACAGCAATAAAAGATAGTAAAAAGTTTATGGATAGTATAAACTTAATTTTGGGAGATCTTTTTCAAATAATAACTACCCAACTACAAGGTTGAGTATATGGATAGATGAACCTACAAACTCTACTGACATCTTGACAACCTTTGCCATTGATGCCAAAGGGGGAGTAGTGGGATGAGAAAGTTCAAAACACAGGAATCATATGCTCAGGGGGAGCTCTCATATTTTTGGTAAACATTTTTGGTAACATTTTTTTTGGACTACACATTTTGGATACTTTTTGAAATTTCTCATGAGTGTTGCCATCAATGCTAAAGGGGGATATTGTTGGCATATGGACACTCCAATGAGACATTGTATGTGATTGAAGGTTTTGTCATTGATGGCAACCTTGCAATCCTATGGCAACGGCAAGACATCATACTAGCAAAGCATTACATAGGCAACCTTGCAATCCTATGGCACTGGCAAGAGATCATACCAGCAAAGCATTACACTGGCAAGACAGTGCACCGACATCAACAGATCACTCTACACCAGCATCGGCATAGAAGAAAACATGTATACCGGCATAGAGGCCAATAGGATTTTTGTTATGTAATATTTTGTTTATTATTGTAAATCGACTTGGCAAATTGTAAAATGACTCTTGTATATAAAGGAGATCATTGTAGACATTTGTAATAGTGAGGAAGAAGCATAAAAGAAAATTATTAGGCAAACCTAATGTGCGAATTATAGGTCAAGGGTATAGGTAAAGAATAGAGCAGGAACCGATACTAAATCTGGCATTGATGATGCTACTGTAAAGCAGTACAAGTTATTGGATTTGTTTAATCCATATTGCAAGTCAGTGAGACTTCCCATTTGAGCAGTGAGCTCTAGGTAGTTGGCCTTCCTACATGTGCAGGCCCCTATTGTAAGTAATGTTCTCTTATTGGCCAGTAAGTGAATATTGTGGGTCACAAATCCTACCTAGGTTTTTCCCACACTGGCTTTCCTCATTAAACATCTTGTGATATGGTGTACTTTTCATGTGGATGTTCTTGATTCTATTTATTGCATTATTTCTTGCATACTAGTACACTGTTATAATATGTTTTGCATGTTTTAAGTTAAGAAATACTAATTACCGATTAGATAGTGATTAACCCCCCCCCCCCCCTCTCAGTATCTGTGGGACCCCTAACATCCAAAACCCTAGAAACATTCAAAATACATTGAATTTACATTAAGCACGGCAAAACAGTCCGCCAAAATACATTACAACATTTCAAGACAATTTCCACCGTTGAATGATCACCGCACATCGATTTGATAAGCAATCAAACCCTTGTCACATTCTACTAAGCACTTTGTTGTTTCCCAAGAAATATGATCCTTGTACATGCTCAACTATCACCTTATCATTACACACAGTTTCTGACATGTCATCACTAAGTTATGAACATGATAAGATCCACTGCCAAACCATAAATCATTACAGGTCAAAGATTTGTTATAGATATACATTCTTCTTCACAGAGTTCATGATAGTTAATCGTAACTTGCTCAATACACTAAATTTGCTAATGCAGTTTCAATCACAGACTCGTGCTAATGTCACAAACATATATTCCACACCGCAACATCTAACTCTTCACCAATCATCCATACCGGTGTCTTGATCATTGCTTTGTTCCTATTTACCTTGTTGTAAACCGATTTAGTAGTTTTGTTGTCTAACACATTCCTCTACCGGTCAAGCTTTATCGGTAGGCCTAGATGACTTAGGTGACTCAACAAACATGGTTTCCATCAATGACAACACAAATAAATTCATAAAACAACTTACAACTATATCAACATCATCTAGCCAACAATCTCCATCAACTTTGCAACTTTATCAGTTGTCTTCTCATCTCATCAACATCTCCATATGCCAATAATTTCCTCATTATTATCTTCAACAAATATGCCAATAATGTCCCCCTTTGGCAATGATGGCAACACCAAAATAGCAATATCAAAATCTCATCATGCAAAACTAAACACTCACCATACATAACACTCTAACAGTTATGATTGTTGATCTGGATCTTCTCTGCTCTCCTCCTTTGCTTTACGTTTCCCCCTATCATTGTTCTTTGTCCTCTATTACTTTTCTTCTCCCCCTTTGACAAAAATGCCAAAGGTGAAAAGTATCAAATTCATCTTCTATTGCTCTTGCTTCCTTCATCTCAGCTACTCCCCCTAAGGAGTTGACCACTTTTCATCAATCCACAGTCAAAGATCTTCAATTAGTCCACTGGATTGTCTTAGGTCCTGGGGATAACTGAGAGGGGAGGGGGGGTGGGTGAATTAGTTGTCTATAACTTTAAACCAAAAACAACTTAATCAATTACTGCTTTAATACCGGTGAGAGAGTATGTTATATCGGTGGATAGATTTAACAGATAAATGCAATACCGATAGAGATTTAATGCATGAAACATAAACATAGAGTCATCCACAACACATAACACCAATATTTGTATGTGGAAACCCTGTAAGGGGAAAAACCATGGTGGGAAACCTTACCCACAATCAAATGATACTACTGCAGATAGTAAGTGTACATAAATGGGGTCTGCACATGCAGAAAGGCCAAGCGCCTAAAGCTCACTACTCAAACACAAATAGGAGTCACATTGACTACAATTGGATGGTTAAATCCAATGAGAATGTACTGCTTAAAATAGCATCTTCATATGCTGGATTCAGTACCGGTGTAATGCTAATATGTCTTCACAAAAACCTAGCTTCAACTTCAAATGATGTCTTCATGTATAGCTCTGCTTAATCTCGCATATCCCTTCACAATAGACCTTCTTCGCATTCCACACTTGATCTTACAAATAAGATCTTACATTTATACCATACCGAAAGACCAATTTTAGTAGGTCGGCTCTACAAGATATTACAATAAAATCATTTTACAAACAATATAATATCTGATGCAATAACTGATTAAACATGTCGGCTTAATGCATTTACATCAATAATAAATCATCTCCATAGCGTGCCATGCTGATCTGAAAAAGATAAACTTGTTGGTGTAACCCTGGATAACCTGGACCTATTTGTCGGTAAAAGCAAATATGTACATATGAATATACCAATGATTAATTCTTCAAAACAAAGTGTCCACATGATCTCTTCGACATTAACAAGTGTCTTCCATATCATTCCAAGTGTTGGTGAACATTATATCCTGCCGATGAACCATATACCAGTAACTGTGCAATAGTTACTTTCTTGTCGGTGAATGTTGCTGGATCTCCAAAGTGCTAGTTTTCAGTAGGTGTTGACATCAAGGACAAAACCATACCAAAATACCAACAATCTCCCCCTTTGGCATTGATGGCAACACAAGATGGAAAAACCATCAAACTGCCAAAACAAAAATGCCAAATACCAAAAACCAACAATCTCCTTAAACAACAATTTCTCCCCCTGGGAGCAACATGTGTTTACCCAAAGATTAATACCAATCACTCTTCAAAAGATAATGTGTTTGTTTTTCCATAGATATCTCTCTTCCTTTGACATCAAATTCCAAAGCTACAACATATCAATTGTTACATACAAAATACCAACCAATTTTACTATACCAACTACTCCCCCTGAGAAGTAGCTTCCTCATCAAAGCCGGAGTAAGAATATATCTCTATTAGTTTTGTTGGTTGATGATAGACATCAACTTATTATATATCTACCGGTAGGGGTATGACCCCAAGCTATTCTCTGAGATACTCAAAAGTCTCCTTAGGCAAAGGTTTAGTGAAAATGTCTGCAAGCTGTTCTTTAGTATTCACATAAACTAGTTGTATTTCTTTTGCTTCAACTTCTTCCCTTAGAAAATTTAATTTGATAGAAACATGTTTCGTTTTGGAATGTAATACCGGATTCTTTGATATATCAATTGTTGCAGTGTTGTCACAATAGATAGTTATAGGTTCCTTGCATTTTACCTTCAAGTCTTTCAACATTTGTTTAAGCCATAGTACCTGTGTACAGTTAGTTGCTGGTGCAACATATTCTGATTCTGCTATGGATAAAGATGTACAACTCTATTTCTTACTCATCCAAGAAACTAATTTGTTTCCAAGAAAAAATGCTCCTCTAGTGGTGCTTTTTCTATCATCAATGTCTCCTGCCCAATTTGCATCTATGTATGCACATAGATCAAAATTTTCATCTCTAGGATACCATAATCCAAGATTTGGGGTGCCTTGTAAGTACAGGAAAATCCTTTTTACTGCTGATTCATGATTTTCTCTAGGATTGCTTTGAAATCTTGAAACAATGCATACTACATTCATAATATCAGGTCTGGTTTGTGTCAAATACAGTAAACCTCCTATCATAGATTTGTATCTAGTTGGGTTAACAGGTGTAGATTCATCCCTTTGTGATAATTTGTCATTTGTTGTCATAGGTGTGCTTACCAGTTTAGAGTTCTCCATTCCAAATTTATTAAGTAATTCTTTTAGGTATTTTGATTGATTCAAAAATATACCTTTTTCAGTCTGTGATATCTGCAAACCTAAAAAGAATTTTACTTCACCAATCATAGATATTTCAAATTCTTGTTGCATTTTGATAGAAAATTCTTTGCACAATCCATCTTCTCCTCCAAATACTATATCATCAACAAAAACTTCAATAGCCAAGATGTCATCATTAGTCATTTTATAGTATAAGTTACTGTCAGCATTACCTTTAGAAAAACCAATCTTCAAAAGATACTTATCCAATCTTGCATACCAAGCTCTTGGAGCTTGCTTCAATCCATATAAAGCTCTCTTTAACCTGCAAACCATATTTTTGTCATCTGTCAAAGAAAATCCATTAGGTTGTTCAATGTAAACTTCCTCCTCAAGATCTCCTTTCAAAAATGCACATTTAATATCCATCTGATATACTTTGTAATTCTTATGTGCTGCAAAAGCCAAAAATAATCTAACTACCTCAATTCTAGCTATCGGTGCAAAGGTTTCATTATAGTCAATTCCTTCTTTCTGAGAATATCCCTTACACACTATTCTTTCTTTATTTCTGATAACCTTACCATCTTCATTAAGTTTGTTTCTAAATACCCATTTGGTTCCAATTACATTTTTATCTTTAGGCCAGGGAACTAATGTCCAAGTATTTTTTTCTCAATCTGTTCTAATTCTTCTTCCATAGCTTTAGTCCAATACTTATCTTCACATGCCTCATTAATTGATGATGGTTCAATTTGAGAAATAAGACATACCTCTTCATTTGCCAATCTTCCTTTAGTCATAACTCCTTTATGTTTGTTTCCAATTATCTAATCTTCAGAATGATTCAATCTTACATACCGGGGTGTCTTAGTTTGTTGTTGTTCTTCAATTACTATGGAATCCTCTGATGATACTGGGGTAACTGGATCTTCATTTTGTACCGGTGGATTTAGTGTAGGTTCATTTATTAAAAATTTTGTTGTTGGTTCAGAATCCATGTACCTTGAAGTTCCTCTGAATTGTTCATCAATCTTCACATTTGTACTCTCAACAATTTTCTGCAATCTCTTGTTAAAACATCTATATACCTTACTCTTAGATGAATAACAAAGAAATATTCCTTCATCATTTCTAGGATCAAATTTTCCAATATACTCATCTCTCCTAATGTAACATTTACTTCCAAAAATTCTAAAATACTTAAGAGTGGGAGTAATACCAAACCATAGTTCATGAGGGGTCTTACCAGTTTCACCTTTGATGTGAACTTTGTTAAATGTGTATACTGATGTGCTTACTGCTTCTCTCCAATATACATGTGGTAGATTTGCTTCTGATAACATACTTCTGGCTGCATCCAAGATAGTTTTGTTTTTCCTTTCAACAACACCATTTTGCTGTGGTGTTTGAGGTGTTGATAGTTGTCTTCTAATCCCATTCACTTCACAAAATGCATTAAACTCCTTAGATGTGAATTCTCCTCCTTGATTTGATCTTAGATATTTTATTTTCTTACTGGTTTCATTTTCAACCATTGCTTTGAATAGTTTGAACTTTCCAAGTGCTTCTGATTTTTCTCTAAGAAAAGTAACCCAACACATTCTAGAATAGTCATCAATGATTAGCATAAAATATCTATCACCTTGTAGGCTTTTGGTTCTAGATGGACCACATAAATCAGTGTGAATTAAATCAAGAGCATTATTTGATTTTTCTAGAATACTTTTGAAACTAGCTCTAGCTTGTTTTCCAAATTAGCACTCCTTACAAATTGTGTTCTGAGGTTTGACAATCTTAGGTAAATCTCTAACTGCCTTAGTAGTACTGATCTTTACTATGCAATCAAAGTTTACATGACAGAGTCTCTTATGCCATAACCAACTTTCATCTATATGTGCAATTAAGCACGCCTTTTCACTGTTATTCAAATGAAAGATATTACCCCTAGTCTGGTTACCGGTTGCAATTTCTAAACCAGTTCTATTCATGATTTTGCATTTTCCATTTTTAAATTGTAACTGAAATCCCTTCTCAACTAATTGACCAACACTTAAGAGATTATTCTTTAAACCTTCAACATAGTAGACATTATCAGTGTTATGCTTACTATCAAGAGATATTGAACCCTTACCTCTGATCTGACAAGCTTTGTCATCTCCAAATCTTACTAAACCGCCATTGTATTCTTGAAAGTTCAATAATTTTCCTTTGTCACCTGTCATATGATGTGAGCATCCTGAGTCAATGATTCATTCATCATTTAATTCAACTTTAGTTGCAAGGACTCGTTCTACCGATTGCACTGCCGGTGCCGGTTGATCTTTTGTTATAGCAACAAAAACCCATCCATTGTCTGTCGAATCTTCATTAGAATCATCAGTCACTCCTTCATCAGCTACATAACAGGATTTGTCTTTATTTTTCTTGAATCTGTATCTCTGATATTCAGGGTTAGGCTTGTATGTCCTTCTAGCTTCTTCTCTTAGTCTAGCATGTCTATCAGGGCATCTTGAAGCCATATGACCAATCTTATTGCAGTTAAAACATTTAAAAGGTGCTTTACCTTCATACTTACTTCCAACTGGACCTTTAGGCATCTTTCTTGCAAATAGTGCTTCAAGTTCTTCAAGTTCTTCAAGTTCTTCAAGTTCTTCAAGTTCTTCAAGTTCTTTTCTACTTTCTTCAAGTTCTCTTGCATAAAGGGCTTTCCAATTAGATTTGTCAGATGATGATACAAATTATGTTGATGCTTTGAAGGCTAGATCTGTCTTTATAGTAGCAACAGGACCAAATTCCTCAATTTCAAAGGCTGAAAGTTTTCCAATCAATGTATCCCTAGTTACTAATGTATTAGGCATTGTTCTTAATTCATTTATAGCAGTAACCTTCATTTTTTATGCTGGTGGCAATCCTCTTAAAACTTTTGAAACAATTTCATCCTCACTTAAGGTTCCTCCACAACATTTAATACCCAAAACAATTTCATTTACTCTTTCCATAAAAGCAGAAATTCTTTCATCTTCTTCCATTTTCAGATGTTCATACCTGACTCGGAAGATTTCAAGTTTTGCAATTTTGACTGTGGAATCTTCTTCATTCAGTGTTTCCAAATGATCCCAAATAGCTTTAGCAATAGACCTATCTGATAGTCCCATGATTTTCTGATCTGATAGTGTGCTCAAAAGTGCTTCTCTTGCTTTGCAGTCATTTTCTTCATCTTTTGTCAAGTTAGGTGGACTGGGCTAGCCAGGTATAGTAGTAGTATAACCATTATTTGTAACTTCCCAGATGTCTTTTCCAATGCAATTCAGATGTGTCTCCATTCTGATCTTCCATATCCCATAGTTGGTTCCATCAAGTTTAGGACTATCCTTCCTGAAATAATTAGTAGACATTGGATCTCCTCAAGTTGTTAAAACTTCTGCAAAAGAGGACTTTGCTCTGATACCAATTGTTAGGTCCTGGAGACAACTGAGAGGGGGGGGGTGAATCAGTTGTCTAAAACTTTAAACCAAAAACAACTTAATCAATTACTACTTTAATACACGTGAGAGAGTCTGTTATATCGGTGGATAGATTTAACAGATAAATGCAATACCGATAGAGATTTAATGCATGAAACATAAACATAGAGTCATCCACAACACATAACACCAATATTTGTATGTGGAAACCCTGTAAGGGGAAAAACCATGGTGGGAAACCTTACCCACAATCAAATGATACTACTGCAGATAGTAAGTGTACATAAATGGGGTCTGCACATGCAGAAAGGCCAAGCGCCTAGAGCTCACTACTCAAACACAAATAGGAGTCACATTGACTACAATTGGATGGTTAAATCCAATGAGAATGTACTGCTTAAAATAGCATCTTCATTTGCTGGATTCAGTACCGGTGTAATGCTAATATGTCTTCACAAAAACCTAGCTTCAACTTCAAATGATGTCTTCATGTATAGCTCTGCTTAATCTCGCATATCCCTTCACAATAGACCTTCTTCACATTCCACACTTGATCTTACAAATAAGATCTTACATTTATACCATACCGAAAGACCAATTTTAGTAGGTCGGCTCTACAAGATATTACAATAAAATCATTTTACAAACAATATAATATCCGATGCAATAACTGATTAAACATGTCGGCTTAATGCATTTACATCAATAATAAATCATCTCCATAGCGTGCCATGCTGATCTGAAAAAGATAAACCTGCCGGTGTAACCCTGGATAACCTGGACCTATTTGCCGGTAAAAGCAAATATGCAAATATGAATATACCAATGATTAATTCTTCAAAACAAAGTGTCCACACAATGTCTTTGACATTACCAAGTGTCTTCCATATCATTCCAAGTGCCGGTGAACATTATATCTTGCCAGTGAACCATATACCAGTAACTGTGCAATAGTTACTTGCTTGTCGGTGAATGTTGTTGGATCTCCAAAGTGCTAGTTTTCAGTAGGTGTTGACATCAATGACAAAACCATACCAAAATACCAATAGATTGATGCCTCAATATCATCTTAGTTGACGTTCAGTAGGGGTATGACCCCTAAATTTCCTTTGAGATATTCAAAGGTAGCCTTAGGCAATGGCTTAGTGAATATGTTTTCTAGTTGCTCCTTACTAGACACATGTTCCATCCTAGTTGTCTTTTCCTGCACTCTCTCTCTCAGAAAATGATACTTTAGTTCAATGTGCTTAGTCCTAGCATGCAATACTGGGTTATTTGAAATACTTATTGCACTTGTACTATCACAATATATGATCAATGGTTCTATCATAGTCTCCTTGAATCCTTTGAATACATGTCTCATCCATATTGCTTGAGTACAGTTCATGGATGCAGCCACATACTCTGCTTCTGCTATAGACTGAGAAATGCAAATTTGTTTCTTAGGTAATGCTCTTCTGGTCATCTACATTACCTGCCCAATCAGCATCTTTGAACACCTTCAAAGATAAGTTGCCTTTGTATGGATACCATAATCCATAATCAATAGTTCCTTTAAGATACCTAAAAAATTCTCTTCACTATCACCATATGAGTATCTTTAGGATTATTCTAAAATCTAGCCACTATACCAACTTCATGATAAATGTTCAGTCTGCTATGAAAAACATATTGTAGTTTCCCAATCATGGATCTATACTCAGTTTTATTCACTAGATATGAATAATCTTCTTTTGATAATCTACAACCAGTAACCATAGGGGTTCTAATTGGTTTACAGTCTTCCATTCTAAAAGTTTTCAATACTTCCTTCATATACTTGGATTGAATGATAAAGATACCACCTTTCATTTTTTGTACCTGCAAAACAATGAAAAAATTGATTTCACTTATTAGAGACATCTCAAACTCCTTTTTCATCTCTTCTGCAAAATTTAGACTCATATCATCATCTCCTCCAAATATGATATCATCAACAAATACTTCTGCAATCAATAAATTGTCTCCTCCAGTCTTTAGGTAAATGTTGTTGTCCTCATTAGTTCGCTAAAATCCAATCTTTATCAAATGTAAATGGAGTCTTTCAAACCATTCCCTTAGAGCTTGCTTTAATCCATATAAAGATTTATATAGTTTGCTACCATATCCTTATCTTTAGTCAATGCAAACCCATCTGGTTGTTCTATATAAAGCACTTCTTCTATAATTCCATTCAAAAATACAAACTTTACATCCATTTGGTAAACATTGAATCCCTTGAGTGTAGCAAATGCAAATAACATTCTTACTCCTTCAAGTCTAGCAATCGGTGCAAAGGTTTCTCCATAATTCTCACCTTCTTCTTGTGCATATCCTTTGCAAACTAGTCTAGGCTTGTTCCTTACCATTTCACCATCTTCATTCAGCTTGTTTCCAAACACCCACTTAGTACCAATCACATTTTTATTAGTTGGTCTGGGGACAAGTAACCAAGTGTTGTTCTTATCTATTTGATCAAGCTCTTCATTCATAACCAGTATGCATTCATCATCCTTGAGATCTTTTCTCTTTGCCTTCGGTTAAACTGTGGAAATCAGACAAGCACTTCCTCTGATCTTTCTTCTAGTTTGTACTCCAGCATTCCTGTCTCCAATTATCTGATCTATTGAGTGATTCAACTTTACATATCTAAGTATAACTAGTTCCGGTATAGAAGTTTCTTCTTCTTGTTCTTCTTCTTCATCATCATCTTCCTCCAGTTGAGAAGGATCCTCCACATTGTTCTTCTCTGCATCATTTTGAATCTCTAGTTCAATGGTCACTATCTTATGTTTCTCAATTGCATCAAACTTGCTGGTATCACCAGATTTATCAGAATACTCATCAACTTTCACATTAACACTTTCCATAATCGTCTTGGTTCTTTTGTTAAAGCACTTGAATATTTTTCTCTTAGTTGAGTAACCAAGGAACGTTCCTTTATCACTCTTAGGATCAAACTTACCTATATACTCATCTCTCTTTATGTAAGACTTGTTGCCAAAGACTTTGAAATAACTGACATTAGGAGTATGACCATGGCATAATTCATAGGATGTTTTATCACTACCTTTATTAACCAATACCCAGTTCATTGTGTATACTGCAGTGCTAACAACTTCTCTCCAAAACATTTTAGGTACACCTCCTTGTATCAACATTATTCTAGCTACCTCAACTATGGTCTGGTTCCTCCTTTCTACAATCCCATTCTATTGTGATGTCCTTGGTACAAATAGTTGTCTCTTGATTCCATTCTCATCACAGTATTTCACAAATTTTACAAATGTGAATTGTCCACCCCGGTCAGATCTCAGGCACTTTAGATTCTTACCGCTTTCTTTCTCCACTAAGGCTTTGAATGCCTTAAACTTGCTAAAAGCTTCAAACATTTCCTTCAATAATGTAACCCACATCATTCTTGAATGATCATTAGTAAATATCATGAAATATTTATCACCATAAAAACTCCTAGTCCTCATAGGACCACATAAATCAATGTGCACCAAATCTGAAATATTTTCAGAAGAAAATGATTTTCTCTTGAAAGAGGAAGTAGTCATCTTGCCCAACTGACACTCTTTACAAATCACATTGTCTAGTTTGACTAGTTGTGGCATACCTCTAACCATACTTGACTTGCTGACCTTAACCAAATTATCAAAATTCACATGACAAAATCTTATTTGCCATAACCAACCATCCTCAATTTTAGCAACAAAACAAGTGTTAACATTAGTATTCAGATGGAATAAGTTACCTTTTGTCTATTTACCAATAGCAATCAGTTCTCCTTTGTATCCTAAAATAATGCACACTCCATTCTTAAACTCAAGATGATAACCTTTATCATTTAGCTGACCAACACTCAACAAGTTATGCTTCAATCCTTCAACCCAATATACATCATCAGTATTACTTTTTCCATTTAAAAAAATAGAGCGTTTACCTTTTACCATACATGGTGAATTGTTTCCAAATCTCACTACTCCACCATCAAATTCTTCAAGTGAAATAAATTTTTTCTTGTCACCGGTCATGTGTTGTGAGCAACCACTATCAATGACCCACTCATCATTGTCATCAATATGAGACACTAAAGCTTTCTTGTCAAAGAGATCTTCCTTAACTGCTGCAAAAACAATTTCCTCATTATCTTCATCCTCGGATTCCTCATCAGTAACACCTTCATCAACTACAACATAGTACTGTTTCTTACCTTTTTCTTTATACTCTCTAAACTTTTCCTTTTGATCACTATTAGGATAATTTGCAGCAATATTTCCTATCTTGTTACATGAGAAACATTTAAGAGGAAGCTTGCATTTGTACTTACCAGTGCCTCTAGGAAGTTTCTTTTCCAGTAAAGCCTCAATTTCCATCAAGTTATCTTCACCATCCTCATCTTCATTACCACCACCATGTTGACTTGATCTATAGACATCCTTTCCTTTTCTTACCGGTGCATTAGATACTGATGCTTTGAAAGTAGATTATAATTTAGGTACACTATTGTCAAAGTTATTCAACTCAAAAGTAGTAAGCTTTCCTATCAAAGAATCAATGGTAACTTTATCTTTGTTGACTAGCCTTAATTCTTGTATAGAAAATACTCTAATAACATAGGCAGGCAATAAGGTTATAAGAATTTTACTTGCCACTGTGTCTTCAATTATGGATCCACCAACACTTTTGATTCCTTCAACTACTTCTTTTATTTTTTACCCATACCGGGTGATGTTCTCACATTCCATCATCTTCATGTCATCAAACTTACCTCTAAGACTTTCCTCTTTAGCTTTTTGCACATGCTCATCTCTACCATAGATTAACTTCAACTTTTCCCACACTTCATAGTCAATTTATAAATTGTGGACATCAATATACTCAGAATCAAAAAGTATACTTACAATGGCTTCCAATGTTTGAATATTCTCCTGCTGTTCCTTGAGATAATCTGCAGTCAGAGTACCGGTAGGAGGTGAATATTGATTTTCAACATGCAATCAGAACTATGCCCCCATCCCTTTGATGTAGATCTTCATTCTATCACTACATATTTTGTAGTTGTCCTTTGTAAACTTAGAACCCTCCTTCTTCATCATCTTGGATCTTTACCTCAAGCAGTTAAGCTTCTGCACAAAAAGGATCTAGTGCTCTAATACCAATTGTTATTATGAGGATCTGGTAACTACTGAGGGGGGGGTGAATCAGTAGTTAAACAATTCAGATAATATTTCTAAAAGCACTTCAAAAACTAGTATCGGTAACTACTCAAACATATCGGTTAGCGGATTTACCAAACCATTCACTTAAGTGTTCATCAACATGCAAATAAAGTAATGATATCAAATCCACACATGAATAATCCATCACCATATGAACATAGATTTTTCACATGGAAACCCAAATGGGAAAAACCACGATGGGAATTAAGACCCACAAAATAATTGCTCTCTTTCGGAATGCACCTGGTTAAAGGCCTAGCCCAATTAGGAGCTTTACAATATGCCCAGTTAAGAGCAAACCCTGTTAGGAGTCACCTAGTGCAGGGATTTACAATATCAGCCCTGTTAGGAGCTCTACCCTATTAGGAGTAACCTTGCTAGAGGATTTATAACTCAAGTTGATGAGCCACCCGATCGAAAGATTTACAAATAAGACATGTTAGGATCTACCCAGTTAAGGGATTTCAAACTGTTGTAACTGTTAGGGAACAATAGGGAAAATGATCTGATCACAACACTTCCTTGCTTGCTATTACAGATCCTTTTTAGCTTAATTCTACTTCACACATGCAAACTCTTCAATCTAGTTCAGCACACTCTTCTTCTCAAAACCAATGACAAAAAATCTCTTCTCAAACTCCACCTAAATACTCTTTTCAACTAGGTTGGTTACAAAACCCTCGCAACATTCAAAATACATTGAATTTACATCAAACATGGCAAAATAGTCTACCAAAATACATTACAAATCATTACAACAAATTTCAAGATAATTTCCACCATTGAATGGTCACCACTCATCACCGCACATCGATTTGATAAGCAATCAAACCCTTGTCACATTCTGCTAAGAACTTTATTATTTCCCAAGAAATCTAATCCTTGTACACACTCAAACATCATCTTATCATTACATACAGTTTCTGACATGTCATCTCTAAGTTATGAACATGATAAGATCCACTGCCAAACCATAAAGCATTACTGGTCAAAGATTTTTTACCGGTATACATTCTTCTTCGCAAAGTTCATGACAGTTAATCATAACTCACTCAATATACTGAATTTGTTGATGTGGTTTCAATCACAAACTCATGATAATGTCACAAACATATATTCCACACCGTAACATCTAACTCTTCACAAATCGTCTATATCGGTGTCTTGATCATTGCTATGTTCCTATTTACCTTGTTGTAAACCGGTTTAGGAGTTTTGTTGTCTAACACATTCCTCTACCAGTCAGGATTTACCGGTAGGCCTAGATGACTTAGATGACTCAACAAACATGGTTGTCATCAATGAAAATACAAATAAAGTCATCAAACAACTTACAACTATATCAACATCATCTAGCCAACAATCTCCATCAACTTTGCAACTTTACCAACAATAACTTTACCGGTTATCTTCTCATCTCATCAACATCTCCATATGCCAATAATCTCCTCATTATTGTCTTCATCAGATATGCCAACAATATGCCAATAAAATTTTCATCCTTATTATACCATAACCCATAATCTGGGATACCTTTCAAATATATGTATATTCTCTTCACTACTTGATCATGAGATTTCTTAGGATTAGCCTAATATATAGCCACCAAACAAAAAGCTTGCATAATATTCGGTCTTGAAGCAATCAAATACAATAATCCTCCAATCATAGATCTACACCTTTTTCTATCAACATCTATAGATCCATCATCCCTTCTTAACTTGCAACCAGTAGCCACAGAGGTGGCAATTTTTCTCTCAAATTTTTTTAACATCTCTTTGATATACTTGATCTAAGAAATAAAAATATCTTTTTTGATTAACTTGTAGACTAAGGAAAAATGAAAACTCACCTATCATATACATCTCAAATTCCTTTTGTATCTCTTCTAAAAACTTCCTACATATATTATCATCTCCTTCAAATATGATATCATCAAGAGGCACAGCAACAATAAAAAATGTATCACCTTTAACTTTGAAATAAAGATTTCTATATGTAGTACCTTTTATGAAATTGTGGTGCAATAAATACCTATCCAACCTTCCATACCAAGCTCTAGGAGCTTTCTTCATTCCATACAATGCTTTCTTCAATCCATAGACCATATCCAAATCTTCTAATAGCTTTTACCCCATCGGGTTGTTCAATGTATACTTTTTCATCAATTTCTTCATTCAATAATGTTGACTTGACATCCATCTGATATACCTTAAAGCTCTTGTGAGCTACAAATGCAAGAAACATCTTTATAGCTTCCATCCTTGCTACCAAAGAAAATGTCGCCTCAAAATCTATTCATTCAACATGTGAATAACCTTTGTAGACCAATTTTTCCTTGTTTCTAGTTACTTTTCCATCCTCATCCAGCTTATTTAAGATCACCCACTTGGTTCTAATCACATTTTTTCCATCAGTCTAGCTACCACTTCCCATGTTTGATTATTTTCTATCTAACTCAACTCTTCTTCTATTATCTTTATCTAACTCAGATCATCTTTACTAGCTTCCACAAAGGTCTTTGGCTCATCTTGAGATAGGAAACAATAATTTATGTGTTCGCTAGATTTTGCAAGCCTTCTTCTTTTCTGAACACCTTTTCTCTTATCTCTAATAATCTAATCTTCTACTTGATTCTTTCTCACATACTTTGTTTACTTTTTAAGATCTTGTTCAAGTTCTTTTTCTTTTGCATTAGTCTCTTCCTCTTTTGAATCAACTTTTTCTTTTGTAGCAGCCGGTATAATTTCTCTTAGTCTCTGGTTCAAATGCAATCTTAATCAACTCATTCTTCAAAAATTTCACATTTGTACATTCCAAAATCTTATGAAACCTCTTATTGTAACATAGATAAGCCTTTCTATTTATATAATATCCCAAAAATATTCCTTCATCCACTCTTACATCAAACTCTTATAGATCTTCTTCATTTGTCTTTATGTAGTACTTACTTCCAAATATTCTAAAGTACTTAACTGTAGAAAGTTTCCATTCCAAATTTTATAAGGATTATTTATGTCATTCACTTTAATTTGTATGCTATTAAGAAGATTAAAAACAACATGCACAACTTCTTTCCAATACACATTAGGCAAGTTAGAATCTTTCAACATATTTCTAGCAATCTCAACAATGGTCCTATTTTTTCTTTCAGCTACACCATTTTGTTGAGGAGTCCTCAAAGAAGAAAAATGCGTCCTAATACCATGTTCTTCACCAAATTTATCAAATGCATTTCATGTAAACTCTCCTCCTCTATCAAATCCCAGACATTTGATTCTACAATTTATTTGATTCTCAACCATTGACTTGAATACTATAAATCTATCTAATGCCTCATATTTTTCTCCCAAGAAAGTAACCCATGTTGTTCTAGAGTAATCATCAATAAGTAACATAAAATACATTTCTACTCATATTCCACTTGTCCTTGTAGTTCCACATGGATCTGTATTAACCTACTCTGAAGGCTATTAAGTAGCATACTCATTATTTTTTAATTTCCTCTTTGTTTACTTTCCCAATTGGAATTCCCTATGCAGAGTATCAACAGGTTTGATAATTCTTGGTAAATCTCTCACAACATGATTAGAACTAATATTCACCATATTATTATTGTCATGTTTGGCATAACTGATACAGATGGAGAATGATGACTGAACTGACACAAGACTATTTGAGATGACATTGTGATGAAGAGATTGAGATTTCATGATGGATGACTTTGATCAGTTATTTGTGTTTTCATAAATGGAAACTAATGGTTATTCATGTCTACTGATGTTTACTTATGTTTTATTGTGTCATCTAAATCTTTTGGTGTACCGGAGAGAGCTTACTAGTAAAGAATCAAGAAACTGGGAATTAGGACCTTAACCAGTAAACAAGGAAATATTTTGAATGTATCTGGCGATTGGTAATGATTAAGGCTTTGTGGTTTTGAATGT
Organism: Cryptomeria japonica; assembly: GCF_030272615.1. Classification (NCBI taxonomy): domain Eukaryota; kingdom Viridiplantae; phylum Streptophyta; class Pinopsida; order Cupressales; family Cupressaceae; genus Cryptomeria; species Cryptomeria japonica. The sequence goes on along the minus strand of NC_081414.1, from coordinate 35,840,310 downwards.
GAGTTTTTATCATTGTAACATGTATCTCACTGGAACCGCATCATGCTGTGACAACTGGAAGTTATGTTTATAATTTTTGTTGAGTTTTTGCCAAGGTTTAAGAAAGGTTTAAGGACTGCTAAAGAATTCTCTTGACCAGTAAAGATTTTTGGTTTGTGGTGATCTACATCAATTTCACATGTTGATGATAACATGGCAAAAACCACGTGAAGTGTTTGAAATATTTTCTGGTATGTTTGGAAAGCGAATTTCTTTGGACTATGCAAAGTGCTTAGCGGAATGAGCTAAGGGTTTGACTTTGTATCAGACTGACTTGTTGTGATGACTTATGATCATTCAACGGTTATTGATTTGTAATTGATTGTAATAATCCATATAATAATCTGTAATGAGTTGTAAAGATTTGTGATGATCTATGTTGTAAGTCTTAGGGTCTTGATGCCGACCTAGTTGTAAAGGTTATTTATGTCAGTAAGGTTGATGTTTTGAAGTGTCAGTGATTTTGAGAAGTGTGTGAAGTTGAACCAGGGTGTGATAAGATCTGCCAGAGTGTTGTAGACTTAGAGCTTAATTGGATCTGATCAAGAAAGCATTTGAGTGCTATACACAGATCATTCACTATTGTTCTCTAACAATTACAACATCTAAAATCCCTTAATCGGGTAGGTCCTAACAAGCCTTACATTATAAAATCCCGTAATAGGGTGACTCAATATCTAAGTTCTAAATCCTCTTGCGAGGTTTATCCTAACAGATCAAAGCTCCTAACAAAGCTGAGGTAAATCCTTTAACCGGGTGACTCCTAACAGGATCTTCTCCTAACATGGCATCATTGTAAGCTTATAATCGGGCTTGGCTCCTAACAGGGCGCATTCCGAAAGAGTGAAAAATATGTGTGGGTGTCGATTCCACCATGGTTTTTCCCTATTTAGGTTTCCAAATGAAAATCATGGTGTTCATATGGTGAATGTTTTTGATGTGATGTTATCCTTTACTTTCAGTTTACGCATGGTTAATGAACACTTAATGTGCAGGATTGATATATTAGTTTAGCAGATGTTTATCATCATATATCGGTACTGGTAAATGACTCTAATGTTGGTCTATGCTTGATTTGGTGAAAGTTTTATGAGTGTAAGTTTCTAATTTCAAATTATTGTTAATACAAATTCACCCCCCCTCTCAATATTAACCGGATCCTCTAAGATTAACAATTGGTATCAGAGCATTGGTCCTCTGTGTGCAGAAAGACTAACAGCCCAAGGGAAAGATCCTGTGAAAGATGATGAAGAAGGAGGGTCCCAAGTTTACCAACGACAACTAATGGATATGGATTGATTGGATGAAGATCTACATTAAAGGAATGGGTTCAAAGTATTGGAATAATGTGGTAACTAAGTATGTTGCTCGTACTACCAGCCCCTTGACACTGGATGAACTAAAAGAATAGTAAGAAAATATTCAAGCCCTTGAAGGAATTGTAAGTACTTTTTCTGACTCTAAGTATATAGATGTTCATGGATTAGAGACTACAAATGAGGTATGGGAGAAATTAAATCTAATTTATGGAGGAGATGAACATGTACAAAGAGTAAAGGAAGAAAGTTTAAGAGGAAAATTTGATGATATGAAAATGGTTGATGGTGATAACATAGTGCAATACGGTCAAAGGATTAAGGAAGTTGTAGGTGGTATAAAGAGTTTTGGAGGTAAGGTTGAAGATGATGCTATTGTTAGTAAAATGCTTAGAACTCTTTTACCGCAATATTCTATCAGAGTTTCTGCTATTCAAGATTTGGGATCTATTTCAAAAGATAAAGTCACTATTGATTCTCTAATTGGAAACTTAACTGCATTTGAGCTAAACAGTTTTGATAATAGCATTTCTATGCCTTCTAAATCTTCTTTTAAGGCTTATGTAACTAGTACAACAGCAAGGAAAGGAAAAGATATTTGTCATTATCATTACTGCAGGTCTAGTCATAGTGGTAGCAGAGGTGATGGTGATGATGAAGATCATCTAATGGAACTTGAGGCATTACTGGCTAAAAGATTCCCTAGAGGAATAGGTAAATATAAAGGTAAATTGGACACATAGATTCTAACTTCCCTAACACTGATAAGAAAGAGAAGTTTAGGAGATTCAAAGGAAAAGGCAAGAAACATTGTTATGTTGTAATGGATGGTGTGAGTGATGATGAATCGAAAGAAGATGACAATGAGGAGATAGTATTTGTTGTTGTGAAGGAGGATTTGATTAATGAGAAGGCATTGGTGTCTCACACGGATAACAACAATGAATGGGTAATGGATAGTGGTTTCTCACACAACATGACTAGTGACAAAAGTAGGTTCTTATCTTGAAGATTTTGATGGAGGTGTTGTAACGTTTGGTACTAACTCTCCCTGCATGGTTAAAGGTAAAGGATCAATTTCATTAAATGGGAAGAGTAATACAGATGATGTCTTTTGGGTTGATGGACTAAAATGTAACGTCTTGAGTGTTGGACAGCTTAATGATAAGGGATATCTACTTGAATTCAAAAGTGGAGTGTGCAGGATTCTTGGAAACAATGGAGAATTGATTGCTACTGGAAAGTAGAATAGAGTTAATCTATATCATTTGAATACTAATGTAAATGATTGTTTGGTGGTGAAGATTGAAGAAAGCTAGTTGTGGTAGAAGAGATTTTGTCATATCAATTTTTGACAATTTGATTAAAGTTAGTAAGTCAATGAGAGGTTTGCCCTAGCTTGTGAAACCAGACAATGTGTTATGCAAGGAATGTTAGATGGGTAAGCTGAACTCTATATCTTTTAATAGTAAGTCTTTCTCTTTAGAGAATATTCTTGATTTGGTTCATATTGATCTTTGTGGTTCTATGTGGACTAAGAGCTATTTTGGTGATAAGTATTTTATGATCTTTACTGATAATTTTTCCAAAATGATGTGGGTAACTTTTTTGAGAGAAAATTTTGAGGCATTTAGTAAATTTAAAGAATTTAAAGCTCTTGTTGAGAAATAGACCGGGAAGAATCTAAAATGTTTGAGATCTTACTGAGGAGGCGAATTTACTTCTCATGAGTTTGTGAAGTTCTGTGATGAACAAGGAATTAAGAGGCAGATGTCAGATCCTAGAACTCCACAACAGAATGGGATAGCAGAGAGAATGAATAGAATAGTTGTTGAAGCTTCTAGAACCATGATGATTCAAGGTGAATTACCTAAGATGTTTTGGAGAGAAGCAGTTAGTATTGTTGTTTATACTTTGAATCGATTACTTCTTAAGAAAGGTAATAACAAAACACCTTATGAATTATGGCATGGAAAGACTCCTAGTGTAAGTTATTTAAAAAAATTTGGGAGTAAATTTTTTATTAAGAGAGATGATTACACTGAAAAAGTTTGATGCTAAGTGTGATGAAGGCATTTTTCTTGGTTACTCTACAAAGAGTAAGGCATTTAAATGTTATAACAAGAGAACTAAGAAGATAATTGTGTTGGCAAATACACACTCCAATGAGAAATTGTAGGTGATTGAAGGTTTTGTCATTGATGGTAACCTTGCAATCATATGATACTGGCAAGACAATATACCGGCATGGGCAACGACAGACTCTACATCGGCACACAGGTCACCAACAGACAAAGGAAGGATACCGACATATTAGCCAACAGGAATTTTGTTTATAATGTATTTTGTAATTTATTGTAAAATCATTGTAAGCCAACATGGCGAGTTGTAATATGACTCATATATGTATGAGATCATTGTGTTACTACTTACTAAGTTGCCATTAGTTTTATGTCCGAAGTCATTCTATATACTCTAGTCGGTTACTACTACCGAAATATTCAGTCGGTAAGCACAGAGCAGTCGGTTATAGAAGAAAGTAGTCACAGAGCCTAGTATACACCGAGTTGTCTACCTAGTAACACTCTATGTCTACCGACCAGCAAAAATGATATACCGAGTTAACACATACCGAGTGAAACGTGTTACCAGATTCATTGAACCTAGACACACATGCGAAATGTGTTACAAGATTGAGGAACAAAGAACCGTTATCACATTGGAAATTGCACTTAAATATTTTGTATGATTTTGAGGTCATCTATCCAATGAAATATTTTATATGGTTATTTATTCAATAAATCATGTTTGTAAGATCGAAGCAATGAATAGATCACCGACATAAGAGATCTATTTGTATAGCATGGATTAAGGATAAAAATATGAGATACAGAGGTGTATGAAGCAAGACATGTGTAATAGATAAGGAAGCACTGAGTATTATGACTATCAGAGACACAAAGGTCACCGAGAAGGATTTCAGAGAACAGTCAAGGAATAGAGTAAACAGAAGGGTTTACCGAGTTAATCTATGGATTACTGAGGTATGCTATAAGCAAAGTAATCTCATTTTGAGCACATAGAATCTGCTATAACATTTAAGATGTGAAGTTGCAAATATTTGTAAAGATTTTATTGTAATATTTTGAGCTGTAAGAGAAACCTTTAATAGGGTAAAAGACTCTCACAAAGTCTATAAATTCTAAAGCCTTTAACCATGTGCAACATTTAGAATAAGTGTTGTAAAATCCTTTAGCAAGGTAGATCTAACGATCTTGATACTCCTAACAGGGTAAGCTATCAGAAATAGCTAAACATGTAGCTCCAACCAAGCAACCTTTATTATTGCAGTAGTGAAGTTGTGGGTGCCATCCTCACCGCAGTTTTTCTCTCTAACCAAGAGTTTCTGCGTAACCAAAATATATGTGTTATGGAATGAATCATGTATGATTGTTATTTATTTATTTTAGCTTTATGTTATGTTACAACAGTTTTTGGTTTATGCATAATAGTAAAGTTATTGTTGAAAAAAGGATTTGAAGTACTGATTCACCCTTCCCCTCTCAGTACATTATCTTTCCATATTGGGCCTAACAATTGGTATCAGAGCTTGAATCTTGGAAAAGGGTTTAACAACCTAAAGAGAAAGATCTTATCAATGGAAGGCTATAAACATCTCAGAGAATTGTATATCTGCAAGAAGAGTTGGATCATGCTAATCAAGTGATTGCAGAGCTGCAAAGACAAATGCAAAAATCATTGAAAGTCAAAAGAAGATTATCTGATGATTTCTAGGACTCTCAAGAGTTAGTGGAACGAATTGAGACATCATCTGAGAATAGTATATCTAAAGAGACTGAAGAGATGATTGAAGAATTGAAAGAAAAGAACAAAGCACTAACTGATCAGCTAAAAGCAATGAAAAGAGGACATGAACATTTCAGCACAAAGATGACTGAAAATCTTGATGCATTGAGGACAGCCGAGGATAAAGTAAGAGATCTAGAAAGAGAAAAATAGCAACTTGAATCATTAGTATCTAAAAAGAATAATGAAATCACAAGGTTGACTAGGATTCAACAAAATCTGTCAGATCAATTGGGTTATGCACATCATGAAGCAAATCTGAAAGATGATGAGAATCAAGCATTGAAACTTGAAGTATCAAGGTTGACCGATGAACTTGAAACAGAGAAGAAATCCAAAGAAACACTTAAGAAGAGTTATGAAGTGTCAAAGATGTTGGATGAGCAATTGAATACAAAAAGACCCAACAAAGTTACAGGACTCGGTTACAAAGGAAAAGACTCTACCGAGAAGGGAATCCACACTACTGATAGAGGAGAATCATCAAAGCAAGCTAGAAACAAGAAGAACATCAAAGGAAAGAAGCCTATTTGCAACTACTATGGAAAACAAGGACATGTTGCTAATATGTGCCAAATCATAAAAGGTAAGCAACCGAATGTCACTAGGTCTAATGGTTATTGTTACAATTGCAATAAATATGGTCACACATCTAACCAATGTAGGACAAAGTCTGCTAGCAATTATCAGAAAGCAAAATTCAAAGGATTTCATAAAAACTGCAATAGATATGGACATAGTACCGAGAAGTGTTGGTTTAAGCAAAAGAACTATATGTGGTCTACACACCGAGCAAATACTAGAGGCTACCGAACTCACACAAATCCTAACCGACAATATACTGCAATACCATGGGATTACAAAACAAGGATATGGTGTGAATATTGTGGAAGATATGGACATATAAGTGCCAACTGCTTTATAAGATTTGGAATGAACAACCGAAGATCATGGAGAAATCCTGGTATGGCATGTTTACATTGTCACAAAGTTGGATACTTGGCTAGAGATTTCAAAGATCAACCTAGAGGAGACACTGAGGAAATAAAAGGCAAATTATAGATGATTTGGAAAAAGAAGGAAATTGTGTCAAATGAAGAAAGCACCTTATCTACCAAGTTAGGTGCACCTAATCCAAATTAATCGGTAAAGGTATGAAGGGACTACATTCTCTCAAAGTTAAATTTAACAGTTCCTATTTTATCTTGTACTTAATTAAAAATATGCATAACTAAAGATGCATTAGGAAATTTAAAAATTTTATCAAGTCTTTTGTAAGTCTGTCTAGTCGGTGAATACAGGAAGTCTGGCTACTTGGTAAAAGCATAAAAAGTAAGGGGAACCGAGTGCATTTAATGTTTTCTGACCTAACTGCATAAAGCCCGATAAGGTATATTGTGTACTTAAAGCTTTTACGTAGTCATTTTACACTTACCAAGTTTTCAGAAAGCAGAGCAAAAGCGATTCAAAGGTGATCAAACCTCCTCCGAAGAAAAATTCAAGGTATTTACATCAATCACAACGCATTGTCAAGCTAGTTTACCGATCATATTAGTTGTGAATATCTGTTTTACATTTGCTAAGTGGAAAGTGTCTTCCATTTAAAAGTTTTCAAACCCTAAGGATCTTTTGTTAGTATTTATCCAAAATCTGCAATGGCACCTAAGATCCAAAAGTCCATTGTTGTTGAGAACATTGAAAAGCCCTCACTGAAATACTCTCTAACTCCCAAAGTAGCTTCTAAACCGGATGATAAAACTACATTTTCACTCATTTCGGATAGAGTTTTACTAGTCGAGGATGTCAGATTCTTCACTAAGTGTCGTGTTGAGGAACTAGGTCATGTTGAGATCAAGGACACATATGATGAATTGTGTACCGATGGGAAATTGGATAGCAAGTATGAACACATTAAAATCAAGGGATTGACCAAAGCCCTAACCTATACCCATGTCTTCAAACCCCAATGGGTCAAGTTTGTTCTGAGTAGAGTTCATGATAACTTCATGTGGTTAGAGGAGCAACCATTCAAGATCACCAAGGAAATTATTCATTTGATCACCGGTTACCCTATTTTTTATCATGCCCGAGCTTAGAAAATGATATCACAAAAGGAATTGATCACTTTAACCGGAGTTGAATCTAATTGCAGAGGACTGAAACTGAACAATGTCACAGATGCAAAGCTGAATTTTTCCATTAGAGTCATAGGTTATTGTTTCTTTCAATCGGCAAGGGAAAACAGTGTATCCTATGCAGCAGTTGATTTAGCATATAAAATTGTAAAGAAAGGAATGAAAATTGATCTTTGTGAAGTATTGTTGAAGTTTTTCAAATCTAAACACCATAAGGAAGCTGAAGAAGAATGACTTGGCAAACGCACTAAAGTTTGGATCACTTTTGGTATGCATGTTTTTCTATTTTGAGAAATTCTTTCCAACAGTCGGTAATATAGTTTGGGAGATACACCGACCAATCACCCATCAAATCAATGACTTCATCAAAAAGCTAGGTGATAACTTTAATGATATTATGGATGATTACTTTAGCAAGTTTCAGGAAAGGTTGCATAACAGGTATAGAATTCCACCCAAGTTAGTAGAGAAATACAAGGATGACATATGCTTTGAAGTAGACACCGACTACTGCTATGTCAATGTTGTGGAACCAAGAACTCAATATTTGCCACCTATGGGTTATGAGATTGATTTTGACATCACACAATAGTAGATAGATGTTTTTCTTACATTACCAAGGCATGCTACCAAGCTGAGATACGGTACATATGAAGAAGTTAAAGAGAAAGTTAAGATGAGCATTGTAGTACTAAAGGCTACAAGGAAAGCAACAAAAATGATCAAGGCATTAACAGAGAAATTTGGAGAAGGTTCTTCCTCCACACCTGTCAAGGGCACTCTAGTCATCACCGAGGAGGAATCTGAAACCCAAGAGGCAGCTATTACATTGAGCACCGAATTGCCTAAAGGGAAAGTTCTGGAAAGGAAGAAACCGGATACATCAAAGGTATCACCGACTCCTTCAGTAAAGCGCCCAAACACAAGATCATCTGTGGCATCACCGAGTAAGAAACCAAAGGTAACAAAAACCTATAATAAATCTACTCGGTGACTCATTTTGACTAAAGAGTCCAGTGACACCAAATCTGAAGACAAAAGTAAATTTCAGATTGTCAAGAGTAAAAAGGAAGACGTACATAGTGTTGATAATTTTTGTGCTAATCTGAAGCAATATGGTGGATTTGGATCATTTATATATGTTAAGTATGAATCTAGAAATGATGTAGAAAAGAGACAAATTGAAGAAGCCATAATCTGCACTCTTTTGAAATTTCGATTGGTCCCATTGGAAGTAACTAATTCTCTTCCAAAAGAATTGTATTCACATATTGATAATAGGTGGACATATGCCGTGGACTCAGAAAAGAAGATGAGAGAAAGAAGTCTGGTACATCTCTTTCCAGACATGTTGGTAGATGAGATCATTGAACATCTAAAAAACTACCACAAAAACTTCCTAGTCAAGCAAAGAGCCTTGAAATTGATGAATGGTCTTTATTTGGATGTAGAAAATGAGACCAAGGAAAAGTGGTAGGAAATATTTTGAATCAAGAATGCTGGTGAGAAAGTTGAAGTTGAAATAATTGATGTCACTGAGAAAGATCCTGATATCACTGAGCAAGACCCTGCTGACACTATACAAATTGATGAGGATATCATGGACACCGAGGCACCAGAATAGGAAATGATAAAAGGGAATGCTTATGCCAAACTAGTACCCAATGAGTCAATTTTGGAACAAGTTCAGCCCTATCCTCTGGTCACTTAGCCTATTTCAACAGAGGCCCCTTAGGATATTGAACAAGGAACAGAGGGTCACAAGTCTATAGAAGGAGAAGCTACTTCTCAGGCCACCGGGGAACAAATGTCTCAAGCTCCTTCTAGCACTGAAAATGTTACAACCAAGACACCAAGCATAGAGGCACCAAAGAACACTACAGAGGCTAAAGAAATCGACCAAAGTGTTGCCTCTACTGAGCAACCTACTGAGGGTCAACAAGCCTCCCAAGCAATTGTATTAGTTCAACCGGTGAAAGCTAAAGAAAAGAAAATAAAAAAGCATAGTTTCAAATTAGATTTGTCAAAACCAATAGTATTGCCAAATGTAGACATCTCCAAATTAAAAGGGCAAGCACTCATTGAATTCAGTGAACTATGCAAAGCCAAAGCAGAACAGGAAAAACAAATGGCTATTCAAAAGAAAAACAAAGTACTTCAGAAGGTGAAAGCACTATTAACAGATATGCTACCTGAAGCTACAGTGTCAAAAGATGCAGCCATCCATATTCAACTGGATGAACTCCTAACTAAAATAGAGATATCTAGAGTAGACGCATCTGAATATTTGAGCAAGTTAAAGGACAAAGAGCTCACTGCTAAAATAATTGAAGAGGTATAGAAATCCATTGCTATTGGAAAAGTAAAACTTGTCAAATTTATTGCCGAGTTATCCCCTCAACTCAAGCACATTCTTTATTTATTTCAGAAACTCTGTACATTCTCTTTATTCATTAAAGATATCAAAAATAAAACTGAAGTGATTGAGAAAGAGATCACAGATCTCTCAAATAAGTTGACCACTGAGCCAAATTCTATTCAGCATTTCTATACAAAGTTACAAAAGCTCATGGCTCAACAACTGGAACTTAGGAATGAAGAGCACCAAATAAGGATGGACATTATGACTCTTCAAACCTTATTCATTCCACACTTGTCCTCCGTCCAAGAGCAGATCAACAAGGCTACCTCACTATCCACTCAGCAAGAGGGAAGCACCTTAGATGGACTTATTTCACTGTTAGCTGACATTACAGCTCAGAATTCACTCATGGACAGTGTCAAGGATGCCCTCTCTACTACTCTCACCAATGCAAGGACAAAATATAAATCCATTTTTGACCAACTGCCTCCACCGAATGGTAACTAAGTTTTGATGTTTTTCAAAAAGGGGGAGTATATAGTATCAAAGTATCAAAGGGGGAGTGTAGTATACAGGGGGAGTAAACCGAGTAGAATAGAATATCCAAATGTACAGTTGATTTTGACAAGGGGAGCAGTTAAAATCGAGCAGTTAAAACCGAGCAGTGAACTGAGCAGTGAGAACCAAATAGTTAATAAAGAATATTGATCACAACACCTGCATAATCAGAGTTTTGTACAATATATAGATAAGGGGAGTATAGATGAATATACTATTTTATTGACTATTGTATATACTGTCAGTTTAGTCAAATTTTGTAAGTATATAGATTTTTGAGTTATGACTTTGAAAGAAGTTTTGTCAAACATCTCAACTAATGTCAAAAGGGGAGATTGTTACTACTTACTAAGTTTTCATTAGTTCTATATACTCTAGTCAGTTACTACTACTGAAATATTTAGTCGGTAAGCACAGAGCGGCTGGTTATAGAAGAAAGTAGTCACATAGCCTAGTATACACCGAGCTGTCTACCGAGTAACACTCTATGTCTACCAAGTAGCAAAAATGATATACTGAGTTAACACACACCGAGTGAAATGTGTTACCAGATTCATTGAACCTAGACACACATGGGAAATGTGTTACAAGATCGAGGAACAAAGAACCATTATCACATTGGAAATTGCACTTAAAGATTTTGTATGATTTTGAGGTCATCTATCCAATGAAATATTTTATATGGTTATTTATTCAATAAATCTTGTTTGTAAGATTGAAGCAATGAACAGATCACCGACATAAGGGATCTATTTATACAGCATGGATTAAGGATAAAAATATGAGATACAGAGGTGTATGAAGCAAGACATGTGTAATAGATAAGGAAGCACTGAGTATTGTGACTGTCAAAGTCATAGAGGTCACCGAGAAGGATTTCAGAGAACAATCAAGGAACAAAGTAAATAGAAGGGTTTACCAAGTTAATCTATGGATTACCGAGGTATGCTATAAGCAAGGTAATCTTATTTTGAGCACATAGAATCTACTATAACATTTCAGATGTGAAGTTGTAGATATTTGTAAAGATTTTATTATAATATTTTGAGTTGTAAGAGAAACCTTTAATAGGGTAAAAGACTCTCACAAAGTCTATAAATTGTAAATCCTTTAACCAAGTGCAACATTTAGAATAAGTGTTGTAAAATCCTTTAGCAAGGTAGATCTAATGATCTTGATACTCCTAACAGGGTAAGCTATTAGAAATAGCTAAACATGTAGCTCTAACCGAGCAACCTTTATTATTGCAGTAGTGAAGTTGTGGGTGCCATCCCCATCACAGTTTTTCTCTCTAACCAAGAGTTTCTGCGTAACCAAAATATATGTGTTATGGAGTCAATCATGTATGATTGTTATTTATTTGTTTTAGCTTTATGTTATGTTACAACAGTTTTTGGTTTATGCATAGCAGTAAAGTTATTGGTGAAGAAAGGATTTGAAGTACTGATTCACCCCTCCCCTCTCAGTACATTAGCTTTCCATATTGGGCCTAACACATTGTAGAAACATTTTGAATGATTTTTAAGGAATGAAATAAAGATATAGGTGAAATAAGGTAGACCTATTATGCGAATTATAGGTTAAGGGTTTATGTATGTAGCAGAGCTAAAACCCGTACTGGATTTGGCATAGCAGATACTATTTTGAAGCAGTACAAGATATTGGATTTGTATAATCCATTTTGTAAGTCAGTGTGACTTCTTATTTTGTATTTGAGCAGTGAGCTCTAGGCACTTGGCCGTCCTGCATGTGTAGGCCCCTATTGTAGCAGTAATATTCTCTTATTGGCCAATAAGTGAATATTATGGGTCACAAATCCCACCAAGATTTTTCCCACACCGGGTTTCCTCGTTAAACTAATGTGTTATGGTGTGCTTTTCATGTGGTTGTTGTTATCTCTATTTATTGCTTTACTTTTTGTTTACCGGTATACAGTATTGATATGCTTTGCATGTTTTAAGTCAAGAAAATTTTATAACTGGTTAGATATTGATTCACCCCCCCCCCACCCTCTCAATATCTTTGGGAATCCTAACAATTGGTATCAGAGCCCGATCCTCTATTTTCAGAAGGCTAACAGCTTGAGGAAGATCTTGCAACTGGTAGAGATGGAAAACTTAAGAGAACAATTGAAAATAGCTCTTTCAAATTATGATGCAGGAAAATTGAAAAATATCAAACTTGAAGATGATCTAAAAGCTGCTCAGGATATCATTCAAGCACTTCAAGAAAATTACACCATAGCAAGGAATAAAAGAAGAGAACTTTGTGAGAAGATGCAGAAAGAGGAAGATGAAAAGGAAACTCTTAATGACTTGGTAAACAAACTAAGACAAGAGATAAGTACATCACAAAATGAGATGCAGGATATGACTATGAGATTTTGCAAGGAAATTGAAGATAGGAAGAAAAATGATCTGACTAGAAGACTAAGTGATGTTGCAAATGAAAATATAAGACTTAGTTATGAAAATGATATGCTGAAGACAAACCTAATGCATACACAAAATGACTCAAATGAGCTTATGAGACAGAAAGAAATCTTGGAAAGAGAACTGGATAATGCAAATCAGCACAAGGAAAAATCCAAGAAAAGCTCAAAAGAACTCGGTGACATGCTAAAGAATCTGAAACCTAATGGTGACACTAATGGCCTTGGATTTGAAGCTGGTGAAAGCTCCGGTACTGCAAACACACATGATCATAGCAAACTGGTAAGGCAACCTACTACTTATAAATTTAATGGCAAATGCTTTAACTCTAACAAGTGTGGTCATAGAGAAAATCAATGTAGATCTAGAAATTATCATAACACCAATACACCCACTGGTCAATGTTCTAAATGCAAAAAAGTTGGTCATAATTCAGAAAATTGCAGAATGAATGTAAGATGTTATGTTTGTAGAAGATTTGGACATTTATCTAATCAATGCAGAACATAAACCAACATAGGATATTGGAAAGCTATTTAGAAAAATAATGTGACTTGTTATGCCCGTAACAAGATTGGACACATTGCTAAATTTTGTAGAAGCAAGTCCTCACCGGCAAATAACAAAGGTCCTAGTTTGAAAGGTAAAGAAAAAGTTGAAGAGGTAAAGCGGGAATTCTCAAAACAATGGATCAGAAAATAAAAACAGAATGTTGATGGGAATACTCCTCCACTGGCAGAATAGAGTAACACTCCACTGGTAGGAGACTCTTCATCCAACTGAAGGAAAATCCTTTGAGGGTTTAGCAACTAAATGAGAAACATGCTATTATTCCCTCGGTTGATGGTGAGAAATTGAGATTAGCAAAGCAATCTATCAAATCTCTCATCCCTAAGGCAGATTAAGGTATTTATAGCTATGGCATCCTCTTCTACTCCAGAATTTATTGCAAACCCTACTATTGTCAAAGTTATTAAATGCCCTAGACTTGTATTCCAGCTAGTTCCTGAAATCGCCAAGAAAGATGATAGTTTAGGTGCATTCTCTCAAATACCTAAAGGGGTAGTTTATGCTGAAGACCCTAGAATGTATATACACTATCATATTGATGAATTGGGTGATGATGAAATCAAAACCATGTATAAATCTATAATTTGTGATGAATCCAGAAATGTCAAACCGGAACACAAGATAATTGAAACCCTAGGTTTTACTAAAATTCTTAGTATCCTAGATTTCCCCAAGGATATCATAAGAATTGTGCTAAGCAAGGTTCATGGCGAATTCTTTTGGTTGGACTCTATTCACAAGATCACTAAGGAAGCAGTAAAGCTTGTGACAGGGTTACCCTCCATCGGTAACAAACCTGACAAAACTAAGAAGGTCTCAAATGATTTAGTGATAAAACTAACCGGTGCAACATCTAAGAGATCACTAAGGGTGAATGATGTAATGGATATCAATGTAAAATTTATCAGTATGATCTTAGGTTACAAGTCTACACATGCAAATAGGTTAAACTCAGTTTCTAGCCTATGCATTAAAAGTGCCTATGATATGATAAACAATAATGCAAGAATAGACATATGTGAATGGCTTAAGGATGAACTGATTGACAATTTGGGAAAGATAAAGAAGGATAAGAAAGGAACTTTCAAATTTGGAAACCTACTTGTTTGTCTGATGTTGTATATAACAAAACAAGTACCCGATATTGGCAACAAAGACTTCGGATATGATATACTGGTAGGAAAACAACTATTAATATTACTGAATAAGATGGGTGAAAATAGGGAAAAGAACCTAAATGAGTATTTTTAGGCACTGAAAGCTCGAATGAAAACAAGAGTAAGGTTATCACAAGCTATTGTAGATAAGTACCAAAAAGAAATTTGTTTTGTAATTAAGAAAGATGAAATTTGGATGGAGGCAGTTGTTCCTAGAACCATCTGGGTCACTGAAATGGGATATGAAATAGATGACAATATCATAGAAACCTATGCAAAATCCCTCCTAGAAGCTCCTAAGGAACCTGAAGAAGAAGTATTTGGTAATGCTGAAACCTTAGAAAGCCAAATTCAATCCAAGAAAAGAATTAAAAAGGTTGAGGCAACTATCAGAAAAGGTACCCAACAGGCAAAAGCAATCAAAGAAAATGTGCTAAAGCAAACTGGTATAACTAAAGGTGAACTAGAAGCAATCCAACCCGAAACACACCTTTCATCGATTGGAACTTCTTTAGAAAGTGACATACCGGCAATGTTTAAAAGAGTTGAAAGGAACAAAAAATCTTCACCGGCACCTTCTCCTACACCAAAAAGACAAAAGCAATAGGCAGTAAGGCCCCCAACAAAGAAATTAGCTCCGAAGAAGAAAAATGTGACTCCTAAGAAGAAGTCTATAGCTCCTATTGATAAATTACTAAATGAAATTAATAAGGATGGTAAATTGAAAAATATCAGCAAAATGTATAACACATTATCAGATGATGACAAAGATAAAGTAGAGAACAGTGTAATATTGCACT
Organism: Cryptomeria japonica; assembly: GCF_030272615.1. NCBI lineage: Eukaryota > Viridiplantae > Streptophyta > Pinopsida > Cupressales > Cupressaceae > Cryptomeria > Cryptomeria japonica. The sequence continues at coordinate 35,825,074 of NC_081414.1, read as the reverse complement.
TAGATATTTTTAAGAAATTTTCTATGCAAGTTGTTGATGAAATATTGACAGATCTCTACAACAAACTTGAAGCTAGGAGAGTAGGTATTATTGAGCTTGATAAGAAAATAAAGATTGAAAAATTACTTGTTGTACATCTTGTCAACTCACCTGATGAGATAGATAAATTGATCTTAGAGGCTAACCGATCAGTATTTTCAACTGCTCGCCAGCATGTAGTATTAATGGCAGGGAGAGTGAATGAGATAGCAGAGGAAACAGCAGATGCATGGGACATATTCCTGGTAGAAAAAGAAAAATGGGAAGAATATCTTAAACCTAAAGCCTTCAAAGTATATCAAAAGGATAGGGACAAAGGAAAAGGTAAGGTTGGTGGACCACCCAGTATAAAGGTAACAGACAACTTACCCCCACCGCCTTCAAATACTCAACCGGTAGACACTACTGAAAATCAAATGGCATTTGAGAGTATGGACACACAACATGAGGATACAAATCTTGATTGTGAGGTGTTGTATACAATGAATATCAACACACAGGAAGTCAACATTATGGTTGATAAGGAAACAAGTGAGAAAAGAGATGTGGCAACTAAGCCACAGGTAGAAGACAAAACAACTAAGACAAATACTAAAGATACAGTTGGAAACACTGAAATTGGGAGTGAGCAACAAAAAACATATACAAAGAAAATTGATAGCATTGGTATTGGGCAACCGACTGAAAACATTTCAGGGGCAGGCACAGAGGAACCGATAGATAATGCAGAGTCACAAGCAGAAAAACTGGCAATGGATACCACTGAAAAATCATCAGAGGCACCATCTGAGAAACCATCATTGGAGAGCACAAAGAAATAGGAAGAACAAGAGGTCTATTCAGAGATAGTTCCACCAGCTTCCACAGAAAAACCCAAACCCTTGGTAGCTGAAATGGAGACACAAACTGATCCTCCAGCAAAAGATGAAAGCAATACCCTCACCGACAAACTACAAATTGTGAAGTCAGTTGGTCAGACATCCAAAGCCTCCATGTCTGAATTCAAACCAACAAATGTGACTAAGGTACTACTAGATTCAATTAAGAAAATAACAGACTATAATATTCTAGCATATAAGGCTATTGATGACATCATACCAATTTTGAAGATGATAGCTCCAAAGTGTAACATAGACAACAAAGATTATTTGAACTAATTAGACACGTTGTCTAAGTATATAACCAGTAACCAAATAACACTGGACAAAATAAATGAGGATACATTTAAGGAGAGACTGATAAAAGAAAAAGAAAAATTATTTGAGGATATAGTTAAGAAGAACAAAGGAGAGATGGACACTCTCTTACAGGAACTCAATGAAATCATTTTTGACTTTAAGAAATTGTATAGAGATTCATGTAAAAAGGATGTACTAATAGAGGATCTTGACAAAGAAATCAGAAAAGCACAGGATAAGATTAATAATATTGCTAACAATCTGATTGGAACATCAAACTCATTTTTGGAATTAGAGAAGAAAATTGCAAAGCAAGAAGAGAAAATCAGAAAACTGGAAAATGAAAAACAAGGAATAAAGGACAAAGAAAAGGACTTAAAATGCCGACTTAGTCCAAGATTAGAGTATCTTATTTCTTTGAGAAAAGAAATATCTAAGGCTCTGGTTCCTGGACTAAAGACACCGGAAGAGAAAATGCACATACTCACCAGTACAGTGCAGAGGACTCAAGAAGCCATAAAAGACAGTAAAACATTCAGCAATGGAATAAATCTAGTTTTGACAGACATTTTTTCAGATTGTAACCAACCGGTTACAAGAATCCAGGCAGGACTCCACTGACAGCGAATGACAACCTTTGTCATTGATGTCAAAGGGGGAGTAGAGGAATGAGAAAAATAAAAAAGTAGAGATTCATCTGCTCAAGGGGAGCACACATTTGGTAAAATTTCTGGTACAATTTTTGGCAAGATTTTTTGACCTCATTTTTGGATGACACTTATTTTTCTCATGAGTGTTGCCATCAATGCCAAAGGGGGAGATTGTTGGCAAATGCACACTCCAATGAGAAATTGTAGGTGATTGAAAGTTTCTTCATTGATGGCAACCTTGCAATCATATGATACCGGCAAGACAATATACTGGCACCAGCAACGACAGACTCTACACCAGCACACAGGTCACTGACAGACAAAGGAAGGATACCGGCATCTTAGCCGACAGGAATTTTGTTTATAATACATTTTGTAATTTATTGTAAAATCATTGTAAGCCGACATGGCCAATTGTAATATGACTCATATATGTATGAGATCATTGTAGAAACATTTTGAATGATTTATAAGGAATGAAATAATGATATAGGCGAAATAAGGTAGACCTATTATGCAAATTATAGGTTAAGGGTTTATGTATGTAGCAGAGCTAAAACTGGTACTGGATCTGTCATAGAAGATGCTATTTTGAAGGAGTACAAGACATTAGATTTGTATAATCCATTTTGTAAGTTAGTGTGACTTCTTATTTTGTATTTGAGCAGTGAGCTCTAAGCGCTTGGCCTTCCTGCATGTGCAGGCCCCTATTGTAGCAGTAATATTCTCTTATTGGCCAGTAAGTGAATATTGTGGGTCACAAATCCCACCAAGATTTTTCCCACACCGAGTTTCCTCGTTAAACTATTGTGTTATGGTGTGCTTTTCATGTGGTTGTTGTTATCTCTATTTATTGCATTACTTTTTGTTTACCGGTATATAGTATTGATATGCTTTGCATGTTTTAAGTCAAGAAAATTTTATAACCGGTTAGACACTGATTCACCCCCCCCCCCCCCCTCAGTATCTTTGGGAATCCTAACACATTGAGAGTGCTAATGTGAAGATAGATGAACTCTTTGAGAAATCTAATAAGACCAGCAGATCTAAGCTTGAGAAGGATGAGGAAAGACTTTTGTTTATATAACCGGAAGTACAAAAGACTGATGACCAAAATGTTGCAGAAATAGGTGTTCAACCAGTAAATGCAAAGAGCGATGAAGAAGATCAAGAACATGAAGCAATAAGAACAGCACCAGAACTGGTAATATCAAGGTATGTCAAGCTAAATCACTATGAAGAACAAATAATTGGAGATAAAAATGTTGGTGCACAAACAAGGAGAAAAATTAGAGAAAATTCATGTTTGATTTCTACTATTGAGCCAAAAAAAGTAAGAGAGGCATTAAAGGATGATGGTTGGACTAATGCAATGAATGAGGAGTTGGATCAAATAGAGAAGAACAAGACATGGTTACTTGTTCCCAGACTGGAAGACAATAATGTGATTGGAACTAAATGGGTCTTTAAAAACAAGTTAAATGAAGAAGGAAAGGTTGTGAGAAATAAAGCAAGATTGGTTTGCAAAGGCTATGCACAAAAAGAAGGAGAAGATTATGGTGAAACCTTTGCAACTATGGCAAGATTGGAAGGACTAATAATGCTACTTACTTATGCTGCATTTAATGGATTTAAAATCTATAAGATGGATGTTAAATCAGATTTTCTTAATGGTATCCTTGAAGATGAAATGTACATAGAACAACTGGATGGATTTTCTTTGCCTAAAGATAAAGATATGGTTTGTAAATTACATAAGGCACTATATGGATTGATGCAAGCATCGAAAGCATGGTTTGAAAGATTGCATGCACACCTGATCAAGATAGGATTCCAACATACCAGTGAGGACAGTAACATATATCTAAAGACTAATGGAGACAGAGTGTTGATAGCTGAATTATTTATGGATGACATAATTTTTAGTGGTAATGATGATTTATGTATGGATTTTGTTGAGGATATGAACAAGGAATTTGAGATGTCTCTTATTGGTGAAATTAAATTTTTCGTTGGGTTGCAGGTCCAGCAATTGGATGGTGGAATATTTATTTGTCAAAGTAAGTATGTTAAAGAGGTGTTGAAAACATCTGGCATGGAGGATTTTAAACTGGTTGGTACTCTGATGGTGGCAGGCTGCAAGTTGTCTAAACAAGATGATTCATCATTTGTTGATAAGAAAGAATACAGGTCTATGATTGGTAAATTGCAATATGTTGTTCATAGCATACCTAATATTGCACAAGATTTTGGATTGCTTACTATATTTCAAAAGGATCCCAAGGAGACTCACTTGGTAGCAATGAAAAGGATATTTCGGTACCTAGAAGGCATAGTAGATTATGGTTTATGGTATCCTTATAAAGAAAAAAAAAATTGAACATGTTTACTGATGCAGATTGGGTAGGCAACGTTGATGACCGGAAAAGCACTACTAGTGGAGCTTTTCTTCTTGGAGGTAGATTAGTTTCTTGGACAAGTAAGAAGAAAATGTGTGTTTCTTAGTCAATGACAGAGGTAGAGTATGTTGCAGCATCAATGAATTGCACGCAGGCAATCTGGATGAGACATGTGCTTGAAGGATTCAAATTTGATATGTCTGAACTGGTAACTATTTACTGTGATAATACTAATGCAATTAATATTTCAAAAAACCATGTCTTACATGCAATAACAAAGCACATATAATTGAAATATCATTTTCTAAGGGAAAGAGTACAAGAGAAACAAATCAGAATGGAGTATGTGACAACAAAAGAGCAGCTAGTAGACATTTTCACAAAACCATTTTCGAAGACAACCTTTGAAAATCTCAGAGGTAAATTAGGGGTCAGACCCCTATACAAGAAGAACTAGGATGTAGGAGACATGTCAATCCAGTAGGCTTAATGACTATTTTTCACTTTGGATTGATGAGATGTAGGCTACTCCACAGGGGGAGCAACTTAAATGAGTTTGTAGACATGTTGACAATAGCAGCAATAGATTTGATGACCGGTGATGCTTATGCACCTTTGGAATTATTGTCAAAGGGGGAGAAGAAATATGATTTGTCATGGCATGGGAGAATAAATATGATAAGGAGGATTTGATGTGTAACAGAAAGGGGGAGAAGAAATGAAGATAGAGTGTAACCGGCAGATGAGGTGCAATAGAGAAGAGAAGAGTTGCAGAGAAGATCCACAACACAGCAGAATAGTATGAGTGCAGTATGTTAATGTTTAGTGCTTCCATCAATGCCAAAGGGGGAGAATGTTGGAATGTTTGGCATAACTTATATAGATGCAGAATGATAACTGAACTGGTACAAGACTATTTGAGATGACATTGTGATGAACAAATTGAGATTGCATGATGGATGACTTTGATCAATTATTTGTGTTGTCATTGATGGCAACTAATGTTTATTCATGTTTAATTAAGTTTTCTTATTTTTTATTGTGCCATCTAAATTTTTTGGTCTACCGAAGAGAGCTAACCAATAAAGAATCAAGAAACTAGGAATTAGGACCTTAACCGGTAAACAAGGAAAATTTTCAATGTATCTGGTGATTGGTGATGATTGCATCTTTGTGGTTTTGAATGTAAGTTTTTATCATTGTAACATGTATCTAACCGGAACTGCATCCTGTTGTAACAACCAAAAGTTATGTTTATATTTTATGTTGAGTTTTTGCCAAGGTTTAAGAAGGGTTTAAGGACCGGTAAAGAATTCTATTGAGTGGTAATGATTTTTGGTTTGGTAGTGATCTACATCAAGCTCACATGTTGATGACAACATGGCACAAACCACATGAAGTGTTTGAAAGATGTTTTCACATGTTTGGAAAGTGAATTTCTTAGTAATGTGCAAAGTTCTTAGCAGAATGAGCTAAGGGTTAGACATTGTATCAAACTAACTTGTTGTGACGACTTATGATCATTTAACGGTTGATATTGATTTGTAATTAATTTTAATAATCCATATGATGATTTATAATGAGTTGTAAAGATCTTTGATGATCTATATTATAAGTCTTAGGGTTTTGATGTTGACCTAGTTATAAAGGTTATTTATGTCGATAAGGTTGATGTTTTGAAGTGTCAGTGATTTTGAGAAGTGTGTGAAGCCAAACCAGGGTATGAGAAGATCTTCTAGAGTGTTGCAGACTTAGAGATTAATTGGATATGATCAAGAAATCAATTGAGTGCTACACACAAATCATTCATTGTTGTTCTCTAACAATTACAACAGCTAAAATCCCTTAACCGGGTAGGTCCTAACAAGCCTCACATTGCAAAATCCCCTAATAGAGTGACTCAATTTCTGATTCTAAATCATCTTGCGAGGTTGATCCCAATAGATCAAATCTCCTAATAGGGTTGAGGTAAATCCCTTAATCGAGTGACTCCTATCAGGGTCTGCTCCTAACAAGGCATCATTGTAAGATTCTAACCAGGCTTGGTTCCTAACAGGGCGCATTCCAAAAAAGTACAAAATATTTGTGGGTACCAATTCCCACCATGGTTTTTCCCTATTTGGGTTTCCACGTGAAAAGCATGGTGTTCATATTGTGAATGTTTTTTATGTGATGATATGTTTTACTTTCAATTTATGCATGGTTAATGAACACTTAATGTGCAACATTTATATATCAGTTTAGCGGATGTTTATCAGCAGATATCGGTACTAGTAAATGACTCTAATATTTGTTTATGTTTGATTTGGTGAAATTTTAATGATTCTAAGTTTATGATTTCAAATTATTTTTAATACTGATTCACCCCCCCCCCTCTTCTCTGTATTAATAGGATCCTCTAAGATTAACAATTATCAAATTTGATATGTCTCATTCTTTTGTGTCACAACCAACATTCACTATTGTGTGCCAACAAACAACTACTTCCACTCTTATCCTTCACATAGTAGACATTTCCATTAGTCATAATACCATATGCAACTAGTCTTTTGAACCCTCCTTTTCTAATTTCACATATGGTCCCATGAAATATTACCTTGTAACCTTTACTACACGTCTAACTCACACTCCACAGGTTATGTCTTAGACCTTTAACATAATAAACATCATCAGGTTTATGTTTGCCATCTATAAAGATGTTTTTTTTCACAAATAGGTACAACTTCCTCTCCTGCAAAATTAACTAATACACCATCATAATTCTCAAGATCAATAAGCTTACCTCTATCACTGGTCGTATTGTTTTAACATTCAAAGACAATGATCCATGCTTTTGGTTCCATTTTTGCATGTAGTGCAGTCTTCACAGTCATTAGTTTCTAACTATTCTTCACAGGTTCTGAACTTCCAAACTACTCATTTCTTTTCTTCTATAGCCAGGAACAAATATTCTTCATTTGAGTCATCACCATCTTCTTTTTTAGATTAGTAGGTATTCATTGAACAAAAACTCTTATTAAACTCTTCTTTTTCTTATCGTTGTCATCTCTTCTCTTCAATCTTCTCACAAATTTTACTTCAATCTCATCCATTTTAGGGGTAACTTACCTTTGTACTTTCCAATTCCTCTCTTCAATATTCTCACAAACTTTGCTTCAAACTCATACATGTCTTCATTTTCTTCTAGTTCTTCTTCAGGCTTATTTGTAACTTTGAATGCTACTTTTTTACTTTCCTTTTTGATCTCATCCAGTTTAGTAATCTCAAAGGCAGAGATTGAACTAAGGAGATAATCCACAGTGTACTTATTGATATCATGTTTTTCCTTAATAGCATACTTCTTAGGTTTATAGCTTCTAGGAAATGTTGCCATTATCTTCCTTACAACTTCACTTTCTTTTAGCATTCCATCAATACCCCTAAGTGCATTTACAATCTCATTCACTTGATGAATATAGCCTTGAATATTTTTATCATCAAACTTCCTCACATTCTCAAACTTGTGCTTTAGATTTGTCATATTAGCTTGCTTTGTCTTTTCATCGCCTTCAAATAAACTCTTCAAATTGTCCCAAATTTCTTGAGTTAACTTTGCGCCTATAACTTTGTTAAATATTACATCATTCTTATATCCTTTGATTTATCTGGATTTTAAGGACCATTCTAAGGAGCCATATAGATATTCTTGATGTTTTTCCATATTTTAGTGTACATAGTTGCTAAATGATATTCCATCCATTCTCTCTAATAAGCATAATTTGTGCCATCGAAAATTGGAGCCTTGAGGTAAAATATTATGCCATTATAGATCTTCCTCAAACAATTAATCTTCTCAAGAGAAACCTCACTCTGATACAAATTGTTGAACACACCATAGGACTGAGATGAGGGGTGAATTAGTTTGAACCTCAAAATACTTAATTTTCTATAAACTTCAAGCCGCAATTATATAGTTGCAACAGTAATAAATCATGAAATGACAAAGAACAATAATCACATGAACACCAAATTTACTTGGAAAACCCTAAGAAAGGAAAAACCATGGTTATAATCACACTCACAATATAAATATAATTTATTACAATGATGCCTCCAAAACACACCACCTCTGAGAAGACTTGCAAGACTAAGGTCCACAACCTTGAGGCAAGATACAAATGATTTGCAAAACTGAGACATATTGTCTCAAGGAAAGATACAGTAAGCTACCTAGATAATTATTTTCTTCCAATAGAGAAAGGAATATCTAAATTGAAAAGAACAAGGTCTCCTTTTAGCATCTTAAATTATATCCCTATGCAATTTGTTGCTCAACTAGGTCCTATTTTAGCATTTATGGCCTCTTGCATCTAGTCACATTCAACCCAACTTGATTTCATATGTCATTCTAGCTCATTCCTCCAATTTTGGACCTCCGGTCCCAATTTGTAGCCACATTGGAGAGACCATGTTTCCCAGAGTAACCTGCTCCTGAGAGCATGTTGAGTAGATCGCCATTCTCCCTAGTGTTTGGGCCTAAATTCAAACCACACAATAGTCAACATGGTTAAGTGAGAAATATTTTATTGTGTTGGTTTTCTCTAATTTTTGTACCCTAAAATGTTTGGGAGAGGTATATAAGCAATGTATCCTCCCTCATTTTAAGTTTGGTTGGCTCTTATGAATCATGAATCATGAACTAAGCTTAAGAGGAGAACTATAGGCAATTTTATTCAAGCATTCAAGGAATTTCATCCCACCATATTCTTTATTATGGAAACCTTCAACAACCTTCATGCAAGCATATCTTTTGTGATTTCCTTTTAGGTCTTTTATAGAGTCATGCTATTGTATCAACATTTGTGATTACCTTCAAAGAAGAATTTGCATCATCAAGATATAAGACATTATCATTCTCATATCTAGCCTTTTCTATATATCGACACATCTTCCTTTCAAGTACATTTCAATTCAATTTCATGATTAATTCAAAAACTAAGATTTGACTTAGGCAAACCCATTTCTACCCAATATTTTTTCTCTTTTTTGTGTGTAGGAACGTCTAACAAACCCATAGAAACATGTATAAAGTAAGAAAGTGGAGATCTATAATTTTAAGTTTGTCGAATCTAAAACTATTGAGACAAATCCCAAAAAATCACCATAGTCCCTCCACTTCTACCTTAAAGTTTGGCTATAGGTTTGTTACAATCTGCTCTATTGGACCTTCTACCAATTCATTGTCTCCCTATACACATTGAAAGGTCACCTTGTCACCCTCTTTTGCATCCTTATTCCTAAATTGTATTTTTTTTTTCAAATGTGTTGTTGATGATTATGATTGGTTGTCATTAATGTCAACATAATGGTTTTTATTGATGTTAACATATAGTTTTGGTGTTGGTGATCCAAAAACACACCCAATCGAATCTAGATAAACTCATATCAATCACAAGGATTGTAGAAATCTCCTAGCATTAAGAAAAGGATGTACCTAAGATTGATATTGCTAAAATTGTTGCTATTGCATTTGTTGGCAATAAAATTGAAGGAAAACTAAGAGGGCGGGTGAATCAGTTTTCATTGGAGTACATAAATTAAGCACAATCTCATATTTCAATTAACTGCAGTAAAAAAACAATAATTGAAACACACATCACACCAATATTTTGATATAGAAAACCCGGTTAAGGAAAAAACCACGGTGGGAACCTACCCACAATAAGATGATACTATGCACTAGTATGTGTAAACATTACAATGTGGAATGCATATGCATTCAGACACACTTCCTAGATCTCACTACTCAAAATATAATGACCCAGAAGGCTCCAACCCTCAAGGAAGGTTCACTACCTTACAATAATATTTGGACTACAATCCAGATTACATGAACTGTAAAGATAGCATCTGCTAATGTCTAATGACAGTTCTGGTTAAGCTCATTTGTTTGCCCTACAAAAATCTCTACTCAATATAGCATACTGAAATATAAATTCACTTATCTGCATATACACCACTCTCTAAAAATGCAAACACCACATTGACACCCAAATTATATGAATATAACACCTATTTATACAGCTCATCAACCTTGACTACAAGGTCAGCCAAACCCTCAACCCTTAATTACAAAATTACATCACATGATACATAAATCAACTACCCGACCAATACAATGCCATAGATGACATAGCATGGACCTAAATCAACTCTCCAAACATGCATCACCACCAAAAATCTCACCAAGATCAACCGCAACACGGTACACCGCCAAAAACACCACATAACACAAAGAATGTCACCAGATCAACAAAATCACCAATATCGCACACAATGATCAATGTGGACCATCAAAACAAATAGGACACAATCAAGAAATGACAACAAGCATGTTAGAACCATTTTCAACAGTTGTGCCAACACCATTTATTCAAATCTTCAACGATCAACACGCTAACACTCAACAACACATAATAGCAACAATTCAAACTAGAAAGATAACTTGTGGAGCACCAAATCATGAACCATCTAAAATGAAGATACACGTGAACATCCAAAATACTCTACCGAATCCATAACAAAATATATAATCATATCGGAGCACAACGGATCAAATACAAAACTTAGCCAATCTACAGAACACAAGAACTGTCTTCATACCGGAATCCACAATTCGACCAAAACATAGGAATATGTTGACATCAATGGAAAAAACATATCCTAGCATCAACAATATCCAACAATGTTCCCCTTTGGCATTGATGGCAACATATAAATGTGAAAAATTGTCAATGCAAAGGAATGAATCAATACCAGCAATCTGCAAAAAACTCCCCCTAAGATCATGCACACAAAGCTTCAAAGATAAACTAATTTTTCACATGTCTCTCTCCCCCTTTAACAGCAATGCCAAAGATAGAATATAAACCATGCTTCTCTTCCCAAAACTCATCCTCTAACAAGGACAATATCTCCCCCTTAGGATAGACTCACAACTCTGAACATTTGAACCACACACTGACTACTTCGGCTAAGTAGTAGCATCAACCCGGTAAAAAGATAAGGCTCTGAAATCCATTGGATTGATGTGACTTCATGCATCTAGTTCTCATCGGGAGGGGGAGAGACCCCTAACTTTTCTCTCAAATGGGCAAATGTATCTGCAGGCAAAGGTTTAGTGGAAAATATCTGCAATCTAATCCTTTGTAGATACATATTCTAATTTGACATCTTCATCACTAACCTTCTACCTCAAGAAATGATATTTAATTGACACATGATTTGTTTTAGAATGCAGTGTTGAATTATTGGAATTATTGATAGCACTTGAATTATCACAATACATAATAGTAGGCTCATCATAAATCACTCTAATATCCTTTAACATCTGCTTCATCCAAAATACTTGAGTACAGTTGCTAGCAACAACAATGTATTTAGCTTCAGTAGTAGATAGAGATACAACATGTTGCTTCTTATTGGACCATGAAATCAACTTCTTTCCCAAAAAGAAAGCTCCATCAATAGTTCTTTTTCACTCATCAACATCACCTTCCCAATCAGCATCAGTATAGGCACATAATAGGAAATCATCATTCTTCGGATACCATAAACCATAGTCAACAGTCTCTTTCAAGTATCTGAAAATCCTCTTCACAACAGTAACAAAAGTCTCTTGAGGATCAACTTGAAACCTAGCACAAAGACAAACAACATACATAATGTCTGGTCTAGTCTGAGTTAAGTACAACAATCCACCAACCATAGATCTATACAAAGTCTGATTAACTCTTAGATTAATCATTCTTAGACAATTTGCATCTAGTCACTATAGGAGTTCCAATAGGTTTAGCAACATCTAGTCTAAAATTTTTCAACAATTCCTTCACATACTTAGATCGAGAAATAAAAATGGCTTTGTCAATTTGAGTAATCTGCAATCCTAAGAATAATTTTATCTCACCTATCATAGACATCTCAAATTCCTTTTGCATATCATCAATAAATTTCATACTCAAATCATCATCTCCTCCAAAAATGATATCATCAACAAAGACTTCAACAATAAAAATGTTATCATTATCAACTTTCAAGTATAAATTACTATCATTAGTACCTTTACAGAATACCAACTTTAACACGTATCATTATCAACTTTCAAGTATAAATTACTATCATTAGTACCTTTACAGAATACCAACTTTAACACGTACTTATCCAATCTAGCATACCAGGTTCTAGGGGCTTGCTTTAGTCCATACAATGCTTTCTTCAATTTTTATACCATATCTCCTTCATCTGATAAATAAAATCCATCTAGTTTCTCAATGTAGACTTTCTCTTCCAAATCACCATTCAAAAAGGCTAATTTTACATCCATTTGATACACCTTGAAATTCTTGTAAGTAGCATATGCAAGTAGCAATCTAACAGCTTCAATTCTAGGTGTCGAAGAAAATGTCTCCTCATATTCAATTCCTTCTGTCTAAGAAAACCCTTTACATACCAATCTTTCTTTGTTTCTAACAACTTCACCGACCTCATTCACTTTATTTCAAAACACCCATTTAGTACCAATCACATTCTTATCCTTAGGTCTTGGAACAAGCTCCCAAGTGTTATTCTTCTCAATTTGATTCAGCTCTTCTTCCATTTATTTTATCCAATTCTCATACTTACATGCTTTTGCAACATCTTTAGGCTCAATCTTCAAAATTGAGCATATCTCTTCAGAAGAAATCCTTCTCCTATTCATCACACCTTTATTCTTATCACCAATAATCCGATTTTCTGAATGATTCAATCTTACATACCTCGGAGTCTTCTGATTATTCTAATTGTCTGGCTCTTGAATTTCTTCACTGGCAGCAACAAGATCCGGATTACCTCTCTCTATCGGATCATTCTTCTTTAATATATCAGTTTGCATAGGCTTAGAAATAGCATCTTCATCATTAGACTCATATCTGCATGCTCTAATATACTTTCCAAGACATTCATCAACTTTCACATTTTCACTATCTATTATCTTTCTCAATCTCTTGTTGTAACACTAGTAGGCCTTTCTCTTAGAAGAATATACCAAAAATATTCCTTCATCACATATTGCATCAAACTTTCCTATATCCTCATCTCTTTTGATATAACATTTACTTCCAAAAACTCTGAAATATCTAACTCTAGGAACATGACCAAACCATAACTCATAAGGAGTCTTATCAGAATCACCTTTTATATGCACCCAGTTGAATGTGTAAACAACATTGCTAACAACTTCTCTCCAAAAGGTCTATGCAACATTTCCTTCAATCAACATAGTCTTGGCAGCATCCAAAATGGTTTTGTTCTTTCTTTCAATGACTCCATTCTACTAAGGAGTTCTAGGATCAAGTAAATGTCTTTTAATTCCATTCCTCTCACAGAATGTATCAAACTCTCCTGATATAAATTCTCCTCCTCTATAAAATCTCAGGCACTTCAACTTCAACCATGTCTCAATCTCCACTCTAGCTTTCGATATCTTAAATTTCTCCAGCGCTCATGATTTCTCCTTTAGAAAAGTAACCCACATCATCCTAGAATAATCATCAATCAGCAACATGAAATATTTGTCACCCTGCATGCTTCTCACTCTAGTAGGACCACATAAGTTAGTATTCACTAGATCTAACAATCTACTAGATGAATAAAACTTACTCTTGAATGTAGTTCTTGTTTGCTTTCCCAACAGACATTCCTTACATATCGGATTAGACAGCTTCACAATCTTAGGCAAATATTTAACAGATCGAGTAGAACTTATCCTTACCATGTAGTCAAAATTAACATGACACATCCTACTATGCCACAACTAACTTTCATCTATCTAAGTACTCAAACAACTTTTCTCACCAGCATTCAAGTGAAAGATTACCTTTAGTCTTAGTTCCTGATGCAATCTCTATACCGGAGGCATTTAGAACCTTGCATTTACCATTTTTGAATTGCAAATCATATCCCTTGTCAACCATCTATCCAACACTCAAAATATTATGCTTCAAAACTTCAACATACAAGACATCATCAATATTGTGCTTACCATTAAAAGATATAGAACCTCTACTATGAATCACGCAAGATTTATCATCTCCAAATCTCACTATACCACCATCATACCTTTCCATACTCACTAATTTACTTTTATCACTTCTCATATGATGTGAACAACTATTGTCAATCACCCATTAATCTTTATCTTCAATCTTAGTAGCCAAAGCTTTCTCCTCAACAATCCATCTTGTAGGATTCACTAGCACCAAATCATCTTCCTTGATAGAAATAAATACAAAATCATCTTTTGAATGATTCCTCATCTATCACACCTTCATTAGCAGCATAATAAAACCTCTTCTAATATCTAAACTTCTGGTTAGTGTTCAACCCAACAATAAGAATAATAACCCTAGTTGAAGTCTCAACCCAAAGTTTGGAAATTCATTTGGTAAAGTCACTATTTTCATAGCTAGTGTTCATTTGATTGTCAACCCAGGGACATAATACTTGAAATGGGTTTGCACTATATATGCACTAAGTTCTTGTGATAGCTATTCTGCATTACTGCAGCAACTTAACATTATGTGGAAAAGATAATCAAGAATTGAAACTATAGAAAGGCTATAGGAAAACTTTTGTATAAACTCATAAAAGTAATACTGGATAAATTCAATGTTGATAAACAGAAATTACTCTATTCTAGCTTCGTTGTAGGAACAGTCAGTGGATCAATTTCTAGTGGTTGTAGGAACAGTCAATGCAAGAATGTCTACTATAGCTAAGGAAAGAAAACTAATCTTAACAATGTGCAAGAACACTCACCAAGTGGGCCCCCTTGGATGATTGATACCAGGATTCCCAAAAACAACTTTAAAAGGTCAGAATAACATAATTTTATTCATCATTCTTTGAAAGTCATTACATGATTCAATATGAAAAGAAATTCAAAAATGCTTATGAAAAATCCTCTGCTCTATTCTTCTCTCTTTCTATCTAACCTCCGAGAAGAAGAAGAGCTTATTATTAAAAAGAAATCATCTACAATAGACAACACAAATCATGCCAAAAAGAGGAGGTAGATGATTGACCAAGAAAGGAGATGGCTTAGAGTTATGCTGCAGGAAACGTGGATCTTAAACGATCTTAAACGAACTACAGTCATAACATATTGTGGCAGTATTTACAACTTCAATGTCCACTTAAGTTAAACATTGGTAGTATCACTTGATTGCTCCTCTTATGCCGTCCCTTACGCTTGCTCAACTTTTCTAGAGTTTTATCTTTAGTCATCTCTTAAGTATCCTTCCCTTCAACAGGCACGATAGGCGAACATCCACCGCAACAACATTTATTCCCTGCACTACAAAAGAAATAACATACAAGAACACAAGAGATCTACATGGCAATAGGAATAAATCACATGGAATAATCTACATGGCAACAGGAATAAATCACATGGCTACAGGAATAAACTGAAAAAGATAAAACATGATTTAATAGGTTCAGGCTTAACATATGGAATACATATAGTAAACTTTCAAAACATCACTACTACTATGCAAACCAAAAGATGACAAAAACTCAAGAGTTCTGAGGATAGAAATATAACAATGTCTCAACTCATCATGCCCCCCAACTTTAAGAGCTTGTTGATCCTATAGCAAAAGGAAAATTTCTGACTCTTGCACTAATTCTCAGATCACTAATGGTTCCTTGAATTGTTCCTCCTGAAGCTAAATTCCAGTAAAATCCTTTCATCTTTTCCATCCTGGACCATCTGGTTGATTTTTCTGTAACTTCATCATAGGGCTGATCCGTAGGCTTACATCCCAATAGTGGCCACATAAGAATAGGAGGTTGAAAAATCAGTGGTAACCAATTATTGGCCTTCTCTCTGCCCAATTGTATATATTTGGGGGCTCTTTGCATAGTTGTCTGAAAATTTTGCAATGAATGAGGTTCTCCTTGCTTCAATTTTCCTGGTAAGTTATTTCAGCCCTGAGTTAACCCATCTACAGTTTGGACTAAATGCTCATATGCCTGGTATATTTCCTCTCTCATTGGAAGCACTAGTTTCCTAACATCATCTCTTACCAACAATTTTTGCCATTCATAATGATCTCTTGGTTCTTTTGCTTCTTTCCTTAATGGAAATGGACAGTCAAATTCAAAGTCTTTGTATGCTTTGTCTTCTGCCCCCATGTTGATCTCATTTTGAATCCATGACATTAAAGCTTTTATATGGATATCTCCAATATATAACAAAGCATTCCACTCACTGTCTGAGGGTACAACATAGTTATGTAAATAAAATTCACATAACAAATTCTTCACAGTTGTTGGAGAATTCTGGTAAGTATAATAAAATTCCTCAGGGGTTTCTAAAGAAGGGCTAAGGTCCCTAACAATGCGGTTCAATTTGAAATTTAAATATCGCTCCTTTAAATGCAAGGCATAAACCCTTGGAGGTGCCCTACATTGCATCAATTTGGGGACCATACTAGCGATTATTTCAACCTTAGCTTCTAATTCCTCAATTTTGTTATCCCTCTTTTCAATTTCTCTTTGTTGTTTGTCAATAACCCCTTGCAATCTAGCCCTCTATATTTCCCATTGTCTATAAAATGTTAAAGCAATAGATAAACTACTTAGGGATGATGGAGGTCTAATAGGTGTTACCTTAGGCCATTAAATCTCTTCAATAAGTTCCTCAAGCTGCTGTGGAATTTCTCCAATAGTTTCCTCAAGCTACTTTGGAATTTCTCCAACAGTTTCCTCAAGCTGTTGTGGAATCTCTCCAATAAATTCCTCAAGTTGTTGTGCCACAAAACCAAGATTTGACAGTCTATCTTCATCACCTTCTTCGTGGATTTCAACATCTTCAGGGCTCCCTTCTTCTGATGTTTCCACTGCAATAACCTTTTCCAGATCACCTGCTGGACAATCCTTTTGGATTCTACTCCATGTTATTCTCACATAAACCTTTGGAGTGGCTGCAAGACTGGTCTCTACTTGCGGCTCTGCTGCATGATTTTTTCTTTTTGACCTACGCCTCTTGGCTACAAGATAAATTTGAGTTGCATGCGACCGAGCCATAGGTTCTTCATCTACTTCATTTATTTCCAATTCCTTCCCTTTTCTCTTAGCAACTGGTGAATCTCTTTGAAGAGAAGTGGAGGGTTGCTCCACATTTGCCTCAACCATCTCTTCTTCCACAATAACTGCAGCTCCTTCGGCAACAAGAAAATCATCCTCTATAGCAACTACGGGAGAAGAGGGTTCTACAATATTTTCTTCTTCAAATGGTGGATCCTTTGGAACAACATCTTCAACAGGAGCATCTTTAACCCTAAACTACAATATGTCCTCAAATACCCCCCATTCCATCTATGAAACATCTCTAAGAAAATGTTTTGTTGGGTCTCAAATCAACAAATTGGATAGGTTCTAAGGAAATGCCAACTCCTATGCTCAAACCTTCCAATTGACTTGGCCAACTTATAGAGTGAACCTATTTGGTTACTAACTCTCTCACTTTAGGCTCTGCAGAATCTAGGCGGGTATACCTACTCACTAGTTGTTTTTAATGACTAATGCTTTTTATAGAAGATTAAGTATCTTGATCTGATTTCCTCCTATCTCATAATGGCATAAATTCCAAGGATAGAGATATAGCAGATGAGTTCAAGATTGTTGTTGTAGAAGTTATTCGATCTTTATGTTTGAAATTTATATGTATACACTATTGCCAGTCTACTCTATATTTCTTACTCAGCTACTCCTATTACTTTTAAAGAGAAAATGTGAATTGATGGGTTGTGTTTTGTAACTGACCAGTGCCTTTCTTTGTTGTTTGGGCTACAAAATCTTTATATTTCTTTAGGATAGATTGTGTAAACTTATGAGATAGATTTTAAACCCACCCCCTCTCAATGAGTCTGTCAATTATTGTTTCTTATGAGCTCTACTTCAATGTCTTTGTTGTAAATTGCTTGAATGAATTTAACTCTAACCTTAAGAGACCATCCAAGGAAGAGCTACGAGGAACAATTACAATTCGCAAGTAAATCTTTTATTCAAATCTACAATATAAAACACAGAGTTTTACTGGAAGAACACAAGTAACCTTATCTCCTTTTAGATAATATCACAAGCAACTGCCTATAGAAAGATGCAGTAATCCACAACATATACACAAAGGAAAAATGACTGGTTGTTTTTTATATATATTTGCAAAAAACAATACAATAGTATGTCTGAGGCTATCTTCTACTTCTTGTTCTCTTTTCCCTTTTACAAAAGTTCCCTTATTTATATGAGGGTATACATTGTCACCAAGCATCGTGTCTTTTCAGCATATAACTATTAATTAGCACCCTTGTTAACAAACTGGAAGATAAACAAGTTCAGCACTCCTATGTGTTCGATATACTTATCATCTTTATACATCACAATATCACTGTTTAATATCCTCATGTCATTTTTTGTTTGGAAATAATTGGACAGAACATGGTTAACACAAATTGATAAGTCTTTGTCCCGATCCAATTCTGCCACTGCTCGATTCTTCTCATCACTGAACTCTTGTTTCTATTGTTCTAACGATGTTAATTGACCATCACTGTAGAAAGAGGGCACCCTAGGGGTATTCCCATCATCCAACTTTTGAAGCTCTTTCCTTAATTGACTTTCCATTTCATCATGGGACTTCAAATAAGCCTCGGCTTCAATTCTTTCACCTGGGTTCATCAAATTGTTGTCATTCATCATGTCTTCCAACCGAGACCTGGGCCTTTCATGCTCTGATTGTTCCAATGTATGTTTTCCAATAGATTTCTGCAACTTGCATCATACTTCTGAACCTATGTCCAATGATCTCAAGAATCAACTTATCCATCTTTTGTTGTACCATCAAATGTCTGAAATCTTCTTCTGTATCGATAAATATAGGTCTTTGATCTTTGGGATAGATAGCCCATTGTAAAAGAGCCTTCTAATTTGGATCATATCCTGATACTCTAAAGAGTTTGTCAATCTCATTTGGCATCATCTGCTTATTTGGGTCCTATTTCTTAATGAATCCATCAAACAATAGGGCAGATCTCATGTCCCATCTAGAGTATAGCAACACACCAGCTTTCTTAAGCAACTGTCTTTCTTTCTCGGGTGTCATTTCTTTCATTACAAGATCCATCTCCTCTTAAAGCTTTTGAAGTTGTTGTTCTTCATCCTTATCTTTCATGTTGTCTCTAATTTGAGATCCTTTATGTTGATAGAGGAATGTGGTAAACTCTTTAGAAGCAATGAAGTCACTATCAACAATGAAATCCTCATGCTCTAGGAGTCTAATGTCAGCCACTTCTCAAACATTCATTTGTCCTATTGTTAGGTCTATAGGTGTATCCTCTACATAGCCAAGGGGGTAAACCTCTCGAGGAGTGAACAAAATAATGCCAGATGTGGAAGCAGGAGACATATAAGCCAAAGGATTTGCACTCCTAATAGTATCAATGTACTCCTCAAAGACATGAGGCGGGACTCCTTCAAGTACTTCCAATTCATGCTCCATGAGTTTGGTGGTAACTCCAAGGGATCTTCAATCTTTTCTAGTACATTCCTATCCATTTTCCTTCTAAAAAGCTTCCATTTATAAGCCTGCATTACTTTCTCAAACTTTATTCGCTTCACTCTGGCCTCTTCCCTGTCAATATTTTTAATGAGGTCATCCAGCAAGTAAGATTTATGCTCTCCAACCTTCAGCTTTTGTGATGACTGGGTTGTTCTTATGTATCCTTTAGGATCTAAATTGGGCCTTGGATCCCCCAAAGCCATGCCATAGTAATCCAATTTTGTTTGTAACAAGCCATAGCTCTTTGAACTCTTCACAATAAAATCTGAAAATACTAGCAACCCAAGTACAATTGATTGTTTTCCATGGCTTGTCAGATGTTATGTACTCACTATTGACACTTGCCTTACAATCTCCAGACAAGCCAATCTGTTAGGTACTGTAAGTGGTGTATATGGTGAAAATGGATAACAACAATGTTGAAAGACTAAATAGATTCAACCACAAAACCCTAGCCTAACAACAACAAAAATCCACCATAACATATGAAGATTACCTAAGACAATGCAAATCAAATGAAATCACAAAGATTATACCATCACATGTCCAATAGGGTTTGGATCTCCATTCTTCCTATCTCCATTGATCTTGCTTGATATATTTGCTTTCATATTTTATGTGCACAAGAGCTCAGCAAAGAACGGAATGTGGTTGCAAGTAGGATCGCCTATGTTCAAAAGCGTAGTGTAGTCAAGTAGTCAACAGGGGGGTGCATAGATTGATTGATTAGAATGATTGATTAGGGTTTGATAATGAAGGAAGCATCTCCTTATATAGAAGACACTATAAGAAATGGAGGGATAAGATTGAGAGGTGTAAAAGGAGGTCGGCTATGATTAGAGGGTAGGTAAAAGAAATAATAAAATAATGAAAGGGGTAGGTAGTGTATGAATTAAGAGATGAATGACATGTGTCATGGGTAGAAAAGGTTAATGAATTAATTAAATAAATAAATATTTATTTAATTAATAGAAGGAGTGAGATCAATTAAATAAATAAGATATTTATTTAATTTAAGAAAAGGATAATTTAAATAAATAAATGTATTTATTTAAATGAGAAATAAGGTTAGAAGAGGATAAATGAATTAATTAAATAAATAAAGATATATTTAATTAATAGAAGAATTAGGCTAAAGTAATTAAATAAATAAAGATATTTATTTAATTAGATTGGACAATTTTGGGTGTCTACATTTTGCCCCTCTTTGAGACAATGCGGCTTGTTGCATTGTTTCAAAGAAGATAAGATGAACTGATACAGAGTTGCCCCAAGATGGGAATGATATGCCCCCTCAAGAGATTGGATGAAAATGTGTGAAAAGACCACAGACAATCTCTCGATAAGAAAGAAAGGCTAGAATGGACTAACTAGCTAAAGTGACAAAGTCATGGGCTAATGAAGACTGACACAGGAAACTAGGGCTAGGGTAGTCTATAAGATAGACCACGAGGGGAAAACATCCTCATTGTCATCAACACATCCAAGAGATTAGAGTGCAGAGCGAGATAGAGCAGCAGCAGTCAGCAACGATGGCAATGGCTCACAGATTTGATCACGTTCGCCAATTTCAGAGGCCAGCAGAGGCAGGAGAGCCAATAAGTACCACAAAACCTCCTTGTACTTTGATGCATTTGTTGTTGTCATTAATACATGCTAGGTAGAGTAATAAATGCACTTAGAATAGGGTCCAAAAAATTTCAAAAATGTGTAGGCGCGTCTGCGTTGGTGCCAGGTGCATTTATGCGGTCTAAAAGAGCGTTTATATCATGAAAGCACGTTTGTGTCCAAAAAAGTGAATTTGTGTCTTCTAGGTCAAATCGGCAGTTCTGTGATGAACATACGCTGTCGATTGGATAAGCTGCTAAGAGGATATACTCAAGCAGGTCCTCTAGGGAAGACTAGGATAGCAAATAGGGATAGGATTGACAATTTTGTGATATAACATACGTTGCCAGTTAGAAAACTACTCAAGAGGATACACTCAAGCAAAGGGCCTAAGATAGGATAGATCAAGGCACTTTGTGATGAACAGTGAGTACCAAGATATAGTACTTTGTGATGAACGGGGAGTACTAAAATATGAGCAGCACTTTGTGATGAACAGTGATTGCAAATGTGAGCAACACTTTGTGATGAACAGGGAGTGCCAAACACGTAGTACTTTGTGATGAACAGGGAGTACCACTAGGATAGAAGCAACACATTGTGATGAATAGTGAGTATCACTAGGACTGGGATGATTGATTTGTGTGACTGCAGGAGTATTTGCCTATGCTGGAGTCATGGGAGAGATTCCCATCGACTCAGAGGTTGCGACCTGAGTTGATAGCCGAGGACCGAGCTGCGATTGAGGCTATGGGATTGAGACATATTCTGTATGTGCCTAATTTTTGGGCGACATGGGATTGCTGACTACACTGGTGGAGAAGTGGCACTCTGAGACTTGCACTTTTCATTTGCCGATGAGGGAGATGACAGTCACCCTGGAGGATGTATACAGGATTATGCGGATACCGATTGATGGGGAGCTGATTCTGTACGATCGAGATGGAGATAGGGAGGCCCTTAGATGAGTGTTCTAGGATCTGAGACTAGAGATGAGGGTGGGACATGTGGCATGGGATACCATGACATGGACAGGATTAGCACTACCAACAGTGTTGGCAGGAGTTATCAATGGGTTCCTCTATCCGGATAGGGTGACACGAGGGGTGGCTGCAGAGGACACAGGGGCCAAGAGAGATGATCTTGGGGCGGGTCCTTCTAGGGCTCAGACTCCATCGAGGCTAGCTGGCTCTGAGGGAGGGAGTTCATCATAGCCGAAGAGGGCTCCCTATGTATCAATTTTGTACCATTTTTGTATGATGATGTAGACACCTGCGAGTGATTGTAGCCATATGATTTTGACATCATTGTATCATGACACTTTATATATATATATATATATATATATATATGAGATGATCCATCTTTGCAGCAGCTATATGCATGTGTACCTATGTGATGAGATGTTCTTATGTGATGCTTATGATATGGATGCAAATATGTATATGATGAAATACAATATTTTTGTTCTTTTATGTTTTAAAATGTTATGCCAATGCAAATGTGAATGTATGAAATGTAGATGAATATGATAATGCAAATGACTATTTTCATGATGAAAAAGTAAGATTGCTAATATGTGTTGTGTGCAGGATGTGGTGCAATTGTGATATCCATATGTATGTATGAAATGCTAACATGTGATAATGCAGGTGCAACTACATGAACTACAAATGTTTTTGGTGTGTCATTATACTCAGTCATGTGATAGCAGGCTACACGGACTCAAGAAGGACGATGGAAGTCAATCAAGAAATGGGGATGGAAGATAGAAGATATGAAAGTGAAAGAGCTTCTTGTGTGTTATCATCATTGAGCTTTATTATGGCAAGTAAGTTATGACAATCGAGGCATATGTTCGACCCAAAAAGGCATTGTACCTATTTGCATGGAGATAAGACAGTCACAAACAAGGAATGCCCCAGTTCATACTAGACTCACAGTGTCCTCATATCCTTGGACAAGTCATAGCATTACTAAGAGACAATCCACAAACAGCAAATACAAATAGGTGACGATACCCCATCCTCGCCTTTCTAGTCAAAGACATCCTGGAGATAGAATCTCTAGTCAGAGACATCCTGGAAAAGCTAAAAGACATGTCACCAAAAAAGATGAAATCAAAAGAAAACCAAGACTCAACACCAACATCCACTGTAGCCCTCAAGTTTAGTGTCTCTTATCACTTGTATAAGTCTTATTTGATTGTGGTCACAATGTTTACTTTCACAAAAAGGATAGATAGCACTGAACCATAATGTTGCCTGAGTCTGTTGAAAGATTTGATTTGTTGAAGCCCATTGTTGTTGTTGTCTCATCTAAAACTGATTGAATCCATGAAACTGATACTTTATTGCGAAGAAGATGGAACTTTATTGCGGATCGGTGATGCAGATGCTGCTTTATTGCGAATTGGGCGCGTATAGACTGAAGAAAACTGGAAGAAACTATACTCCTCAGAACATGTGATGTTCTCAGTTCCACACCCATTACTAGACGTAGGATTTACCTTAGCCACAGATAGGATCTAATTTATTATGGATGGAAAGGAGGTAAAATTATCTGTTAGGTGGTTGGCCTAATTGTTTAGGTCTTGGGTTGGTATAAATATGATGTAAGATCTCTATGTAGATCGTTGTCGTGGGTTATGGGATTATATGTCTGTGATTAAATTTGTAATCATCTGTAGAGGTTTTGTTTGATCATAGGTGATCGAATTGGGTTTATGTAAGAGGTTTAAGACCTCTGGCATTGGGCTTAACCAGAACTATACTCAAGCATAGGAGATGTTATTCTTGCAGTTCATTCTTATTTCTAGATTGTAGTCTGAAGATCTTTTGTAGTCAATGAGGCTCCTTTGTGATGAGTAGTGCACTCTAGGTTTTTGGTCTTCCTACATGTGCAATCCCCTTATTATAATCACATACTTACTACAGAAGTATCATCTAACTGTGGGTAGGCTTCCCACCATTTTTTTTCCCTTCACTGGGTTTTCCACGTACAAATCTTGGTGTTATGTATTGTGGTTGTATGGTATTTGGTTTATGATTTATGTTTATAATTAATTGATATATCTGTTATTCTGGTATTTGGTTTATGCATTCTGGTAAAAGGATTTGTGTACTTAAAGTTTCATAATCTGTTAACAATTGTTTTACCCCCCTCTCAGTTGTTCATCAATTATCCTAACAACCCTAAAACCTTTGTGTGAAGGTCAAACAAAACTTCATCGATGTATACATTATTGTTTCAAGCATTTCAGCCTTTCCCTCAAAAGGAAAGTATTTTATGTTAGGCCCAATATGGAAAGCTAATGTACTAAGAGGGGAGGGGTGAATCAGTACTCCAAAACTTTTCTTCAATAATAACCTTACTGTTATGCATAAACAGAATAGTGCAATAACATAAAATAAAGTTAAAACAAACAGATAACAATCATACATGATTCACTTCATAACACATATATTTTGGTCATGCAGAAACTCTTGGTTAGAGAGAAAAACTGCGGTGGGGATGGCACCCACAACTTCACTACTGCAATAATAAAGATTGCTCGGTTAGAGCTGCATTTAGTTATTTCTGATAGCTTGCCCTATTGGGAGTAACAAGATCTGTTAGATCTACCTTACTAAAGGATTTCACACACTATATAAATGGTGCACCTGGTTAGAGGATTTACAATTTATAGACTTGGTTAGAGTCTTTTACCCTGTTAAAGGTATCTCTTTCAACTTCAAAATATTACAATAAGACTTTACAAATATCTGCAACTTTACATTTGAAATGTTATATCAGATTCTATGTGCTCAGAATAAGATTACCTAGCTTGTAGCATACCTCGATAACCCATATTGTAACTCGGTAAACCCTTCTATTTACTCTGTTCTTTGACTGTTCACTGATAACCTTCTCGGTGACCTCTCTGTGTCTCTGTAACAGTCTTCCTTCATACATACACACACATACATTTCTCTCTTCCCATGTTGTATAAATAGATCTCTTACAGCGATGATCTAATTCATTGCTTCGATCTTACAAAAAAATTCCTCGAATGAATAACTAAACAAAATATTTCATTGGTTAGATTGACCTTGCAATCATACACAGTCTTCTAGTGCAATTTCCAATGTAACAATGGTTAGATGTGCCTCGATCTTGTAACACGTTTTCATGTGCATGTCCAGGTTCAATGTATCTGGTAAAACGTTTCACTCGGTGAGTTAACTTTACTGCTTAGTAGCCATGAAACAATACTCGGTAAACAACTCGGTGAATACTGCATTTTGTGACTGCTTTCTTCTGTAACCGACTAGACTGTTCATACCGACTTCTCTGTGTGTACCAACTGCATGATTCGATAATACTAACCGACTAGAATATATAGTATGACTTTGAATATAAAACTAATGGAAATTTGATAAGTAGTAACATATTACTATAGCCTTGCATTACTTTTATCAATTCAATTTCATGGTTAAATCCAAAATCAGGGTTTGAACTAAGGAAAACCCCTTTTCGCAACATCTTTCCTATCTTTCTATGTGCAGGAAATAGGTGTAGGAGTTGTACTAAGGAATTTTAATAGTATCAAAAGTGATGAACAGGTTCGGATTTTTTCGGTAGAAAATTTGGAGGACTAGGGCGGATTTGTCCTACTTGGTCTCAAAAAATCAAGCCGAACTTTTGGGAATAAATTCTAAACATCTTCTTTTGCCTAGATCTCAGTTGGTGTCTCTGTGGGACATCTGTAGCTTATTGTTTCTATTAATTTACTTTAATTATTCATTCTTTTACCCCAATTTCATAATTTAATTCCAAATTCAACTAAGAAAGAGGATAACCAACCCCAACCAGTTGAATCCAATCAGAATTTCATACCTTTCCACACTTGGATTGGCCCTAGATCAATTGGGTTTAATCCTCATTCAATGTAATTATGTTAATTAGTTTATTTAGTGGATTTACTTGGTGAAACCCTAATTCCCAGTTTCCATACATTATAGATCTATATGGCATATACCACATTTTTTATTAGATCTATATGGCATTTTTCATATTTTGTATTTAGATCTATATGGCATATGTCACATTTTTTATTCAGATCTCTATATGGCATATGCCACATTTTTTATAAATTTAATTGAGTTTGAATATATGTTATTTTTGTATACATACACAATTACTCTACATTTTGACATACAAAAAATGATGTTCGATCTAATTTGTATGACTTAGTGAGTTGCATTGCACCACACTCCTACAATATTCCAATCTAATTTGATATAAAATCATTGTATCACTTAGGGAGATGCATTGCACCACACTTCAGTAGCCAACTCTGACTCAGACCGGCCTCCTGACATGTGGCCCTGCTGCTCTCGGCCCGCTTGCCAGCTCGCTGCCACCGGCCAACCCAATCAATAGTTCCAGCCGAGCACCCCACCACATCCATGTGGCACATCTATACACCACGTCAGTACCTAGTTGGTGCCCATTAAGTGATACATCAGTAGCCACATCATCAGCAACCTATGCCATGTCATCCTGCCACATCAGTTTTTCAGTAAATCGGATTTTGACGTGTGTCAATCAGTACTGTACGGACGCTCAGTCAATATGGAGGTGAAGTTTTTGCGATGGCTAGACGGCTGTCAAATTTAACCTCATGTTTTTTTGACGTCATCATTTTTTTTGAAAAATTAGCAAGGCCCCTCCATTGAGCTTTTCGATTTCGCAATCCAACTTTGGAAAGCCATATCTTGCTCATTTTTGTTCCTTTTTTGGTGCATGTTTTTTTGAAATGGGATAGAATTTCATGTACTTTCTCATGGTGGCATTATTTTCTGATTTTTATGGACATATATTTCATAAATCTCATTTTTTGGTGAATGTACCTGTCCAATCCTCATTTCTGTAACTTTCGAGACTCCATTCGGGCTCATACGAACTCCTTTTCAAGTGTCATTTTTTTTTAAAGTGCATAATTTTTCATCTACTCTCATAATATGCTATCAGTTTGCAGTGATTTTGGGTAGAAATTTTACTTTCAACATATGGTCATTTTTGGCCAATTTGGCACTTGTATTGCATAGATCTATCTTCCTGGTCCTTTGCATTGTAGTTCTCAGCCTATTGGGACATTTGTAAAACAAAATCAGAAGTCCACCTTTCCATTTTTTGCAAGTGGCCTATTGTACACGCACTACATATAAAGTGCCAAAATCATCATTTTTGGGGGGGGTTACTTTGATTGAGTGAATTTGGGGGGGTGTCTCTTGTGCTTTTTTTCTCTTGTATTCTTTCATTTTTGCTTCTATGGGTTCTCCTAATTTTCCTCTCTTAACTCCTCATAATTATGCTACTTGGAAAATTGATGCATGGATTAAACTTATGAAAAAAGGACTAACTCATTACATTGATTGAACTATTGTTGCTCCCGTTGATCCTAAGGTTGATCTTGTTGGTCACTTGGATTGGCTCACTAAAAATATTTTGGTAATTGTTACCTTAAGAAAGTATGTATCAAAGAATCGCATTTTTTATATTGAGAAATGTACTCTAATCAAGGATGCTTGACAAAAGTTTCAAGACTTGTATGGTCAAGTTGATAAGATTAGGGGATATCAGATTGATAGTTATCTCACCATGTTAGATCCCAAGAACTTTGATACTATACAATATTATGTCACTAAGGCAAAAGAGTTGAGGGCACAACTCAAGGATTGTGGCATGGATAAGAAGGATACTCAATTGATCTTCAATTTGATGGGCAAACTTCCACAAGAATATGCAGCATTTGTTTCTAGTTTCCAAACCCATAGGATGATAATGGGTCCAAGCTACACAATTCCTACATTTGATGCTTTCGCTGAAATATTGATTATGGAACAAACTAAGTTGATAAGCATGGGCATTCTTAAGACTTCTAAGTCTCAAGCATTAGTGATAAATCAAGGGAACAAAGGAAATCAAGGAAAGGACAACTCAAACAAGAAGAAATGACAATCAAAGCCTAAGGACAATCATCACCTTCTCCACAACAAGGAGATTCATCCTCTTCCAAGAGGGAAAATTCACCAAAGAGGGAGAGACCTACTTGTGCCTATTGTAAAAATTTTGGTCATGAGGATCATCATTGCCATTCTAAGAAGATTGATGAGCTCACACACATCTTCAAAAATCACAACATTGATTTACCTAATGCCTACAAGAAGGAGGATTCATCAACTTCTACTTACTCACATTAAAAAGGGAAAGGGAAAGCATTCATGGCTTCTACAAGTGGGAAGACCTGCTCTTTTGGAACAAGAAAAGGAAAAGTTGTTTGTGCTACTACAAGTCATGATTCAGGGAGATGGCTTCTAGATTCAGGATCTTCTCATCATATGGCATCTCCATAGTCTAAGTTCTCTTCATTTGAGCCTTGCACCATGTTGTAGATTTTGATGGGAAATAATACATGCATGGATGTGATTGGGAAAGGATCTATTTCCATTGGGTATTGTTTATGGTGAAAAGTGGAAACAACAATATTGAAAGGTTAAATAAATTCAACCACAAAACCCTAGCCTAACAACAACAAAGATCCACCATAACATATGAAGATTACCTAAGACAATGAAAATCAAATGAAATCACAAAGATTATACCATCACATGTCCAATAGGGTTTCGATCTCCATTGATCTTGATTGATATATTTTCTCTCAGATTTTATGTGTGCACAAGAGCTCAACAAAGAACAGAAATGTGGTTGCAAGTAGGATAGCATATGAAAATTCGAATGCTAGGATGCTTGATTAGAATGCTTAGGATGATTTAATTGAATAGGGTTGATAATGAAGGAAGTGTCTCCTTATATAGCAAACACTATAAGAAATGAAGGGATAAGATTGAGAGGTGTAAAAGATAAATGGTCGGCTCTGATTAGAGGGTAGGTAAAAGAAATAATAAAATAATGAGAGGGTAGGTATTGTAGGAATTAAGAGATAAATGACATGTGTCATAGGTAGAAAAGGTTAATGAATTAATTAAATAAATAAAGATTAATTTAATTAATAGAAGAAGTGGGATCAATTAAATAAATAAGATATTTATTTAATTTAGGAAAAAGAGAATTTAAATAAATAAATGTATTTATTTAAATGAGAAATAAGGCTAGAAGAGGATAAATGAATTAATTAAACAAATAAAGATATTTATTTAATTAGACATGACAATTTTAGGTGTCTATAGGTATAACTCCTTCAATGATGTTTTGTGTGTACCCCACTTGACAAACAATCTCCTTTCCATCTATCAAATCACACATGGCACAACTAAGAGAATTGTTGAGTTCACACCTGAGTCAATTTTCATTAGAGACTTGGAGACTAGAGCTATCATTGCGACTGGGGTGGTTGATCATGCATCTCGTTATATTCCTTTTCAGATTTTGTTGATGAGGATGATTTCACATATGATGATTCTACACATGATGATCACACATCTTGTGATGATTCAAATTTTGAGGAGAACTTTGGGTACTTGAACTTGGGGATTCTCACATGTGACCTCATTCTTGAGCCTTGTGTTTCATCTCCTCCTATTCATATCACATCACCTATTTCACCTAATGATGTTGATATTGCGACAGTTTTGCCTTCATGTGATTCAGTGCAGTAGGATATATCTTATTTTCCAGCTTCAATTTTATGGGATGAGTACTTGACAAACATTGCAGGTTTGTTTGTGGAATCCTACATTGCATATTTGGGAGACATCATTGATGATATTCATTTTCTCTTTAGAGGATACATGTGATTCTTTGGGACTTGTTCTACATTCATCTCCACTAGATCTTGGAGTGTCTTTTTCAGCAATGTGGAGCAGTATACCACGTTTGGAGGGGGTACCTTTTAGCATCGACATGGGGACACTTGAGCATTTTTCAAAGATTCCATTCATCATGAGTTTTTTTCATACATCTTCCCTTCATGATTGGGGAGACTTCATGGATACACATTTGGTTTTATTTATTTTTAAGGGGAGGAATGTTGTTCGACGTTCGTGGAGCATTTTCTTCATTCATTCTTGAGCTTCTATCATTGGTGCAGATTCTACATTGAGGGGGGCTACCTAGCTTCTCTTCTTCTCTCATATAGGGGGGAATTTTTCCTCACATGGGGTTTTGTTCCTCACATACTTCTATGAGAGTTCTCTTGTATAGTTTTCATCTCTCTTTTGGGGGAGGGTTTCTTCCCAATGGGTTTTTCTCTCTTTCTCTGCTTTGTGAGAGATTTCATTGTATTGGTTTGCATGCATTTGCATTTGTACATGGGTACCTAACATGGCCTCGTATCTCGGACCCATCTTGCATTACTTAGTTGCATTGTAGACTTAAGTGCATCCCCCTAAGTTGCACTTAAGGTGGGGTGTTTGTGTAAATAATTATTCATCATGGATATTATTACACCCTACTTAAGTTTACTTAGGAAATGCATTTCATAGTAGTTTGGGTATAAGACACTTCGGTGTTTGTGCCACATTGGGATAGTGTGTGTAGGAGAATTTCCACCTTTTATGGTGTTGATCTTGTTATTACTCTATCATGTCCACTTATTGTGGAGTGATAATTCCACCGTCAGTGGGTGGTCCACCTCATGTGGAATATTTTATTGTTTCTCCTACCTACCATGCCTATTTCCTACCTACCTGTGTTTCTTATTGAGCCACATGTCATGTTTCTGTGCTCACATATCCATATAGCCTTGCCTATATATGCAAGCTCATTTTCATTATATGTAATGACTAGTTTATCTATTGATGAGAATACAGTTTATTCGTGTCCTATATCTTATCTCTCTATTTATACATTTCATTGAGCTCTTGATCTTGGAAAAATCTCACAATTTTGAAGCGGGCTATCTAGTCTTATTCTTCTTTTGAGTTCTCTAAACAATGTTTTATGATTTAGGTTTGTATCAAGACAAGTTTACCTCAATAAATGAGCCTTCTTCAAATGATGGCTTACTAGTGAGGTTGTGATTACTCTTCAAGCAACTCTCTTATCTTTTTCCTTACTAGTCTTTCCAATATAATTGAGAGTATTTAAAAGATTTTTGACAATAATAGCATTTTTCTCAAAAACATTATTCACAAAAATCTTCAGTTTGTCTAGAAAAGGTCTCATTATGCATTCTTTAGTAATTGTCAATCAATGTCTTATTGCTAAATTTTTCATCAAAAAAATTGTATCACATAACCAAACAATTCGAATTGACCTCATTCCTTCAAGATTTATAATTATGTTCTCATTAATTTTAACTGATCATTTTGGGGTTCTCGAATGTATTTGATTTTCAATTTTTGTTTCTTCCACACAAATATATTCTCTTTTCATGTAATTCGGTAATACATAATGTTGAAAAATTTTATTTCCAATCTCATCATTTTCATTTATAATATCAACAATTCCAATATTGATTTCAACATTTCCAATATCAATCTCAATATTTTTATTTTCTATAACAACATTTCCAATATCAATTTCAACATTTTCATTTTCAATTTGAATATCATGCTCCACATTTTCAAATTCAATTTAATATTTACTTGAAATAACATTTACAGGTAAGGAAGAAGATTGAGCACCTTAAAGGGCATTTGATATACCTTTCCTTTTTTCCAATGTCTCTCTATCTTTTCTCTATAAGTTTCAATTTCTTCCATTTTAGGTTTTATCTTGCATTTTCACTTTTTATGACTATTTTCCCCCATTATACCTACCAAAAACATTCAAAAAAGTGATTGAAATCTTGACTTTTATGTAAACAAGTTGGTTTGTCCCCTTTTGTAGATCAACCAAATGAATATTTGTTACAAATGGATATCTGTTTCTAATTCAATTCAGTGCCAAAGCCAGCACAAAAGGCACCAAAGGTTTTGTGCCCCAAAAAAGAAAATAATGGATATTTGTTCTTTGACATTATAATATTTTGTATTGTTAATATATAATAATGCTTATACATTAATAATGCATATATACCTAAGAGAGAGAGAGAGAGAGAGAGATGTGTGTGTAATAAGATAGGGAAGGAGAGAGATAATATGTGAGAGTTATCTAGGATTGAGAGTGTGTGTGTGTGTGTGTGTGTGTGTGTGTGAGAGAGAGAGAGAGAGAGAGAGAGAGAGTTACATCGGTGTGGTGTGGGGATAGATAGGGGGAGGAGAAGAGGGAGAGTGATGGAGGGAGTGAACAAAGAGATTTATCTAGGTGGGGTGGCAAGATGGAGAGAGAGTTATCTAGCATTTTTTATTTCTTGACCCTAGGTATGTGAATATTTTTTACCTATATTATGGGTTGGAATATTTTCTATGTTGGCATGTTGTCATTGATGTCATTGATATAGTTTGGTCCAGCATATATGTTTTGGTTTGGTCCGGTAGTTTGCTTCAGTATATATTATTGGTCCATTTCGTTTGCTCATTTATTATGCATCGTATGCATGCTTACTTCACGCAGTTTTGAGCTTCAGTATCTACTTCACTAGAAGCCATTTTGGGTCCATTCCCATCCAGATATGATGAAGGAATAAGCTACAAGATGAATTTAGTTTCAGTCTTATTTGGATATATTAGAGACGTATTCTACAAGGTATTTTGGAATCAAGATTGAAGCTAACATCTTATGAAGACATTTTGTAGTAATATATGGATATATCGGTCTCATCACTTCTCTGATTGAACCGACTTATCAGGATATTTGGTACAGATATATATTACCATCAATTTTGAAAGTTAGATAGATAGTTGTTTGAAAACAACTATTGTGTACATATTGTATATTCGAAAAGGTTTTGTACATGTGAATGTTATCAAGCAGTGTATGAACAGTGGATATAAAAGAATTTGTGTGTTTCAACAAAACTGTATTTCACCCATATGTCAGATGCAACTTTAACAATTCAATTTTGTATTCTAGTTATAAGTCTATCTTCTGATAGTGAGTCTTTTTGTATATGGGTAGTGAGCCCTCTAGGCACTGAGACACCCATGTACTGTGTAACCGGTTACATATTACTCTATCCTTGAGAGATCTCTCTCTCCATGGTTTTTCCCATATTGGGTTAAATTCCATGTATAAAATCTATTGTTATGTGTTTTGTGTTAATTTCATTTACTACAGTCAAATAATGTTATGCGATTGGTTAGTTAGAAGTTTTAATAAGTTCAAGGTAATATTGATTCACCCCTCCTCTCTCAGTATTCCAGATATTCAACATACTATTCTCAATTGAGATGACATGGAACTCACTCATTGGTTGTCCATATTAAGTAAAGTTTCAAAGATATTCATCTTGGTCATCTAATAAAAAAGGTGTTTGTCTATTGCAGACAAGCAAATGGCATCAAGTTTACACATGAGAATAGAAAAAATTAAGGATTTACTCCACCTTGATCATGAAATAATGATTCACTTTTGTGAGCAATTATAAATAATGGTTTCAAACTAAGCTAGGTATCACCAATAAAACATTAGTAGGAAATAATGAATTATTTAGTTGGAAAAAATCATAGTTAGCGAGTAAGGTTTTTCTTATAAATAGATGCAAAGAAGCCTGTGGAAAATAAAAAGGATACAAAATTAGAATCTAGTGAATGTTCACAATCCAACACAAATCACAAAGAGGATCCATCTTTGGAAAAATCAGTAGAGTCAAATAAATCCACCAAGGAAGACAAAGGTAGGTCATTGCTCGAGCAACAGGTAGGTAATAGGAACACTTTCTTTAATGGTTCTTGTTATAAATGTAATAAAATTGGTCATAAGGCAGTAGAATATAGGATCAATATAAATCAAATACCTAATTATTTCTCTGGTGGATGTTATAAGGTAATAAATATGGTCATAAAGCTAATCAATGCAGGAATCCAGTCATAAACCAAAATAGATATAATCACTTTTGAGGGTCATTATTATACATG
The DNA here is from genome assembly GCF_030272615.1 of Cryptomeria japonica. NCBI lineage: Eukaryota > Viridiplantae > Streptophyta > Pinopsida > Cupressales > Cupressaceae > Cryptomeria > Cryptomeria japonica. Next base: position 35,790,592 of record NC_081414.1, on the reverse strand, counting down.
CAATATTTTTGGACATAAAGCTAACCAGTGCAGGTCAAGGAAACCTCCAATAAATATCATATGTTATAATTGCAACAAATTTGAACACATGGCAAGACAATGCATGATCAGATAAGCAAGCTAAAACAAGAGAACATGACAACAAGGAATGAGATGCAAGATATGACCATGAGATTCTGTAAGGAAATTGAAGATAGAATGAAGAATGAAGAAGATTTGACCAAAAGGCTAAGTGATGTAGCAAATGAGAATACCAAACTTAGCTATGAAAATGATTTGTTGAAGATAGATCTGATGCATACACAGAATGACTCCAATGAACTGATGAGACAGAAAGAGAACTGGATATTGCAAATCAGCACAAAGAAAAATTCAAGAAAAGCTCAGAGGAACTTGGTGACTTACTAAAGAAACAAAAACCTAAAGGTGACACTTGTGGAATTGGCTTTGAAGTTGGAGAAAGCTCCGGTACTGCAAACACACAGGATCACAGTAAACCGGTAAGACAACCTACTGCTTACAAATTTAATGGAAAATGCTTTAACTGTAATAAGTATGGTCATAGAGAAAACCAATGTAGATCTAGAAGTTATCAGAATACCAACACACCCACTGTTCAATGTTCAAAATGCAACAAAGTTGGTCATAACTTTGAAAATTGTAGAATGAATGTTAGATGTTATGTTTGTGGAAGATTTGGACACCTAATCAATGTAGAACACAAACTGGTATAGGTTATGGGAAAGCTATTCAGAAGAATAATGTGACTTGCTATGCATGTAACAAGATTGGGCATATTGCAAAATTCTGCAGAAGTAAAGAATCACCGGCAAACAACAAAAGTTCTAGTTTGAAAGGAAAAGAAAAAGTTGAAAAGGTTAAGCAAGAATTCTCAAAACAATGGATTAGAAAGTCAGACCTAAATAATGTTGGGAATACTCCTCCACTGGTAGAACCAATCAACACTCCACTGGCAAGACAGAGTAGTGCTCCACTGGCAGGATAGAGTAGTGCTCCACTGACAGGAAGCTCTTCATCAAATTGAAGAAAAGTTTCTTTGAGGGTTTGGCAATCAAATGAGACATAAGCTATTATTCCCTCGATTAATGGTGAGAAGTAGAAATTACTTCTATACCGGCAAAAGTGTTACTACTTATCAAATTGCCATTAGTTTCATATCCAAAGTCATTCTATATATTCTAGTCAGTTAGTATTATCGAATCATGCAGTCGGTACACACAGAGAAGTCGGTATGAACAGTCAAGTTGGTTACAGAAGAAAACAGTCACAGAACGTAGTATTCACCGAGTGGTAAAGTTAACTCACCGAGTTGATATTCACCGAGTGAAATGTTTTACCAAATACATTGAACCTGGACATGCACATGAAAACATGTTACAAGATCGAGGCACATCTAACCATTTTTGCATTGGAAATTGCACTAGAAGATTGTGTATGATTGCAAGGTCAGTCTAACCAATGAAATATTTTTGTTTAGTTATTCATTCGAGGAATCTTTTTGTAAGATCGAAGAAATGAATTAGATCATTGTTGTAAGAGATCTATTTATACAACATGATTTTAGGGTTAAAAAAAAGAGAGATATACAAGAGATGTGAGATATGTGTGTGTATGCATGAAAGAAGACTGTTATAGAGACACAAAGAGGTCACCGAGAAGGTTATCAGTGAACAATTGAAGAACAAAGTAAATAGAAGGGTTTACCGAGTTACAATATGGGTTACCGAGATATGCTACAAGCTAGGTAATCTTATTCTGAGCACATAGAATCTATTATAACATTTCAGATGTAAAGTTGCAGATATATGTAATGATTCTATTGTAATATTTTGAAGTTGTAAGAGAAACCTTTAACAGGGTAAAAGACTCTAACCAAGTCTATAAATTGTAAATCCTTTAACCAGGTGCAGCATTTATATAGTGTTGTAAAATCCTTTAGTAAGGTAGATCTAACTGATCTTGATACTCCTAACAGGGTAAGCTATCAGAAATAGCTAAATGTAGCTCTAACCGAGCATTCTTTATTATTGCAGTAGTGAAGTTGTGGGTGCCATCCCCACCGTAATCTTTCTCTCTAATCAAGAGTTTTTGCATGACCAAAATATATGTGTTATGGAGTGAATCATGTATGATTGTTATCTGTTGATTTTAGTTTTATTTTATGTTACTGTACTATTCTGTTTATGCATAACAGTAAGGTTATTATCAAAGAAAAGTTTTGGAGTACTGATTCACCCCTCCCCTCTCAGTACATTAGCTTTCCATATTGGGCCTAACAAAAAGGTTAGTGGTTACTTCACTGGCATGTATTAATTATGGTAGTTAGCAAAATCGACATTATAAATTAGTGGTTTTGGCTCCATTATACTTCACCATGAATTCAAACACTCGAAGAGCACGAAATTCCCAAAGCTAAGGCATTTCGAGCAAGAGGCAAGCACTTCAGCAATCAATCCTTCCTAAGGTAGAAAAAGGTATTTATTATCATGGCATCCTCCTCTGCACCTGAATTCATAGAAAACCCTACTGTAGTCGAGGTTATCAAATGCCCTAGGCCCGTATTCTAGCTAGTTCCCGAATTAGCTAAACAAGATGACAATATTGGTGCATTCTCCCAAATCCCCAAAGGAGTTATTTTGTAGAAGATCCCAAAATATACATCCATTGCACATAGAAGAACTAGGAGATGAAGAAGTCAAAAACATGTTCAAAACCGTTATATGTGATAATTCCGAAAATGTGAAGCCTAAACATAAAATTGTTGAAACCCTAGGATTCACTAAGATCCTTAGCATTCCGAACTTTCCTAAGGAAGTCATTAGGATAGTATTGAGAAAGGTACATGGTGAATTCTTCTGGTTAGACTCAATTCACAAAATTACCAAGGAAGCAGTGAAAGCTATAACAGGGTTACCTTCCACAGGCAGCAGACCAAACAAAACCAAGGTCTCAAATGACCTAGTAACAAACTTAACCGGTGCAACATCTGACAGAAGGTCTCTGAGGGTCAATGATGTGACCGATATAGATGTGAGATTTGTCAGCATGATTCTAGGTTACAAAGCAACTCATGCAAACCGACTTAACTCAGTTTCAAGTTTATGCATTAAGAGTGCTTATGACATGGTTAAAGACAGTGTGAAAATTGATGTATGTGAATGGCTGAAAGATGAGTTAATTGATAATTTAGGTAAAATCAAGAAGGATAAGAAAGGGACTTTTAGATTTGGTAACTTACTTGTATGCTTAATGTTACACATAACCAAACAAGTTCTCGGTATAGGTGACAAGAGCCTTGGATTTGATATACCAATAGGAAAACCGCTATCAGACCTATTCAACAACATGGGTGAGAACAAAGATAAGAATATCCATGATTATTTTCAAGCACTTAAGGCCAAAATGAACAAGAGAATCGGACTGTCATAAAAACTTGTTGACAAATACAAGGATAAAAAAGATGAGATCTGGATGGACGCAATGATCCCTAGAACAATTTGGGTAACTGAAATGGGCTATGAGACTAATGATCATATCATTGAGACTTATGCAAAAGCCCTTTTGGAAGAACCTAAGAACCCAAGGAAGAGTTATTCGGTAGTGCAAAGATGATTGAAAGCCAAATTCAATCCAAGAAGAGGGTAAAGAGAGTTGAAGCAATTGTGAGGAAAGGTACACGACAGGCAAAAACCATCAAGGAAGATGTATTAAAACAAACTGGCATCACTGAGGATGAGTTAGTAACTTTATAGCCTAAAACTCATCTATCACCGGTAGCAACTTCCTCAGAGAATGACATGCCAGCAACATTCAAAAGAGTAATAAGGAAAAGGGATCCTTCACTGGCATCCACACCCTCGCCCAGAAGAACTAGACAAAAACAACAGGCAGTGAGGTCACCGGTAAAGAAGTCAACCCCAAAGAAAAAGCTAACACCTAAAAGGAAAAGGACTCAACAAAACATTACCTCACTTGATGAATTACTGAATGAAATCACAGAGGAAGGAAAACTCAAGAATATAGAAAAATTATATGATACACTATCAGCAGATGAGAAAGAGCAAGTTGAAAGCAGCGTCATCTTGCACCTGGACATCTACAAGAAGTTTTTAATGCAAGTGGTAGATGAACTACCAGATGAACTGTTCAAAAGACTGGAAGGTAGAAGACAAGCTGTTGTAGAGCTTGATAAGAAAATTAAAATTGAAAAATTACTTGTTGTTTACCCAATAAACTCACCAAAGGAGATTGATGATTTAATTGCAGAAGCCAACAGGTCAATATTTTCTACTGCAGACCAGCATGTTGCACTCATGGTAGGAAGAGTAAATGAGGTAACAACAGATACTAAAAATGCATGGGATATATTCCTTATGGAAAAAGAAAAACAGGAAGAGTACAAGAACCCCAAGCCTATCAAAGTCTATCAAAAGGACAAAGATAAGGGGAAAGGAAAGGTTGGTGGACCACCTAGCATCAAAATAAAAGATAACTTATCGCCACCGCCTCTAATTACTCCACTGGTAACGAAAACTGAAGATCAACTGGCAGATGAGAGTATGGGTATAAAGGATACAAATCCTAATTCTGAGGTACTATAGATAGTAAATGTTGATACTCAAATAGTCAACATTATGGTAGATAAAGATTCAATTGGTAAGACTGACATGGCTAATGAGCCACCAGCATCTGACAGCATTGACAACACTGAAGGAAAATTTAAAGATGACAGCACAGGGCAATAGATAGAGACAGATCAACAAAAAGAGAGTCAAGTAGAGCAACAGGCTCCAAAACAGGAACAGGTTCATGTGGAAACGGTGCCACCGACAATAGGAGAGAAACAAAAGCCTTTGCTTAAGGAAATGGAAACACAAACAGACCTATCAGAGGTCACTACAAGCATGGTTACTTCCTCCACCGGTGAAATTCTAAATATTGGTTCCTCCTTAGTAGGTTACAAATCAACAAATGTAACTGAAGTTCTTTTGGATTCTTTAAAGAAAATAACTGATTGTAGTTCACAAGCCTATAAAGCTATAGATGACACAATCCCAGTTTTGAAAATGATAGCTCCTAACTACAATATAGATAATAAGGATTTTTGAGCCAACTCGACTCTTTGTCTAAGTACATTACTGACAACACAGTGACAGTTGAGCAAATAAAGGAAGAGGCATTGAAAGAGAAATTAGAAATTGAAAAACAAAAATTCTTTGATGATCAAATAAAGAAGTGTGCAAGAGAGTTTGACACACTTCTACCGGAACTATACAACTCACTGAAGGAATTCAAAACTCTATACAGAGATATCTGCAAAACAAACTTCCTAATAGTTGACATAGATAAGAAAATGAGCAAGATACAAGATGAAATCAATAAACTTGCTGACAGTTTTGTTAACTCACCTGATACATTATTAGTTTTTGAACAAAAGATAACAAGTTTTGAGGGAGAATTACTTAAGTTAGAAAGAGAAAAGGAGAGAATAATTAACAAGGCTAAAAACCTAAGACTAAGAATAAGTCCAAGACTGGACTATCTAGCATCTTTGAGAAAGGAAATATCTGAGGCGATAATACAGCGACAGAAAACACCGGCAGAGCATATGCAGCATCTCACTGGTACAGTGCAAAGAACTAAGGCAGCAATAAAAGATAGTAAGAAGTTTATGGAAAGTATAAATCTGGTTTTGGCAGACATTTTTTAGATTGTAACCACCCAACTACAAGGCTGAGACAGGAAACTACAACTCTATTGACACTCTAACAACCTTTGTCATTGATGCCAAAGGGGGAGTAGTAGTATGAAAAAATAATTGGCAAAGGACTCACCTACTCAGGGGGAGCTCGGCTCATATATTTTTGGGTACACATTTTTGGAAACAAATTTTTGGATTACAAGTTTTGGATACAGTTTTGGAATTTTCTCATGAGTGTTGCCATCAATGCCAAAGGGGGAGATTGTTGGCATATACACACTCCAATGAGACATTGAAGGTGATTGAAGGTTTTGTCATTGATGGAAACCTTCCAATCCTATGACACCGATAAGGCATTACACTGGCACTAGCAAGAACGGACTCTACACCAGCACTCGGACTACCGGCACTGGCAGTGAAAGGAAGCATACCGGCACAGAGGCCGACAGGATTTTTGTTGTAATATATTTTGTTTATTATTGGAAAATCTTTGTAAGCCGACTTGGCATAATGTAAAATGACTCATATAAGTTCATTGTAGGACATTGAGAAAAAGATAGAGGAGAGATGGTAGAATGTAATTAGGCAAAATAAGGCAGACCTATTATGTGAATTATAGGTTAAGGGTTTACGTAAGAAGCAGAGCAGAAATCGGTACTGGATCTAGCATTATAGATGCTATTCTGAAGCAATACAAGACACTGGATTTGTATAATCCATTTTGTAAGTCAGTGAGACTTCTATTTTGAGCAGTGAGCTCTAGGCACTTGGCCTTCCTGCATGTGGAGGCCCCTCTTGTAGCAGTAATATTCTCTTACTGGCCAGTAAGTGAATATTGTGGGTCACAAATCCCACTGAGGTTTTTCCCACACAGGGTTTCCTCGTTAAATCCTTATGTTATGGTGTACTTTTCATGTGGTTACTTTTATCTCTATTTATAGCATTTCTTCTTGCTTACCGATACACAATTTTAATATGTTCTACATGTTTTAAGTTAAGACATTTCATATACCGGTTAGATACTAATTCACCCCCCCTCTTAGTATCTGTGGGAATCCTAACATTTGTTTTCTTTGTTGTGGATCCTATTCTCCACCACTAGTGCAAACGATTTCTGATATCTTTTCCTCAAAAATATGGGAAGCGATGCTTGCATTATCACAATTTGTTTTCCTCGCTGACAAGCTGGCTCCTAGGATCATTAGCGATGCCTTTAATGCTTATGTGGCTGGATAATAATGATATGGAATGCACCCCATTCTACCATCTTTCAAATATTTTCCCCCGTATGTAATTATCATTCATAAGGAATTTTTCTTAATGGCTTTTTTGGAGAACGTCGTCATTTGGACACTTGGCCCCCAACCTATTATTCTATAAGCGATAGGCATCTTTCCTTTTTTAGAGATTGGATTTCTACATGATTTTACAACATTTAGTGATTTCTTGGTGCAGAGTGATGATGTTGGGGTGTACAAATCAAGGACACTTGGAGCTGGTCAGACTAAGCTAACACAAATCCTTTGTTGATCACTCATGTTGAGGTCTTCTCGACGTCAGATAAAATTTAATTCATGTGCTCGGTTCAAATAAATATGGCTCTCTGAGTTTTTTTATCAATTATTCCTTTTCTCTCATCTCTTGCAATTCCATGGATCTCGGAATTGCATTGCAGGGTGGATTCCATGTTTTCTGGTTGCAAAGGAATGCTTTATCTTTCTGCCTTAACTAATCCTTTTCTATTCCTTGTCTCAATGTTGATTGAGCAGTTCACAGAATTTTGGGGGAAGATTGGATATTTGCTAATCCCTTTGCTCCCCCCTTAGTGGTTGTGTCACGGATGGTGTCGATGGTTATGGATCTATTTGGCTTGGTAGACTTCACCAAACTCTTAATTAGCTCTTTAGCGCACACCTCTTTGTTTACTTGGGAGGAATTAAGTACTCAGCTCACCAACAATGATATCCACAATGGTGATGAGAGGATTGGTGGTGTCTTCAAGAGGGTTGATATTATCTAGGACTCAGTTGCAAGGTCAGTTTATATTTCCCTCATGAATGGTCTGAGATATGCTTCTCCTACCCTTTCCTTCACTGGATGCAATCATATGCGTTTCAGGTTAGGGAACCATTGTTCTCAGAGATAGTCTCTAAATTCAATGCTATGTGGGAGCTATATGCTCATGCCCTGGTTGACCTTCATAGTCATTGGCTTTATTTTCCTCTTCTAACAGACATTTCCTTGTCTCAGGAGTCAGTAAATGGTTTTTAAGTTTTGAGTGGAGGCCTTTAGCATTGTTTTTGCTCGATGGTTGGGTAAGCTTCATCAACTCTTCTCTCTGTCTTGAAGCTTCAACTGTAGCTTTTTGGGCTTGGTTCGAATTCAAGAGAACAACTTTTTTTGGATAATGGTCGGGAAAGGTTTCAAGGCTACATTAGTCTTCTGATTGTTGTCCATCTCTTGCTACTCCCGTCAATGCTTCTCAACTGATCTACCTTGAAGTTTCGCCATGCGTCCCTTGGTTTTTGACAGTTTTTTGACAATTGATCTTGTTTCTATATAAAAGGTGTTACATTTGGTCCAAATATTTTTAGTTGGCACTCTACAGAGAAGCTTGACTAGTGGCTATAAATTTAGAAATTGTTCTTTTGCTCTTGTATTAAGAGTTCTAGCTAAATGGTGTTTTTCTATGCCTTGTGTATTGTCTTCTCTGAGTATTTTAGTCATTCTTTTTGTTAGTGGATGGCTCCTCAAGTTAGGTGTCTAGTCTAGTTGGAATATAATATTAGAGAGTGTTTTTTCCCCTAAGCTCTCTCTTATGTAAACTTCTTATTATAATTTTAATATATTATAGGCCTTGGCCTTTTGTTTAGAAAAAAAAGAAGAAGTGTAAAAATAGTTGGGTTCACCAAAATGTAATGGATGAAAAATTAAGGTTTCACAAGCTATGCTTTGTAAACTAGGAAATGGCCTAACTTTCACAAACATTACATTAAAAGGAGGATGAACTCAATAGATCCAACCTCAATTCTATTAGGAAGAGGGTTGAATGCTAATTGAAGTCTTATCTCCCTTTTGTTTGAGTTGAAATTGCATTTAAATTAGGTTTTGAATTGCAAATGATAAATCTATAACAAACAATGAGAAATTAAAATGAAATGACAAAAACAAAATGTTACAAAAGTCAAACAGAGTTGTAATCTAGGATCTAGGCAGAAGAAGAAGAGGATCAGAACCTATACCTAAAAAATCGACTTGATTTTTCAAGACTGCGATGGTGGTTTCCCTGGTCCTTCAATTGCAAACATAAGCAAGTTGGGTCTTTCTAAAAATGGCAAGAGATTCTTAGTAAACTGGTGACCAAAATTTGCCTAGGACCAAGGTGCTCATCACCTTGGTCCTTCAAATTCTCCTTAGTTCTCCTATAGTGCCCTGGTCCTAGGGGGTCTTTTAAAGTTTTGTAAAAGCTAGTTTTGTTTGATTTTGTCTTCTCTATCCTTTTTTGTCTTCATAGCTCTCAAGTTTGTCACATGCACACCAAAAGAAGGGAAATTGTGTTGTGGATAGTGATTTTCCTTAGGTCAAACCCTGGGTTTAGAGTTAACCCTAATTAAAATAAAAATTGTGTTGGCAACAATAATGAAGGAAAACTAAGAAGGGGGTGAATCAGTTTTTATCGGATATACAAACTTAACCTCAAATTCAAATCTAATAAACTATAGCAATAAAAAAGATAAGCAAATTGATAGCACAACACCAAGATTTTGATGTGGAAAAATCAGTTAAGGAAAAAACCACAGTGGGAACCTACCCACAATAAGATGATACTCTGCAGTAGTATGTGAAAATGATTATAATGGGGAATGCACCAACATTTGGGAACACTGCCTAGAGCTCACAGCTTAAGATACAATAAACTAGAAGGCTAAAACCCTCAGGGAAGTCTTACTGACTAATAACAAGATTCAGACTACAATCCGAAAGGAATGAACTACAAAAATATCATCTACTAATGCCTGATGACAGTTTTGATTAAGCACATTTGTCTCCTCTACACCAATCTCTGCTCAATACATCATACCAAAATATGAATATGCTTAAGCATCACATATACCACTCTCTAAAAATGCAGACACAACCTCAATACCTAAATTATATTACTATAACACCTATTTATACAATTCATCAACCTTGACAATAAGGTTGGCCAAACCCTCAACTCACAATTACAAAATTACATCACACGATACAAAGATCGACCACCGGACCAATATAATGATATGCTTGATATAACATGGACCTAAATCAAATCTTCAAATACGCAACACCACCAAAAATCACGCCAAGATCAACCGCAACAAGCTACACCACTAGGAATACCACATAACACAAAAAACATCACCGGTTCAGCAAAATCACCAAAAACTTGCACAATGATCAATGTGGATCATTAAAACAAATAGGATATAATTAGGAAACAATAGCAAGCACATTAGAATCAATAGTAACAGTTGCACCAACACCGCTTATCAAATATTCATCGATTATCTGAAACTTAAGAACACTCAAACAATAATTGTCACAAAGAAAGATAACTTGTGGATAACTAAATCACGAACAATCCGAAATGAAGATACAAAAGAACATCCCAAAAAATCTCCCAAAATCTCAGCTCAAGATCTGATTGCACCAGAATATACCAAAGGAAATACCGAACTCTGCAAAGCATTGATCAGAAAAACCAAACTACAAACTGGATCATATGATATGATCAATTAAGCTTCTAAGATCACTTAAACCAATACATAAAGATGTAATAACACTAGAAATACTCCATACACCAAACCTTGATCCCAATAAACCAATCTACAATCACTGGAGCAATAAATCAAAGGAATATGTTGACATCAATGACAACAACATATCCTAGTAGCAGCAATGTCCAACAATCTCCCCCTTTGGCATTGATGGAAACATATGGATGTGAAAAACAATCAATGCAAAGAAAGAAAACATCTCCAACAAACTCCCCCTAATATCGGGCAAATAAAATAGTTTTTCATGTGCTTCTTTCTCCCTTTGACATCAATGACAAAGATTCTCAAAGCAAAAAACTAAACTCTCCACTCTTAAATAAACAAATCATCATTCTCTCCCCCTTAAACACACTAACTACTCTAGCAGAGTAGCAGCACCAACTCATCAATCCGGACAAAAGTATAAGACTGTGAAGTCCACCGAATTGATGCAACTCAATGCATCTAGTTCTCATCAAGAGGGGTAAATACCCCTAACTTGTCTCTCAAATAGACAAATGTATCTACAGGCAAAGGCTTAGTAAAAATATTAGCAATTTCTTCCTCTATAGACACATGTACTCTAGCTTCACTTCCTCTTCACTGACTTTTTCTCTCAATAAATGATACTTGGTTTGATACATGTTTAGTCTTTGAATGTTGCATCAGGTTCTTTGACATATTAATAGCACTGGAATTATCACAATATATGACAATAGGCTCATCATAGATAACTCTAATATCCTTCAAAATTTGCTTCATCCAAACTACCTGAGTGCAGTTACTAGTAGCAACAATGTATTCAGCTTTAGCAGTAGATAGGGACACTAAATCTTGTTTCTTACTAGCCCATGAAACCAATTTCTTACCCAAAAGTAATGCACCACCAGAGGTATGTTAGGATTCCCAAAGATACTGAGAGGGGGGGTGAATCAGTATCTGATCGGTATATTAATTTTCTTATCTTATAACATGAAAAACATATTAAAACTGTGTACCGGTAAAGCAGAAATAATGCAGCAAATAAGAACAAGAACCACAACATGAAAAGCACACCATAACACAATATTTTAACGAGGAAACCTGGTGTGGGAAAAACCTCGGTGGGATTTGTGACCCAGAATATTCACTTACTGGCCAATAAGGGAATATTATTGCTACAATAGGGGCCTGCACATGCAGGAAGGCCAAGTGCCTAGAGCTCACTTCTCAAACATAAATAGGAGTCACACTGACTACAATTGGATGGTTAAATCTAATAAAGATGTACTGCTCAAAATAGCATCTTTCTATGCTGGATTTAGTACCGATTTAAGCTCTTCTACATACATAAACCCTTAAGCTATTTAATTCACATATTAGGTCTGCTACCTTCTATTCATATTTCGCATCATACTTCTTACAGAATGATCTACAATGATCTCATACATATATGAGTCATGTTACAATCTACCATGTCGGCTTACAAAAGATTTTACAATTAATTATAAAATACATTAATACAAAATTGTTGTTGGCCAGGGTGTCGGTATTCTTCTTTTTGGTGTCAGTGTTCTATATGCCGATGTAGAGTCTATCGGTGTCGGTGCCTATGTTTGCCTGTCGGTATCACATGATTGCAAGGTTGCCATCAATGACAATACCTTCAATCACCTACAATTTCTTATTGGAGTGTGCATTTGCCAACAATCTCCCCCTTTGGCATTGATGACAACACTCATGAGAAAAATTCAAGAATGTATCAAAAAATTGAAGTCCAAAAATCTTGCCAAAAACTATATGTCCAAAAATGTGTTATCAAAACTGTATGTCAAAAATGTATGATCCCCCTTAGCAGATAATCTCTTCTTTTGGATTTTTCTCATCTCTACTACTCCCCCTTTGACATCAATGACAAAGGTTGTCATTCGCTGTCAGTGGAGTCCTACTTGGATTCTTGTAACCGGTGGGTTACAATCTGAAAAATATCTGTCAAAACCAAATTTAAACCATTACTGAATGATTTGTTGTATTTTAGTGCCTCTTGAGTTCTCTGCACTGTACCGGTGAGTATGTTCATTTTCTCTTCTGGTGTCCTCAGTCCGGGAACCAGAGCCTCAGATATTTCTTTTCTCAAAGAAATGAGGTAATCTAGTTTGGGACCAAGTCTACATTTCAAGTCCTTTGCTTTATCCTTTATTCTATCTTTGTCCTTCTCTAACTTCTTGATTTTCTCTTCTAGTTCTGCAATCTTCTTTTCTATCTCCAAAAATGAATCCGATGTACCTATCAGATTGTCAACAATATTGTTAATCTTATCTTGTGCTTTGTTGATTTCCTTGTCTAGATCTTCTATTAAAATATTTGTTTCACAAGAATCTCTATACAGTTTCTTGAAGTCAAAAATTGTCTCTCCAAGTTCCGGTAATAATGTGTCCATTTTCTCTTTGTTCTTCTTTACAATTTCCTCAAAGAATTTCTCTCTTTCTTTAATCATTCTTTCCTTAAATGTATCCTCATTTATTTGATCAACCTTAAGAATGTTGTCGGTGATGAACTTAGACAATGTGTCTAGTTGACCTAAAGAATCCTTATTATTCATAAAATTTTGCAATATGTCCAATCTTGTTACAAGCATAACAAGTCACATTGTTTTTTCTGAATAGTTTTTCCATATCCTATGCCATTATGTTTTTTGCATTGATTAGATAAGTATCCAAATCTTCCACAAACATAACATCTTACATTCATTCTACAATTTTTTGAGTTATGACCAACTTTGTTACATTTAGAATATTGACCGGTGGGTGTATTAGTGTTCTGATAATTTCTAGATCTACATTGATTTGCTCTGATACCAATTTTTAGGATTGCCAAAGATACTAAGGGGTGGGGTGAATCAGTATCTGACCGGTATATTAATTTTCTTATCTTATAACATGAAAAACATATTAAAACTGTGTACCGGTAAAGCAAAAATAATGCAGCAAATAAGAACAAGAACCACAACATGAAAAGCACACCATAACACAATATTTTAATGAGGAAACCCGATGTGGGAAAAACCTCAATGGGATTTATGACCCACAATATTCGCTTACTAGCCAATAAGGAAATATTACTGCTACAATAGGGGCCTGCACATGCAGGAAGGCCAAGTGCCTAGAGCTCACTTCTCAAACATAAATAGGAGTCACACTAACTACAATTGGATGGTTAAATCCAATAAAGATGTACTGCTCAAAATAGCATCTTTCTATGCTGGATTCAGTACCAATTTAAGCTTTGCTACATACATAAACCCTTAACCTATAATTTGCATATTAGGTCTACTACCTTCTATTCATATTTTGCATCATACTTCTTACAAAATGATCTACAATGATCTCATACATATATGAGTCATGTTACAATCCGCCATGTCGGCTTACAAAAGATTTCACAGTTAATTACAAAATACATTAATACAAAATTGTTGTCGACCAGGGTGTCGGTATTCTTCTTTTTGATGTTGGTGTTCTATATGCGATGTAGAGTCTATCGGTTTTGGTGCCTATGTCTGCCTGCCGGTATCACATGATTGCAAGGTTGTCATCAATGACAATGCCTTCAATCACCTACAATTTCTCATTGGAGTGTGCATTTGCCAACAAGGTACTCTTCTAGTCATCAACATCAGTGTAAGCACATAACATGAAATCATCATTTTTTGGATACCACAAACCATAATCCACAGTTCCTTTCAGGTATTTGAATATCCTCTTACAACAATGACATGACTCTCTTTTGGATCAACTTGATATCTAGCAGTCATGCACACAACGTGTATAATGTTAGTTCTAGTTTGAGTCAAGTATAACAGTCCACCAACCATAGATCTGTACAAAGTCTAATTAGCTTTCAGAGATTCATCATTTTTAGATAATTTGCAGCCAGTCACTGTTAGGAACCGGAAGGCAACCAAGAGGGGGGGTGAATCAGTTGTCAATGAATTTCAACCCAATTATAACTTAATCAAACTTGATACTTAATACCAATAAACCACACTTAATGTTGGTTAACAGATTAGCAGTTAATATCAATACCGGTGAAACTTAATGCATGAAATAGAAGGAAAAAAAACATCCACAACACATAACACATAGATTTTGACATGGAAACCCCGTAAGGGGAAAAACCACGTTGGGAAACCTTACCCACAATCAGATGATACTACTACAGATAGTATGTGTATACAAATGGGGTCTGCACATGCAGAAAGGCCAACCACCTAGAGCACACTGCTCAAATGGGAGTCGCAGTGACTACTGAAGGATGGTTAAATCCTAGAATAATGTAGTGCTCAAAATAGCATCTCCAATGCTGGATTCAGTACCGGTTAAGCTCTGATAAAAACCTTCAAACCTTCCTTGGCTTATTGCAACCTTTTGCCACTATCCCTTAGCCTATCACAACCTTGAATTCATATCCCTTATCTATTTTTGATCTTGTTTGTCCTATCCATATCCTATCATTGTTCATACACTCGTCCCTTGATCTTGATCTAACAGAAGGATTTAAAATTCAAAACATGGATTCAAAAATCTCTCGACATGTCCCTCATGTTGTGTCACTTGCTTTACATTGTCATATCCAATCCATTATCCCAATGTGTGATAGCCCTTGAAGTTGAGTCCAATTTGTCTCCATAATAAATAGCCTTTGTCTTCCTTCTATCCACCAACATTTCAACAAGCTTGTTTATCCATTTGTCATATTCATTGCCTTGGTAGACACTAGGGGCAAAATCACTAAAAAAAAAAAAAATGTCCTGAAATAATTATAAAAAAATTGCAAAATGTCCTGAAATAATCCAAAAACATTGTAAAATGTCTTGAAAAGAGCACAAAAAAAATTCAAAAAGTTCAAAAACCCTAAAAATTGAAAAACATCATGTAGACACCTAAAAGTTGCATAATGAATTAAGTGAATTTTATTCATCTAATCATCCCTAATTCTTTCAATTAATTAAATTAAGATCTAATTAATATCCCTATTCTTCTAATTGACCTTTTAATTAAAATAAAGATTTGATTAAATCTCCTTCTTCTAGCCTAACCTATTAATTAAACTAAGGTTTGATTAAGTACCCTTAGCCATTTGATTGAATAAATCTTATTTATTTGATTAAAATCCATTTTTCCCCTTTTGATTAAATTCACATTTAATTGAAAATCTCCTTTTGCAAATAAATAAATCATTATTTATTTGTGAATAGTCCCCCCCCCCCCCCACTTGCAAAATCCTACAAATGCAAGTTGCATCCCTTTTGGCTAAATTAAATCATTTTAATTTAACTAAAAAACCTATTTTCCCTCACCCACTTACAAAATCCTACATCTCCAACTTGCATCCTAATTTCTTCTATAAACCCTCTAACCCACCTTAATCATGCCTAAATCTTCTAATCGTGTCCTTTCCCTAAATTTGGGGGAGTCACTTCTCCAAATTTGGAAGAAAGTATTCCAAGTGCATTTAAGACTTTATCTATCTCAACAAGTTAACTTGTTGAGTCTTCCAAACATGTAAGACTCTTACATAAACCACTAGTGGTTTTCCTCTTGGAGCAAGTTAGCCTCCAAAGTCTTCAAAAGGCATTTAATGCCTCTTACAAGCCCACACCCCTTAGACATGATGGTTGTCCCTTTAACCATTGTTCCCATGTTGCACAAGAGTTTACCTCTTGGGTAATAGCATGCCTCCCTAGTTAATGACATTATCCAATGATGTCACTCCTTGAGGTTACCCCTAATTGCTTGCATAGAATCTAATTCTTGTTTAACATCCTCTCAAGCCTTCTCAAGGTGACATTTGTCAACTTGGGATTAGATTGAATCTATCCCATGGATTGATAACTTTCAATCCCATCCCTTGTTGAGATTGCTCAATATCAACCATCCATTTCTCTATTTTGCCTATAAATAGAGCCCATTCCTTCTTCAAATCATATAACAATCTTGTGCATCCAAATTATAGTCATTTTGCAGGTTAAGGAGCTCATTTTTTCATCTTCAAGGAGCTCATTTAGTTTTTCAAGCTAACTTCTTGGTTTTGAATTTTAATTTCTAACCTCTAACATAACGTTGCATGTGTATGTTTGAGATGTTTTCCCCTCTTGCAGGTTGATACCACATTTTTGGCATACACATCAAAATCCAAAAACAATCATTTTTCATTCCAGCAATTAATTGGTTCTTTTGTACATAGACAAACATCTATGTTGACATCGAACAAATAACACAATAAAACATGGCACTTAACAAATCACGCATTGATATATGAACTTTTCATTCAACCAAGCATTCAAACTGGTCAACTTGTCCTATCAATCAACCAACATCAATATCATTGGTCCTTATCAAATATTATCATGGGTCTTATACAGGGTGTGGTATACTCGAAACCAGACTATGTCCTGTCTTAGATGGGGTACTGCATTCCCTGAAACTAGACAACATGATCGCCCCATCATCAAAACATAACATTACCAATTTTGGCAATAAGATCATAATGATGTTTGACTTGTTTGAATTTATGGATCTATCTTTCATTGATTTATCTTTGATCATATTCCTATACTACTCGATGATGTCATTGAGTGATTTAGAATGGTCGGGATGGCTCATGGTCTTTCTTGCTTTTCATTTTTTGTTTGCGGAGTGTTTCATAACATTCTGGGGCAAACACACATAATGTCTTTGAATGGTTGAATCATTCCTTGTCTGCAATATGTCTGTTTTGCACAAAGGGATTGCATTATCGCCTTGGCCTTCTTTGCCATGGTGTGCCGCATCCATTTTACCATATCAAGTAAAGGTTCTCACCTACTATTAGCATTTGTGAAAGCAAGATTTCATCACATTGATAATTCTTCACTTCTCACTTGCATTTCTTTTGGATAACATTTCTTTTATCCCATCAATCATTCTATCTATTCATCAAATCAATCATTGTCACTCTATCTATTCTATCTCATCAATTGAGAATTTCTTCATTTGATATCAATCACCCCTTTTAATCTACAATCCATTAACATTCTTTCCTTCTTATTAACATTTTTCTCTTTCATCATATTTTTTCTTTCTAACATTTCTTCTCTTCTTTCGAGAGATCATTCATTTCTTCCATACATAAACAATCTCTCGAGGGGGCATCCTATCTCCATCCCTTGGTTTGTTGGAGCATGATTTCTCAATTTTTTTCTTTGAAACGACGCTCAAAATTGCATTGTCTCAAAAAGGGACAAAATGTACACACTAAAAAATGGTCAACACCTTGTGTCTCCTATTTTTTTTTTTAACATATCATGTGCATAGTGCCTCTTAAGTTTAATTGATTAATTAAACCCCCCTTTTCTAACAATTTTTCTAAGTCCTAAATAAATAAATTAAATAATTTATTTATTTGTCTCCTTCTCTCATTAATTAAATAAATTTAGTTTATTTAATTAACTAATTCATAAATATGAGCAATAAATTAATAAATCATTTTTATTAATTTTCATATTTTTCTTCCTCCAAAATAAAGATAATTAATAAATTTTATTTATTAATTCATCTTTATTTCCTGTTTTTCTTTAAAAAAATTATTCTTCCATTTTATCCTCTTATATGGAGATATTTAATAATTTTTAATTATTAAATATTCTCATGAGATCCTCATAATTTTTCGAATTTGGAAACTAATATCTTTCCTTGATTTTAAAAAATCAATCTTTTTGGAAATATCTCATTAATCTTAATTTTAAATTCCAAAATGAGGTATGCATCTTTAAAAATCTGCTTTTTCTCATAAGAGGATATTTTATTTATTTTTAATTCTTCTATTTATCTTTTCAAATGAAGATATTTAATAATTTTTAATTATTAAAGTCTTCTTGATATTTTCAACTTGCTAATTTGGTATTTATGAGAAGATAATTAAAGATTTTATTATTTATTCTCATAATACCTTCCCATTTGCTTTCTTCTATCTTCATCCTTCCTTGAATGACAGCTCTGTTGTGCACTCAATCAGGTCCATTCATTTAACCAAAAGTCTTATCAATCTTAGCCATCTAATCAATCTCAATTTTTTTATAAATTGAGCTCTTTTCTCATTGATTTTCAACCACATTTTGAGTATCCTTATGTTGTCGATTTCATCTCTATTTTGTTATCATCTTGCTTGTATCACACTTGCTTTGTGGGTGAGATCCACAAAAATCATATTTAAAGGAGAAAGAAAGTCAATGGAGGAACAATGAAGGGAATACATGCTTTGGTTTGCATTTTAATCTTAGTATTTTATCTTCATTTTCTTTATTGATTGTATTAGGACTCATTTTCATAACTTGTTAGTTTTTGTGGTTAGCTAACTTATATGTTATGATGCTTATGCTCGATTTCCCAGTTACGAAACTAAATGGGTATTTTGAAACAAATTGGATGAAGATGGACACATAGTAAGGAACAAGGTAAGACTTGTATGTAAATGCTACTCACAAATATAAAGAATAGACTTTGAAGAAACTTATGCTCATGTGGAAAGAATGGAAGGTATCAAAATGTTTTAGGCTTTTGTGGCACATAAGGACATCAAGATTTATCAGATGGATGCGAATTTTGCATTTCTGAATGGAGAATTGAAAGAAGAAGTGTATATAGAACAATCGAAAGGATTCAAGCTATCAGACACTCTAGATATGGTTTGCAAATTGAAAAAGGCATTCTATGGGTTGAAGCGAGCTCCTAGAGCATGTTATGCAAGGTTTGATAAGTATTTTTTGAAGCAAGGGTGTAAAAAGGGTATTGCTAACAATAATCTCTATTATAAGGTCGAGGAAAATGAAATCTTAATTGTAGTTGTTTATGTGGATGATATAATCTTTGGAGGAAATGATGGTATGTGCAAGAAGTTTACTAATGAGATGCAAGAAGAGTTTGAAATGTCTATGATTGGGGAAATGAATTTGTTTCTTGGTTTACAAGTTACTTAGAAGGATGATGATATCTTTATTTCACAATGAAAGTATGTTAAAGAAATGTTGGAGAAGTTTGGAATGGAAAATGATAAACCGATATGTACTCCTATGACTACTGGTTGTAGGTTGAGCAAAGATGTTGAATTTTTGAAGACTGATGAGAGAAAATATAGATCAATGATTGGAGGATTATATTGTACCTAACTGCTACTAGGCCAGATATCAAGCATGTTGTTTGTCTTGTAGCTAGATTCCAGCAAGACCCCAGAGAGACACATGTTGTTGTTGTGAAAATAATTTTTAGATACTTAAAAAGAATAGAAGACTATGGACTATGGTATCCTAGAAGATCCGACTTTACTAGATTATTGCTTATACCAATGCATATTGGACTAGTTGTGTGGATGACAGGAAAAGTACAAGTGGGGGTAGATTTTTCCTTGGACCTCGATTGGTTGCTTGGTCAAGTAAGAAACAAGATTCAATAGTTATGTCTATTGTTGAAGTTGAATATATTGCTACTGCATCTTGTTGCATACAACTATTATGGATGAAACAAACTCTGAAGGATAATGGAATATTGTTTGATGAGCCAATTTCTATCTTTTGTGGAAAAACCAGTGCAATAAATATTTCTAAAAATGTAGTACTGCATTAAAGGATGAAATATATTTCAATCTAGTATCACTTCTTGAGGAAGAAAGTATTGGAGAACGAGGTGAAGCTTGACTATGTACCTATAAAAGAACAAATTGTTGATATCTTTACTAAAGCACTCTCTAAGGATACTTTTGAATTTCTCCGGAAGAGATTGGAGGTTATTGCCCCTCCTTTTCTAAACTAGATGCATATAAAGGTGCATTATTCTAGTGAACTTCACGAATATTATTATTCTGGACTAATGATTGGGGCTTCCTCTTAGGGGGAGCTAAGTGCAATTGTGAGTTTTTTTTTGACAAGTTGAGCAGAATGAGCTAACAATTTTTTTTTGAGTTTGGCCCTTCGTCCTTGATGGAAAAGGGGGAGATAATGATAAGTTTTGCAAAAAGGGGAAAGTAAATGTGAGTAAAAAGGGGGAGAGTTTTAGAGTGTAAGTGACAAAGGGAGGATAGTTAGCAAAGACGGAGAACAGTGTATTGGAAAGCATTGAAAATTTGGTGTGAAAGTTATTGATATTGTTGTCGTCCTTGAATTGTTAACATCAATGAAAAAGGGGGAGATTGTTGCAAGTTTGGAAAAAATGAGTTGTTGGTGTGTTATCATTGATGTCAACATTGTTTGGTTGTCATTAGTGACTAGTTGGTATAGTTGATGTTGAGTTTCCTATGCAGTTGCGTTGAGGGATTTCCTTCACATTTCTTCTATAGTGTACATCTATTCACGTGGTTTGGATATGTTGTTAAGTAGTTTTTAGAGATGTTAGATTTGAGATTTGGTTCTTTGGATTGTAGTGCAAAGGAAGTTATGTTCACCAGTGTGTGATGGTGTTTGACAGTGTTTCCATGTGAAGTGCATGTTCCGCATTTCTCCACGTAATGGTTTCTGGTGTTGTGCTTTTAGAAAAGTCGTTAATGCCCTTAACTTCATTCTATTCAGTTGGCACAAGTTATTGGACTTCAGAGGCATGGTTTCAAATTTCAATGGTATTTACTCCAAGTTTGGTCGACCTTGAGTGTTTACACTTCACATTTTTGCTCCAACGATTATGAATCGATGTGTAACGTGTATGATGTTTATTTTGGTCTCAATTAAGATGTGTTGTGGTCCACTTTACATTCTTTTCTACCACAAGAATGTTTAGTGTCAACTTAATTTGAATTACATTTGGTTAAGATGCTTAGCAAACCTTGTGAGATTTTGCATATGTAAGGATGATATAAATAAAGGATAATTTGTTGAGAATGAAAAAAAAGGAAGAGTGATTTGTGGCATATGTGTATCGACGTATGCTATGAAGGTATGTAGAAGAGGATATATCTCCCTGATTATTTGAGTTGGCAATAAGTGTTATTTGAGTTGGTAAAAAGTGTTGAGCAATATGAACTTTTATATTAGTGGTGGATTATTTCTCTTTTATTCTTCTTCATCTAGACAATGAGCCTTTCTTTCTTTCTTTTAGGCAGTGAGCCCTTTGACAATGAGACTTTCTTTGTAAAAACCACCTTAACTGGTGTCACCCTAATAGGTGTTCATATATTGAGAATAATATACTTAGTGGTTTTTCCCTTAATAGGGCTTTCCACGTCATATCTGGTGTTTTATTCTATATGATGTGCTATGCCTTTCATGTTCTTTCATGGTCACATCTTTCTATGGATTAAGTGATAAAGTTAAGTTGTTGTGGATCTAATTTATATAAAATATTTTGTAGTTGTGTGGACAAATAATTCAACCCCCCCACTTTTCAGTTGTTTTGTGCATAAGAACATTCAACACAGAACCCCAACCAAATATGTACAAAAGAATCATTTTAAAAATTAGAGCATTGGAGATAAAAGAAAAGGAGTTCAGACAAGGAGAAGAGTTGAAAAAGTAAGTAATCAAGCAAATTATTGTTTCCTTTCACTAGTGGAACCTAAATCATATGAAGAAGCAAGAAAAGAAGAGAGTTGGGTAAGATCAATGGAAGAAGAACTAAATCATACACAAAAAAATTAGACATGGAAATTAGTACTTAGGCTAGTGAACAAAAATGTTATAAGAACTAAGTGGGTGTTCTAGAACAAACTAAATGAACAAGGATAAGTCACAAAGAGCAAAGCGAGATTGATATGTAAAGGCTTCACAAGTTGAAGGCATTGATTTTTGGAGAAAATTTTGCTCTAGTAGCTAGGATGGAAGCTATAAGGATGTTTCTTACTTTCTCTACTTAAGGTGTATCGGATGAATGTTAAGTCAACTTTTTTAAATGGAGAACTTGAGGAATAAGTATACATTGAGCAATCAAATGGATTCAAATTATCAAAAGAACTAGATATAGTTTGTAGATTGAAGAAAGTACTATATGGAATCAAAGAAGCACCTGGATCTCTGTATGCTAGATTGGATATGTATCTATTACAACAAAAAATTAGGAACGGTATTGCATATAACATTCTATATTTCAAAGTTGAAGGTATCAAGTTGTTGATTGTTGTTATCTTTGTTAACAATATTATATTTGGAGGAAGTGATGATCTAAGTAGAGAGTTTGCAGAAGAAATGTAGAAGGAATTTGAGATGTCAATGACTAGTGAGTTGTCTTTCTTTCTTGGTGTACAAGTTACTCCATTGGGAGATGGATTTTTTTATTTCTCAAGCTAAATATATTAAATAAATGCTAAAGAAATTTGAAATGGAGGATTGTAAATCTGTTTCAACCTCGTTGGTTGTTGGCTATAAGTTGAGCAAAGATGATGTATCTCCAGATGTTGACCAGAAGACCATGTCACGTTTCAAGCCAACTTATCAACACAAGTTAATTTAAGTAATTATAACTAAAAATTAAATTTAGTAAAATATATGGTCTATAGAGATTCATTATAGCCATCTTATATATGGGCCACAACTTTTCTAATTGTAAGTGTCCACTAAATGTATATTTTATACCACTTTGGGTCTAATTACCAAAAAAATAAAAATTGAAAAACTTGATGTTTCAACAACTCCTACTGTTATAAATAATATCTTTTTTTGAAATGTAAAAATACCCTTTTTTAGATCTATAAGTGAATTTTAAAAAATATATATCTTTTAATATTTTAATTAGTTTTTATATTTTATATTTTTTTTATTGAAAGTAGGTCATCAACACTAAAATATAAGGTTGATTATCATGTAAAAGAAAAATACTAAAATTTATTTAAATTTTTTGAAAAAAATAAATGCACTAGAGAAAAGAGTATATGTCAAGACGATATAATTATTTTCTAATTTGGATAAATAATAATTAAGAAAAAAGGTGACACCAAATGGAAAGAGTTATATTTCTGTATACACAACTCTTCAAATTTATTGAAAAATATATGTACATAAAAAATAGTTAAAAATATATTTTTACACTAAAGTTTCAAGTTATCAATATACACAAAAAAAATTGAAGAAAAAAAGGTAAAATTTACTATATAAAGTGTGACGCCTTGTGTAACTTCAATTTCAACATTTTATCAACAACTAAATTATAGTGTTTGTGTTATAAGGAAGTATATCCAAATAATTTTTTTAATTTAAAAAAAATTAAAAACATAAAATACACAAAAAAAAATATACATTTTATTAGTTTACATCATTTCAAAATTCAAAACATATATTTCACTTTTTATTGATTCAATTTAAAAAATTGAATTAGCATTGGCCATTTCCTTTATAAAAGTGTGACACAATTTTGTGCTTTTACCCATCTATGATTGGAGGGTTGTTATATTTGACTGCCTCTAGACCAAATATCATGCAAGTTGTTTGCTTTGTTTCTAGATTTCAGGGTAATCTGAAACTAACTCATGAACAAGCCATGAAGAGGATTTTTAGGTATTTGAAAGGGACTCCAAATTTTGGACTGTGGTATAAGAAGAATGGAGATTTCATGATGAATGCATACATAGGTTTTGATGGGGTTAGAAGTATTGATGACATGAAAAGTACAATTGGTGGTGCACTTTTCTTGGGAGACATGTTGGTCTCTTGGTTAAGTAAAAAACAAGATTCAATATATTTATCTATTGCAGAAGTATAATACATTGCAACAATACTTAAGTCATGTGGATGAAACAAACTCTTAGAGATATCAAAGCGGTGTATGATGAAGTTATTCCCATCATGTGTGATGGTATCATTGCTATAAACATTTTAAATAATTCAATAATGCATTCTAGAACTAAACATATCTCAATCAGATATCATTACTTAAAGGAGAAATTTGCAAAGAAGGAAGTAAGATTGGAGTATATTTCTACAAAGGAGCAAGTTGCAGATATTTTCACTAAGTCATCGGCAAAGGATACTTTTGAGTATCTTAGTTATAAGTTAGGGGTTATTTCCACTCCTTTTTCTCGATAGATGCAAGATAGAGGTGCATCTTTCCGAGGAGACTCCTTGAAGATTATTCTTTGTTTCTTGGATTAATGTTGGTTGTTTCTCTTAGGGGAGTAGTGGTGGTATATGGTGTGTTTTACCCTTTGTCTTTGATGTAAAAGGGGGAGAGATGTTTCAATTTATGTTTCAATGTTTCAAGTGTTGTCATCAATGACAAAGGGGAGAGATTGTTGGAAATATGAGTTTGTGTGCTTGTCAATGATCTCAAACTTGGTTATTCGAATAGATTCTAGTTAGGATGTATCTTGTGTTGGTATTATATGTTGGTAAAAATATTTTGGTGTTGGTTGTGGCAATATGAAGGAAGGGCTTTTTGTTAGGCCCAATATGGAAAGCTAATGTACTGAGAGGGGAGGAGTGAATCAATACTTCAAATCCTGTCTTCAACAATAACTTTACTGTTATGCATAAACCAAAAACTGTTGTAACATAACATAAAGCAAAAACAAATAAATAACAATCATACATGATTCACTCCATAACACATATATTTTGGTTACGCAGAAACTCTTGGTTAGAGAGAAAAATTGCGGTGGGGATGGCACCCACAACTTCACTACTACAATAATAAAGGTTGCTCAGTTAGAGCTACATGTTCTGATATTTCTGATAGCTTACCCTGTTAGGAGTATCAAAATCATTAGATCTACCATGCTAAAGGATTTTACAACACTTATTCTAAATGCTGCACCTGGTTAAAGGCTTTATAATTTATAGACTTTGTTAGAGTCTTTTACCCTGTTAAAGGTTTCTCTTATAACTCAAAATATTACAATAAAATCTTTACAAATATCTACAACTTCACATCTGAAATGTTATAGCAGATTCTATGTGCTCAAAATGAGATTACCTTGCTTATAGCATACCTCGGTAATCCATAAAGTAACTCGGTAAAGCCTTCTGTTTACTCTGTTCCTTGACTGTTCTCTGAAATCCTTCTCGGTGACCTCTGTATCTCTGACAGTCACAATACTCAGTGCTTCCTTATCTATCACACATGTCTTGCTTCATATATCTCTTGTATCTCATCTTTTATCCTTAATCCATGTTGTATAAATAGATCTCTTATGTCGGTGTTCTGTTCATTGCTTCGATCTTACAAACATGATTTATCGAATGAATAACCATACAAAATATTTCATTGGATAGATGACCTCAAGATCATACAAAATCTTTAAGTGCAATTTCCAATGTGATAACGGTTCTTTGTTCCTCGATCTTGTACCGTGTTTCCCATGTGTGTCTAGGTTCAATGAATCTGGTAACACGTTTCACTCGGTGTGTGTTAACTTGGTATAACATTTTTGCTGCTTGGTAGACATAGAGTGTTACTCGGTAGACAACTCGGTGTATACTAGGCTCTGTGACTACTTTCTTCTATAACCGACTACTTTGTGCTTACTGACTGAATATTTCAGTAGTAGTAACCGACTAGAGTATATATAATGACTTTGGACATAAAACTAATGGCAACTTAGTAAGTGGTAACAATCTCCCCTTTTGACATTAGTTGAGATGTTTGACAAAACTCCTTTCAAAGTCATAACTCAAAAATCTATATACTTACAAAATTTGACTAATCAGATAGTATATATATTTGTCAATAAAATAGTATATTCAGATATACTCCCCTTATCAATATATTGTACAAAACTTTGATTATGCATGCGCTGTGATCAATATTTTGTATTAACTGCTCGGTTCACTGCTCAGTATACTCCCCCTATATACTACACTCCCCCTTTTGATACTTTGATACTATATACTCCCCCTTTTTGACAAACATCAAAACTTAGTTACCATTCGGTGGAGGCAACTGGTCAAAAATGGATTTATACTTTGTCCTTGCATCGGTGAGAGTGGTAGAGAGGGCATCCTTGACATTATCCATGAGTGAATTATGAGTTGTAATGTCAGCTAACAGTGAAATTAATCCATCTAAGGTGCTTTCCTCTGGTTGAGTGGATAGGGAGGTAGCCTTGTTGATCTGCTCTTGGATGGAGGACAAGTATGGAATGAATAAGGTTTGAAGAGTCATAATGTCATCCTTATTTAGTGCTCTTCGTTCCTAAGTTCCAATTGTTGAGCCATGAGCTTTTGTAACTTTGTATAGAAATGCTGAATAGAATTTGACTCAGTGGTCAACTTATTTGAGAGATCGGTGATCTCTTTCTCAATCACTTATGTTTTATTTTTGATATCTTTTGTAGACACCCAAAATTGTCATGTTTAAATTAAATAAATATTTTGTTTATTTAATTATCTAAGCCTAATTCTTCTATTAATTAAATAAATCTTTATTTATTTAATTAATTAATTTATCCTCTTCTAGCCTTATTTCTCATTTAAATAAATACATTTATTTATTTAAATTATCCCTTTCCTAAATTAAATAAATATTTTATTTATTTAATTATCCTACTTCTTCTATTAATTAAATAAATATTTATTTATTTAATTAATTCATTAGCTTTTTCTACACATGACACATGTCATTCATCTCTTAATTCCTACACTACCTACCTCTTTCATTATTTTGGTATTTCTTTTACCTACCCTCTAATCCTAGCCGACCTCTCTTTTTACACCTCTCAATCTTAACCCTCCATTTCATATTGTGTCTTCTATTTAAGAAGATGCTTTCTTCATTGTCAAACCCTAATCACTAATCACTCAGCCTAATCGACAATTTGGAGGACTGGACTACACTACGATCCTACTTGCAACCACATTCTGTTCTTTGTTGAGTTCTTGTGCATACAAAAATCTGAGAGCAAATATATCAAGCAAGATCAATGGAGATAGGAAGAATGGAGATCAAAACCCTATTGGACATGTGATGGTATAATCTTTATGATTTCATGTGATTTGCATTGTCTTAGGTAATCTTCATATGTTATGGTGGATCTTTGTCGATTGTTGGGCTAGGGTTTTGTGGTTGGATTCATTTAGTCTTTCAATATTGTTATTATTGTTATCCATTTTCACCATAAACATTTTGGCACGCCCGGTGGGACTCTTGTCCCTTTGCATTTAACCTTTTTGTTGCAGATTTTGCGTTTTTGAAAATGCAGATCGAACATTTTTTCGACGACATTTTAGATATTTCCGCATCTACGAGTGTTCGGATCGCGTCTCTGAGTTTCAGGAGCATCTGCGAGATCGGGAATCGCGCCTGTGTTTTTGCCAAATTTTATTTTGCAGGTTTCTAAAAGGGGCGTCTGCGTTTCCGAAACGCGTCTGTGTTACATCTGATCACGTCTGTGTCCTGAAAGGGCGTCTGTGTGTTCTGAGCGCGTCTGTGCATCACAGAACCGCGTCTGTGTCATACAGACGCGTCTGTGTCTGGTATAGCAGCGTCTGTGTTTTACTGTTTTGAAATTTTCAAATTTTTTTTTTTCTTTGATTCAATTTTTTGGATTTCGTACTTAGGGTTTCAGATCTGGTTTATTTTTGGACTAACCCTTGCAGATCTAGCTAACCAAGTTTGTGCAGCTTGTTTTGGAAGCAAAAACGTTTTTGTTGAAGGCCCCTTTTTCACAAAGTTTTTTTGGGTTTTTCTAAAATTTACCTAACTTGTGTGCTTGCAGGAAGGGGTGATCATTTGAAACAACCCAAACTACTAACAAATTTTGTTGCAGGGCCTTGGCTAGGGTTTTATAATTTTGTTGTGTGCTTTGTTTTCATAGACTAGCAAACACTTCCATTGGTGCACTAAAATTGAATCATTGTCTTTTGTGTCTTGAGCAATAGGCTCTTTTTGTTTAATCTTTAGAGGGCCTGTCTTCCCGTGTGGTCATTAGGACTACTAGTGAGAAGAGAACGACCCAAGTGGTAGCGAGGAAAACCCACCTCATCCGAATCACTATAATCAAATGTATTCATGGTGAAAACTATGGATAACGTGTGCTGATTAGTTCATACCGACACTATGTCTCCCCATAAACCCGTTTGATCAAATTTATTTGATCATTTGTAGGGCGTAACCCCTACCGGCTGGGAGCCTTCTGTATTTACAGAGCTGAAAGTGCCGCATGTATGGCCACACGAGCGGATGCCCTTACTAGCACCATTTTGTTTTAGAGGCCCAAATCCTTCTAGTTGTTGGGGCAGGAGGTCGGACCTCTGGTAGCGGCCCACACACATACGATTCTTAGTAGAGATACAAAGTTTGCCATGGGGAGTTTTCATGGGGACTGATGCTTGGCTGACCCGAGAAGTGAGTGCCGAGGGTGGAGCCAGTGAGGTCAAGCATCTAAGTATCCGCTCTGAATAGCGTAGCCTCAGGGGTAAAACCCCATGTGGGATCAACAACTATTGTCTTGGCCAGCCATAAGAATTGTGCTTGTCTTATGTTAAACATTCAAACATTCAAGACCAAACAACAAAACATTGTGTCTTTTGTGTCTTCAAGTGTATGCAAAACATTTTACATCAAACAACACACTTTTGGAGTCTAAACACTTGCAAACATTGAGTCCTCATCAACATTGTGTCCTCTTGTCACGAAAAACAGTCAAATAGCCGGATTTGGTCACAACAAAACAACTTCACAGATCGGAAAAATTGCACGAAGTTTATAGAAACGTGTTTGTGTCTGTTTTAACCACGTCTGGGTCATCTAAGCGCGTCTGTGAAGGGCAGAATAGCGTCTGTGTTTTTAGCAGCGTCTGTGTCGAACAGAGACACGTTTGTGTCTGGGAATCGCGTCTGTGAAGTATACAGAGGCGTCTGTATCCAGAATTGAAAATTTTTACAGTCCAGCAAACAAAGAGAAATTAGTTTCGGCATACTTGAGCTTCCTAGGTTGTCTCTTCAGGTTTCATCTAGCATTCAACCTGTCCTTAGGTCTCATACAGTCTATCATTGCTTCACATCTCATTTTTACATTCATACTTGTCTAAACTTGGGTCAAAAAGGTCACTTGCTTGTCCTCACTATACTTTTCCAACACACTACATACAACTACACTTTGCTAAGTGGTCCCTCATCAAGGTTTCTTACCTTTGGGTCTCATTTGGTCTTACTTAGAGTCAAGGTCAACTTACCTCATCAAAAGAAACAATCATCTCTTTGGAAGTCACACCTACTCTACTACTTACATACTTGGTCTTACACTTTGGACATTGCAAGTACACCTCAAGATTCATTTGCACTCCATACAACTCTTGGTCTTCCGTACTCTTTCCATTTTTCATCTAGTCTCACACATCTTGGTCAATACCTAGTTCATGGTTGAAACCCGTCTTCAAAAATCTAGGAGAAAAGCTAAAGAGGCTCAAGAGTCCGCAAACATGAGTTCTTATGAGTATGACAACGATTTATTTTTCAATCCTGAGCACACTACATTACCTGACATGGAGGTTTATAGAAACAATCCAAATGTGGAAAACACAGACACTACAAACAACAATGCTACACACAATGACAATGTGGACAACCTTTCAATACAATTAGCAGACATTGAAGAATCCATAATGAATCCTCATTTCAATAGATTGGTTGAAGAGATAATGAGGAGAGATCGACAATACTTCTTACACATGGTGGCGCAAAGTGGAGCTAAAATACCTCATGACTTTGACATGTCTCAACTTATGGAAAACCGACCCTCGCAACAAACTCACTCCAACATGGATCAAAGGAGACCTAATAGTGGAGGAAATAGAGGACCGCATATGGTACCTGAGTCACCATCAACTTTGCTTCAAAAACCAGAAATCCCACATACACACGGTCAAACATATGATACTTACCTTCGAAGACCATTATGGAAGTCTTATGCAGATAGATATGCTCAATCACATGCTCAAGCTATGGATCAATCAAAACAAATGGACATTCAAAGGCATGCTCAAAATTTGGACACAAGGAAACCTCATGTCAAATTTGGGGGCAACACAATAGAACATGACATGCCTGTAGAATATGGTATACATGTGCAAAATAGATATGGGGTTCCTCAACATGAAGCTATACCAAGTGCTCCCTATATGCCGCATCAATATAGACCTCCATATGGACATGTCTACGATCAGTATCATCCATACATGCAACAAGCTCCTCCTCAAATGGGTGTTTCAAACACGGGGTATGTTACAAGAAATAGATCTCCTCCCAAGAGCAATTTGGAGCAACAAATAAGAGATTTACAAAATAAAATGGAGGACATGAGTACACCAAAACCAACATACACTATGAGAGATATATGTCCTTATCCATTTGATAAGAGCATCCCAATGCCTCCATTTCCTGCACACTTTGTGACACCAAAATTTGATAAGTATAGAGGAAAAGGAGACCCCAAGGCACACATAAGACAATTTTTCACAGCTTGCATTGAGGTAGCGGCAGAAGAAACATATTTGATGAGGTTGTTCCCGCAGAGCTTAGGCGATCAAGCTATGGAATGGTTTTCTCAATTACCTCCTGGTATTAAGTCATGGGGCGACTTAGCAGAGGCATTCATTCAGCATTTCTCCTACAATATTGAGACAAATATCTCAGTCACTACTTTGTGCAACACCAAGCAAAAGGAGGGAGAATCTTTTGCGTCATTTTTACAAAGATGGAGAAATCTAGCTAGCAGATGCTCTTGCGAAATCCCACAAAAACAAATGGTAGAAATGTTCACTCAAAACGTTAACAAGGATATTGGTTATGATCTCAGGAAAGCTTGTTTGTCCACATTCAAGGATGTTATTGAAAAGGGCCTAGCAACAGAAAAGGTCTTAATTGAATAAGGAGTCATTAAGATATTCAAAGAAAACAAAGAGGACTTTAAAGGAAAAGACAAGCCAAGATTTTGGAATAAGAACAAGAATACAGTTAATGATGGTGTTGTTGATGCCAATACAGTGCGACCCAAATTCATCTTTTCGGGATCAAGTTCTACAAACAATCAAGTGAATACTCAAACAACTTCTAGACCACGAAGGAAGTACACCCCATTGGGAGAACCACTTGAATCAGTATTCAAAAAGCTTGTGGCAAACAAAGTGATCACAGTTCCAGATTTTCCTCCATATGAACCAAAGGTCAAACCAAATTGGTGGAATGATGACGAGTATTGTGAGTTTCATAAGAGCAAGGGTCACAAGACAGGTAATTGTCATCGACTGAAGAATATTGTGCAAGATCTCATTGATAGAGGTGACATTGAGATTGAGGGACACTCATCCAATCAAGAACATGAGATGTTTAAGGAACCATTCCCAAAGCACGACAAAGGAAAAGCCCAAGTCACAGATGATCAGGCCAACTATACTAGAGCACCTTACAACTATGATTCAACTATCAATCACATCTCGACGGACAATCATATCTCTACTATTACCATCAAGAACAAAAATCCTGAGAATCCTCCTCAGAGACCCAAGATTGTCCTAAGAAGTGTTGGATCTTCTTCCGAACATACCCCTGAATGTCATGTTACAACCCGTCGAGGTAAGATTACTTTGCCAGGTGCTTCCACTAAAAATGCCGCTTCTTCATCAACCAAACCTAAGTATGACCTTGTAGAACAGTTAGGGAAGACACCCGCACTCATCTCCATCCTTGAGCTCTTACGCATATCCCCCGCTCATAAAGCTATTCTTGACAAAATCTTGAGAGACACCGCTGTTCCTACTGATCTGAACGTGGACCAGTTTCAAGCCATGGTGGGATACCTTTCCATTCCACATTCCCTTACGTTCACAGAAGCCGATGACGCCTTTGTAAGTCAGCCACATAATTCACCTTTACACGTTGAAGCCTTTATACACAAACATCGAATAAAGCGAGTCCTGATAGATGGAGGAGCAGGCCTAAACATTTGTACATTGAGCACCATTAAACAATTGGGATATTCTGACAAAGCTGTGAATTCTACAAATCAAATCACCATCAAGGCCTATGATGATGAAGAGCGCTCGTCCAAAGGCACAGTCACCTTACCTCTAAGAATTGGGCCAGTCACAAAGGATGTGGTTTGTCAAGTCCTAGATCTGGATCTCACATACAACATATTGCTAGGACGTCCTTGGATTCATGAAATGAGGGCAGTCCCATCGACATACCATCAATGCATTAAGTTTCCTCATAATGGAGTCGAGGTAACAGTTAACGGTGATCCTAATCCGTTCATATATTGCAATAACCTGAGATCACATACTGAGACCATCATTCCCAGTAATCGTGAAGCTGTTCCTTCTTCGGCATACATTGACCCTAAGTCATTGAAACCTTCGACATCAAAACAAGGTGAACTTAAAGGCAAATTTCAGGACAAAGGCATGGGAGAATACACTTTAAATCAAACCATGTATTTACGACAAGTCATGAGCTCTCCAAAAGAATATGGAAGGCCACATCCTAATAAGAAAATATCCATTATGCTATTCAAATGGGATCCTACTACCTTTCAAAGATGGGGTGAACTGGAAGAGGAAGATTTATACAAAATGCTCTACAAAGACATTGAAGATGACACACAAGATCAGATCAATATACCTTGTGAGAAATATGGTAAAGGCTTCAAGATTCTACAAAAATTTGGGTATGATGGAAAAAACCCTCTTGGGTTACGCAAAGAAGGCGTTATGGAGCCCTTACAACCTGAATTGACTATGAAAAGGGAATGCTCGAAAGGACTTGGTTTTCTGACTTCCAAGATCCACACTAAAAGGACAGAAAAGGCATCACAAATCAAAATTGCCAAAGTTCAACAAGAGGATTGCTATTCCACAGATTCCAACGAATGGGAATGGGGTTCAGACAAATCCTCCAGCGACTATGAGCTCACCGAGACATTCAAAGAGCCAGATGAACCCACAGAAGAAGAGGAATTTTATAAAAAGTTCAGAGTTGGTCAAGAAACAACCCATAAGGATTCCGCACGGTCTTCGTCTCAAGGTTCTAGGTCGAAATCACATAGGATGAGAACACCTATCCCAGAATGCGCTAATAGTGACGACAATTTGGATTCGCCCACGATCGAAACTGATGAGGAGAGTGCCATCGATGACCTCGACGATTGCCTTGATATACTTGAATATAACCACATCTTCACTCTTAGCCCCACAAACTCCGAAAACATTAAAGGCCTTCCCCTTGTTCACCACCAACTCATTGACTGGGATTATGAAGGACCAGCACAATTTGACACATTTCAAAATGACGAAGCTATTATTGACTATCTTGGCATACGAGATGATCTTCCCCCTGGGGACCATAAAGCAGGATACACCATAGAACTCAACAACATGGCATATTTCGGTGAGGGTGTCGGACCTTCCAGTCGCAAAAATGTGAAAATAAGAACAAATCAAGGGTCTTATGGCGAAAACCACACTGTGGCGCTATCTGATCCCAAAAAAGTAAAAAGAAAGGACGTATCTGAGGGCGAAAACCTCTCTGAGGCACCCGAAGATGGAAGGCTCGACATTCTCCCAGCATCATATGAGGAAAAGTCATCCATGTTGGTAGAAGAGACTATCAAAATGAACATTAGTACAGAAGAAGTTCCACACAACATATTCCTGGCTCAATCATTGACAGAGTCCGAAAGGTCAAAATTCATAAGCTTCTTCAAGGAAACGACAAATCAACTTTGCATGGTCATACGCTGATATGCCTGGACTAGATCCGGATTTGGTAATGCATCATTTGACAGTCAAACCGGGGGCAAAGCCAGTGAAACAAAAATTAAGGAAAATGCATCTACAAGTGGCATTACTAGTCAAAGCAGAGTTGGAGAAGTTATTGGATGTCGGATTCATACGCCCAATTGATTATCTCGAATGGATCTCCAATTTAGTACCTGTCAGTAAACCAGATCGCAGCATCAGAATATGTACAGATTTCAGAGACATCAACAAAGCTTGTCCAAAAGATGACTTCCCATTACCAAATATCGACTTGATCATTGATCTCACAGCAGGTCATGAAATGTTATCTTTAATGGATGGGTTTTCTTGTTATAATCAAATCAGGATTGCACCCGAAGATCAACACAAAACATCATTCACTTGTCCATGGGGAACTTTCTGTTGGAATGTCATGCCCTTTGGGCTAAAAAATGCAGGTGCTACATATCAAAGAGCAATGACCACTATCTTTCATGATCTCATGCACATAACTGTGGAAGATTATGTTGATGATCTCTTGGGAAAATCAATAGACAAAGATACACATTTGGACATACTTTCAGTCGTCTTTGATCGGTTGGAAAAATACAAGGTAAGATTAAACCCCAAGAAATGTGTCTTTGGAGTAACCTCCAGGAAGCTCCTAGGATTCATTGTGTCCAAAAGAGGAATCGAAGCCGATCCAGCAAAAGTCAAGGCTATCTTGGACATGCCGCTACCCAGAAATATCAGTCAACTTCGATCCTTACAAGGGAGACTCCAGTCTATACAAAGATTCATAGCACAACTTGCAGATAAGTGTAATCCTTTCCAGCACCTGCTACATAAAAACATCAAGTTCAAATGGGATGAGAACTGTCAACAAGCCTTTCAGACGCTCAAAGATTATCTTTTGAATCCACCAGTTTTGATGCCACCAATTCCAGATCAGCCTTTGTTACTATACATATCAGCTACTCCAATAGCACTGGGGGCACTCCTAGCACAACAAATAGCTGACGGCAAGGAAAAAGCAGTATACTATATCAGTCGCACATTGGTGGGATATGAGCTAAACTACACACCAATCGAGCGTGCATGTCTCGCTGTGGTCTTTGCTTCACAGAAATTACGCCATTATATGCTCACTCACAAGACTAAGTTGATTGCAAGAATTGATCCACTAAAATATCTTCTCAACAAAGCTACACTTACTGGGCGACTGGCCAAGTGGGTAATGATCCTGAGTGAATTTGACATCGAGTATGTGGAAAAAAAAGCAATAAAAGGACAAGCAATCGCGGATCAATTAGCAGATGCCCCCATGATTGATGATGCTCCTCTAAATTCAGAATTTCCAGATGAATCCATTTTAACAATATCACAGGCAAGACCATGGCAACTGTACTTTGACGGCTCATACACACAGCATGGGGCAGGAGCTGGTATTCTCTTTATAACTCCTCAAGGCAATTCTATACCAAAATCATACCGCTTATCATTTCCTTGCACTAACAATATAGCGAAATATGAGGCATTAACAACTGGATTACGAATTGCAGTTCAATGGAAGATCCAAGAACTTCGTGTTTTTGGGGATTCTCAACTTGTCATCCATCAAGCAACTGATGATTACCAAACAAAAGATGAAAAACTAATGCCTTACAAACAAATGGTGGATGATTTGAAACAACATTTCACAAAGATAGATTTTGAGCAGATACCAAGAGAGCAGAATCGTGTTGCAGATGCCATGGCTACAATCGCTTCACTAATTGACCTGCCTCAAAATGAAACCTGCTATGAGTTTATGGTAGACAACCTGTTGGTTTCTTCATATGAGATCACTCCTACTGAAATGATATGCGTTGTCGGTCCCGAATCTCAGTTATATGGTTCCATATTCACATACCTTCGCGACAATATCTTGCCTCCTGATCTATCAAACAACCAACGCCGCACTTTCATTCGCCAATCCTCTCGATATGTCATTTTAGCTGATATCCTATACCAACGAGGTCTAGATGGCACTCTTCTTAGATGTTTAGAAAGCGACGAAGCTTAGATTGCGTTACGTGAAGTGCATGAAGGGATATGTGGTCCGCATGCTAATGGTCCTACCTTGGCCAAGAAACTCATCAGGACTGGATATTACTGGCCCAATATGGAGAAAGACTCATATCAGTTTGTCAAGAAATGTAAGCAATGTCAAATTCATGGAGACCTCATACATGCACCAGCACAAGAACTACAACCAATTGCGTCTCCTTGGCCCTTTTTGTCAGTGGGGACTCGATCTCATAGGCAAGATTCACCCTCCTTCTTCCAATGGTCATAAATTCATTATCACAGCCATAGAGTATTTCACAAAATGGATTGAAGCCATGCCTCTCACACAAGTCACTGGGAAACAAATTGCTACCTTCATCCTTAACTATATCATTTGCCGATATGGTATTCCT
Organism: Cryptomeria japonica; assembly: GCF_030272615.1. Lineage (NCBI taxonomy): Eukaryota > Viridiplantae > Streptophyta > Pinopsida > Cupressales > Cupressaceae > Cryptomeria > Cryptomeria japonica. The sequence goes on along the minus strand of NC_081414.1, from coordinate 35,753,954 downwards.
AAATCCATTATTACTGATAACGGGCGTCCCTTCAAAAATCAGGATGTTCGCGAACTCTGTGACCGCTTCCATATTTCCCATCGTTTCTCCACACCATATTACCCCCAAGGTAATGGCCAAGCTGAGGCGTCTAATAAAACAATTCTCAAAATCCTCAAAAAGACAGTCGACGACGCTAGCCGTAACTGGCATATCCAACTCAATCCTGCACTTTGGGCCTACCGCACAAGTGTCTGCACACCTACAGGAGCTACACCCTACTCACTTGTCTACGGCGCTGAAGCCATCTTGCCTATTGAGGTCGAGTTACCTTCTTTATGGGTCTCTTTGCAAAATATCATCAACGATGAAGATTACAGGGTCTCTCGCTTACAAGAACTAGAACTGTTGGATGAACGGAGACAAACTGCTTTTAATCATCTTAAGGCTTACCAACAGTGAATGAGTCGCAGCTACAATCACAAAGTCAAGCCTTGCACATTTGAGGTAGGTGACTTAGTCCTCAAAGAAAACCCCAAGAATCAGCAAGACAGAGAGAAGAAGGGCAAGTTTGAACCAAATTGGCTTGGTCCTTACATTATTACAGCAGCATATGGATCTGGTGCATATCAGCTTTCAACTATAGAAGGTGAACCTTTGGAGGATCCTATCAACAGCATGCACCTTCGCCGGTTCTACACATAGCTCATCAGAGTATCCTAATTCAAAAAATACAAAAAAATTATAAAACATAAAAAATCGTTACTTGGTGAAAACCTGGCAAACAGGCACCTTGTGACAGAAAAAAAATTGAAAAATCGAAAAAAGTAAAGAGAAATAATTTCGTCCAACGGTGAAAACCACTTCGGTGGCGCCCTGAGCAAGTACCATGGTGAAAACTGGGTCACCAGCGCCATGTGTAGAGACATTGCTCCTCCCTCCTTTAGGATTCACTTTCATCCTTTCACTTTGCACACACTCACGACCAATTCATCCACAATAAACTTACCCATTCCCATCATGGCTTGTTATTGATCTACCCAAGATTGGTTAGCCGTTCATAATAAACCTCCCTGTCCATCCATAATAAATCAGATCCTATCTGTGGCTAAGGCAATTCCTACGTCTAGTGATGGGTGTGGAACTGAGGACATCACATGTTTCGAGGAGTACAGTTTCTTCCAGCTTCCTTCAGTCTATTCACGCACAATCCGCAATAAAACAACATTTGCATCGCAGATCCGCAATAAAGTTTCGTCTTCTTCGCAATAAAGTATCAGTTTCATGGATTCAGTCAATTTCAGATGAGACACAGCAGCAACAATGGGCTTCAACAAAATCAAATCTTTCAACAGACTCAGACAACATTATGGTTCAGTGTTAATCTATCCCTTTTGTGAAAGTGAACATTGTGACCACAATCAAACATGACTTATACAAGTGACAAGAGACACTAAACTTAAGGACTACAGTGGATGTTGGTGTCGAGTCTTGGTTTTCTTTTGATTTCATCTTTTTGGTGACATGTCTTTTAGCTTTTCCAGGATGTCTCTGACTAGAGATTCTATCTCCAGGATGTCTTTGACTAGAAAGGCGAGGATGGGGTATCGTCACCTATTTGCATTTGCTGTCTGTGGATTGTCTCTTAGTAATGCTATGACTTGTCCAAGGATATGAGGACACTGTGAGTCTAGTATGAACTGGGGCATTCCTTGTTTGTGACTGTCTTATCTCCATGCAAACAGGTACAATGACTTTCTGGGTCGAACATATGCCTCGATTGTCATAACCTATTTTGCCCTAATAAGCTCAATGATGATAACGCACAAAAAGCTCTTTCACTTTCATATCTTCTGTCTTCCATCCCCCTTTCTTGATTGACTTCCATCATCCTTCTCGAGTCCGCGTAGCCTGCTATCACACGACTGAGTATAATGACACACCAAAAACATTTGCATTTCATATAGTTACACCTGCATTTCCACATATAAGCATTTCACACATACATATAGATATCACAATTGCATCACATCCTGCAAACAACACTTGTTAGCACAATTTACATTTGCATTATCATATTCATATGCATTACATACATTCACATTTGCGTCATGCATCACATATAAAACATAAAAGAACAAAAATATTGCATTGCATCATATACATATTTGCATCCATATCATAAGCATACATTCTAAGAACATCTCATCACATAGGTACACATGCATATAACTACCGCAAAAATGAATCATCTCTCATATATAATCAAATGTGTCATGATACAATGATGTCAAAAGAATCATATGGCTACAAAATCACCCGCAGGTGTCTACAATACAAAAAATGGTACAAATACTGATACAAGGGAGCTCTCTATGGCTATGATGAACTCCCTCCCTCGGATCCGCCTGGCCTCGACGGAATCTGAGCTCTAGACGGACCCGCTCCAGGATCACCCTGCCTGTCTGGTGGTGGAGGAGGACCCATGACCCCACCACTCGATGCCTATCTCCTCCGGCTCCCTCCCATAGCCGTCGCTGTCCGCGATGGTCTATGGAAGCTCCTCGCCCGCTGATCTGCTGGCACAACACCATAATACAAGTCCCTCTAGTAGGCGATCTCCTCTCCGGCTCGCAGCACATATGCGTAGCCTGCTCCTGTGTCCTCCGCCGCCTGCCTCCCTGCCCTCAGCGCTATCTCAGCCTTAGTGTAGCGCTGAATCGCCTGATCCCTCTCCCGCTCAGTATCCCTGAGCCGGGTCCTGAGTCGGTCTCTCTCCCTCTCCAACTCCTGGATCTCATCTGCCTGGCCCTGGCAGATCTCCCTCAGCTCTAGCAGCTCATCCTCCTCTGGGTCCCCACCCTCTGCCTCTGCCTGTGGCTCTCCCTCTGTGGGTGCCTGTACCTGTGCCAGCCCCTGTGCCTGTGCTGGTGCCTGAAAGGGTACCTGTCTCTGTACATGCCTAGGCACCTGTCCCTGTCTCTGTCCCTGTGCCCTAGGACCCTGTGCTGCTGGTACCTGCAGGGGCACTCCACCGCGACCCCTCACCACCTGGGCCTGTCCCTCCTGTCCACCCTCCCTCCGAGGTGCCACCCTCTTCTCCCCAACTACTCCCCTCCGCCTCCATCGGCCTCTGCCCCCATCACCTCCACCACCATCATCATCATCTCCTCCTACCTCTCCCTCCAGTAGCTCTCCTGGATCTATCAACCGTCGGAACGGATGCTCTGCCCAGTATGCCGAGTACTCTGCATCCATACCTGCATCCTCAATCTCTGGCCACATATCCCAGGGTAGGGGCATCATCTCTGCCAGCTATGTGATGGCCTGATCATATGATAATAATGGCTCGAACTGCGCCTGATCCCTCACTGTGCGGGCATACATACCCGAGCCTCGTGGCATCCTCTGGATCCTGCCAAACTGTCTGCCAACCCTATCCACCAGCTGTCTCTCCAGTATGTAAGGCGTCCGCCCAATCAAATATCTACTCCTGAAGGTATAAGGCAGCTCCACTGCATCATCCTCCCACTCCTCACACCCCAGGTACGACCTCCAGATGACTACATCAATGTCATCTATCACACGCCTCCAGTGCTCTAACCTGCCAATCTGAGGCTGTGAAGTAATCATATCATAAAGATGCACAAAGCTCCGCCCCTGACCTCTGCCCCTGAAGTGTATCGGCCGTGTGATAGGCAGATGCTCGTATGCCCACACCTATAGCAGTGTCACTCCACAACCCAGTCCCACTGATCCATGGTAGACGAACTGGTGAAGCTCATAATACATATGTGCCAAGACACATGGACCCCATGCATACCTGGTGTGCTCAGTCACCAATATCTCCAGTGCTCCTCCCCAGCCCACTGCCAACCCCCGTGTCGCCCTGTCTGGACACAGGAACCCACTGATGGCTCCTCCGATCACAGCTGGCAAGGCTAACCCTGTCGCAGTCATGGTATCCCATGCCACGTGCCCTGCTCTCATCTCTAGCCCGGGATCCTGGAACACCCGTCTCAAAGCCTTCCTGTCTCTGTCACGATCGTATGGGATCAGCTCTCCATCGATCGGTATATGCAATATCCTGTAGACATCCTCGAGGGTCACTGTCATCTCCCCCATCGGCAAATGAAATGTGCATGTCTCAGAGTGCCATCTCTCCGCCAGCGCAGTCAGCAAACCCATGTTTGCCCGAAACTCAGGCACATATAATATGTGTCTCAATCCCATCTCCTCAATGGCAGCTCTGTCCTCAAACGATAACTCTGGTCGCAACCTCTGTGTGGACGGAATCTCTCCCGTGACTCTAGCATAGGCAGATACTCCTGCAGTCAAACAATCAATCATGTCAGTTATCATGGCATTCACTGTTCATCACAAAATGCTACTTGCTATCTAAATGCATATGGTTATCTATCCTAGTGACACTCACTGTTCATCACAAAGTGTTGCTATCTATCCTAGTAGTGCTCCATGTTCATCACAAAGTACTACGTGTGTGACATTTCCTGTTCATCACAAAGCGTTACTCACATTTAGCACTCCTTGTTCATCACAAAGTGCTGCTCATCCTTTGGGTACTCCCTGTTAATCACAAAGTACTCTATCTTGGTGCTCCCTGTTCATCACAAAGTGCCTTGATCTATCATAGTCTTCCTAGAGGACCTGCTTGAGTGTATCCTCTCAACAGCTTATCTAATCGACAACGTATGTTCATCACAGAACTGTCGATTTGACCTAGAAGATGCAAATTCATACTTTTCAAATGCAAACGCGCTTGCATGACATAAACGCGCTCAAAGACTGCATAGACGTGCCTGTTTGACATAAACGTGCCTAAATTACTCACAGACGCGACTTTGGAACATAAATGCCCCTACAGGACATAAACGCGCCCGCATCAAGCACAAACGCGGTTCCAGACACAGACGTGCCTGGCACCGACACAGACGCGCCTGACGGACACAGACGCGCCTAGCACCGACATAGACGCGGTTGCACGTTTTTGCACTTTTTTGTGTCCTATTCCTAAGCGCATTTATTGCTAAACTACCATGCATTAATGACAAAATCAAAATGCGTCAAAGTACGAGGAGGTTTGGTGGTACTTACCGGCTCTGCTGCCTCTGCTGGCCTCTGAAATCGTCGAACGCGGTCAAATCTGTGTACGAAGGCCATCGGTGCTGACTACTGCTGCTCTTTTTCTTGCTCTGCACTGTGATCTCATGAAGGTGTAGATGACAATGAGGATGTATTTTGCTCGTGGTCTATCTTATAGCCTACCCTAGCCCTTGCCTTCATTTCCCAAGTCAGTATTCTTCATCCTGTGACTTTGTCACTTTATTCGGTCTATCCACTCTAGCCTTTCTTTCTTATCGAGAGATTGTCTGCAATCTTTTCAGACATTTTCATCCAATCTCTCGAGGGGGCATATCATTCCCATTCTGGGGCAACTCTGTATCAGTTCATCTTATCTTCTTTGAAACAACGCGACAAGCTGCATTGTCTCAAAGAGGGGCAAAATGTAGTTAAATAAATATTTTGTTTATTTAATTATCTAAGCCTAATTCTTCTATTAATTAAATAAATCTTTATTTATTTAATTAATTCATTTATCCTCTTCTAACCTTATTTCTCATTTAAATAAATACATTTATTTATTTAAATTATCCCTTTCCTAAATTAAATAAATATTTTATTTATTTAATTATCCTACTTCTTCTATTAATTAAATAAATATTTATTTATTTAATTAATTCATTAGCTTTTTCTACACATGACACATGTCATTCATCTCTTAATTCCTACACTACCTACCTCTTTCATTATTTTGGTATTTCTTTTACCTACCCTCTAATCCTAGCCGACCTCTCTTTTTACACCTCTCAATCTTAACCCTCCATTTCATATTGTGTCTTCTATTTAAGAAGATGCTTTCTTCATTGTCAAACCCTAATCACTAATCACTCAGCCTAATCGACAATTTGGAGGACTGGACTACACTACGATCCTACTTGCAACCACATTCTGTTCTTTGTTGAGCTCTTGTGCATACAAAAATCTGAGAGCAAATATATCAAGCAAGATCAATGGAGATAGGAAGAATGGAGATCAAAACCCTATTGGACATGTGATGGTATAATCTTTATGATTTCATGTGATTTGCATTGTCTTAGGTAATCTTCATATGTTATGGTGGATCTTTGTCGATTGTTGGGCTAGGGTTTTGTGGTTGGATTCATTTAGTCTTTCAATATTGTTATTATTGTTATCCATTTTCACCATAAACATCTTTAATGAATAAAGAGAATGTACAGAGTTTCTGAAATAAATAAAGAATATGCTTGAGTTGAGGGGACAACTCAACAATAAATTTGACAAGTTTTACTTTGCCAATAGCAATAGCTTTCTGTACCTCCTCAATCATTTTTGCAGTGAGCTCTTTGTCCTTCAATTTGCTCAAATATTCAGATGCGTCTACTCCAGATGTCTCGATCTGATTGAGGAGTTCATCCAGTTGAATATGGATGGCTGCATCTTTTGACACTATAGCTTCAGGTAGCATATCTGTTAATAGTGTTTTCACCTTCTGAAGTACTTTGTTTTTCTTTTGAATAGCCATTTGTTTTTCCTGTTCTGCTTTGGCTTTGCATAGTTCACTGAATTCAATGAGTGCTTACCCTTTTAATTTGGATATGTCTACATTTGGCAACACTATTGGTTTTGACAAATCTAATTTGAAACTATGCTTTTTCATTTTCTTTTCTTTAGTTTTCACCGGTTGAACTAATACAATGGCTTGGGAGGCTTGTTGACTCTCAGTAGGTTGCTTAGTAGAGGCAACACTTTTGTCAATTTCTTGAACCTCTGATGTAGCCTTTGGTGAATCCTTGCTCGGGGTCTCAGTTGTAACATTTTTAGTGCTAGAAGGAGCTTGAGAAGTATGTTCCCTAGTGGCCTGAGAAGTAGCTTCTCCTTCTATAGACTTGTGACCCTCTGTTCCTTGTTCAGTATCCTGAGGGGCCTCAGTTGAAACAGGCTGAGTGACCGGAGGATAGGGCTGAACTTATTCCAAAACTGACTCACTGGATACTAGTTTGGCATAAGCATTCCCTTCTATCATTTCCTGTTCTTGTGCCTCGGTGTCCATGATATCCTCATCAATTTGTATAGTGTCAGCAGGGTCTTGCTCGGTGATATCGGGATCTTGCTCGATGACATCAACTATTTCAACTTCAGCTTGCTCACTAGCATTCTTGATTCGAAAGATTTCCTGCCATTTTTCTTTGGTCTCATTCTCTACATCCAAATAAAGGCCATTCATCAATTTCAAGGCTCTTTGCTTGACTAGGAATTTTGTCTGGTGGTTTTTCAGATGTTCATTGATCTCATCCACCGACATGTCTGGAAAGAGATGTACCAGACTTCTTTCTCTCATCTTCTTTTCCAAGTCCATGACATATGTCCACCTGTTATCAATATGCAAATACAATTCTTTTGGAAGAGAATTAGTTACTTCCAATGGGACCAATCAGAATTTCAAAAGAGTGCAGATTACGGCTTCTTCAATTTGTCTCTTTTATATATCATTTCTAGATTCATATTTAACATATCTGAATGCTCCAAATCCACCATATTGCTTCAGATTAGCACAAAAATTATCAACACTATGTACATCTTCCTTTTTACTCTTGACAATATGAAATTTACTTTTGTCTTAAGATTCAGTGTCACTAGACTCTTTAGTCAAAATGAGTCTTCAAGTAGATTTCTTATAGGTTTTTGTTACCTTTGGTGCGGCAACATTCTTTGGTTTCTTACTCGGTGTTGCTACAGATGATCTTGTGTTTGGGCGCTTTGCTGGAGGAGTCGGTGATACTTGTGATGTATCCTATTTCTTCCTTTTCAAAATTTTCCCTTTAGGCAACTCGGTGCTCAATGTAATAGCTGCCTCTTGGGCTTTAGATTCCTCCTCGGTGATGACTAGAGTGCCCTTGACAGGTGTGGAGGAAGAACCTTCTCCAAATTTCTCCGTTAATGCCTTGATCATTTTTGTTGCTTTCCTTGTAGTCTTTGGTACTACAATGCTCATCTTAACTTTCTCTTTAACTTCTTCATATGTTTCGTATCTCAGCTCGGTAGCATGCCTTGGTAATGTAAGAAAAGCATCTATCTGTTGTTGTGTGATGTCAAAATCAATCTCATAACCCATAGGTGGCAAAGATTGAGTTCTCGGTTCCACAACATTGACATAGCAGTAGTCGGTGTCTACTTCAAAGCATATATCATCTTTGTATTTCTCTACTAACTTGGGTGGAATTCTATAACTGTTATGCATCCTTTCCCAAAACTTGCTAAAATAATCATCCATAATATCATTAAAGTTATCACCTAGCTTTTTGATGAAGTCATTGATTTGATGGGTGATTGGTCGGTGTAGCTCCCAAACTATGTTACCAACTGATGGAAAGAATTTCTCAAAATAGAAAAACATGCATACCAAAAGTGATCCAAACTTCGGTGTGTTAGCCGAGTTGTTCATCTTCGGCTTCCTTATGGTGTTTAGATTCTCAAACAGGTTTTTCAACAATACTTCGCATAGATCAATTTTCATTCCTTTCTTCACAATTTTATATGCTAAATCGACTGCTGCACAGGGTACATTGTTTTCCCTTACCAATTGAAAGAAACAATAACCTATTACTCTAATAGCAAACTTCAGCTCTACATCTGTGACATTGTTCAGTTTCAGTCCTCTGCAATCAGATTCAACTCTGGTTAAAGTGATCAATTCCTTTTATGTTATCATTTTCTGAGCTCGAGCATGATAAAAAATAGGATAATTGGTGATCAAGTGGATGATTTCCTTGGTGATCTTGAATGGTTGCTCCTCTAACCACATTAAGTCATCATGAACTCTACTTAGAACAAATTTGACCCATTGGGGTTTGAAGACTCGTAGGTAGGTTAGGGCTTCGATCAATCCCTTGATTTTAATGTGTTCATACTTGCTATCCAATTTCCCATCGGTACACAATTCATCATATGTGTCCTTGATCTCAACATGACCTAGTTCCTCAACACGACACTTAGTGAAGAATGTGACATCCTCAACTAGTAAAACCCTATCCGGAATGAGTGAAAATGCAGTTTTATCGTCCGGTTCAGATGCTACTTTGGGAGTTAGAGAGTATTTCAGTGAGGGCTTTTCAATGTTCTCAACAACAACGGGCTTCTGGATCTTAGGTGCCATTGCAGATTTTGGATAATCACTTAACAAAAGATTCTTAGAGTTTGAAGACTTTTAAACGACAGACGCTTTCCACTTAACAAATGTAAAACATATATTCACAACTGATATGATTGGTAAACTAGCTTGACAATGTGTTGTGATTGATGTAAATACCTTGAATTTCATTTCAGAGGAAGTTTGATCGCCTTTGAATCGCTTTGCTCTACTTTCTTGAAAACTTGGTAAGTGTGAAATGACCGCGCAAAGTCCTTTAAGTACATATTTTACCTTATCGGGCTACGTGCAGTTAGGTCAGAAAACATTAAATGCACTTAGTACCACTTCCTTTTTATGCTTTTACCGAGTAGCCAGACTTCCTGTATTTATCGACTAGACAGGCTTCCAAAAGACTTGATAAAAAAAATTTCAAATTTCCTAATGCATCTTTAGCTATGCAGATTTTGAATTAAGTACATGATAAAATAGGAACTATTAGGATTTGACCTTGAGAGAATGCAGTCCCTTCATACCTTTACCGATTAATTTGGAATGGGTGCACCTAACTCGGTAGATAAGGTGCTTTCTTCATTTGACACAATTTCCTTCTTTTTCCAAATCATCTGTAATTTTCCTTTTATTTCCTCAGTGTCTCCTCTAGGTTGATCTCTACAATCTCTAGCCAAGTGTCCAACTTTGTGACAATGTAAACATGCCATACCGGGATTTCTCCATGATCTTCGGTTGTTCATTTCAAACCTTATAAAGCAGTTGGCACTTATATGTCCATATCTTCCATAACATTCACACCATATCCTTTTATTGTAATCCCATGGTACTGTAGAATACTGTCAGTTAGGATCTGTGTGAGTTTGGTAGCCTCTAGTATTTGCTCGGTGTGCAGACCACATATAATTCTTTTGCTTAAACCAACACTTCTCGGTACTATGTCCATATCTATTGCAGTTTTTACAAAATCCTTTGAATTTTGTCTTCTAGTAATTGCTAGTAGACTTTGTCCTACATTGGTTAGATGTGTGACCATATTTATTGCAATTGTGACAATAACCATTAGACCTTGTGACATTCGGTTGCTTACCTTTTCTGATTTGGCACATGTTGGTAGTATGTCCTTGTTTTCCACAGTAGTTGCAAATAGGCTTCTTTCCTTTGATGTTCTTCTTGTTTCCAGCTTGCTTTGATGATTCTCCTCTCTCGATAGTGTGGATTCCCTTCTCTGTAGAGTCTTTTCCTTTGTAACCGAGTCCTGCAACTTTGTTGGGTCTTTTTGTATTCAGTTGCTCATCCAACATCTTTGATGCTTCATAACTCTTCTTCAGTGTTTCTTTGGATTCTTCTCTTTTTCAAGTTGATTGGTCAACATTGATACTTCAAGTTTCAATGCTTGCTTCTCATCATCTTTCAGATTTGCTTCATGATGTGCATAACCCAATTGATCTGATAGATTTTGTTGAATCCCAGTCAACCTTGTGATTTCATCATTCTTTTTAGATACTAATGCTTTAAGCTGTTGTTTTTCTCTTTCTAGATCTCTTACTTCATCCTCGACTGTCCTCAATGCATCAAGATTTTCAGTCATCTGTGTGCTGAAATGTTCATGTCCTCTTTTCATTGCTTTAAGCCGATCAGTCAATGCTTTGTTCTTTTCCTTCAGTTCTTCAATCATCTCTTCAGTCTCTTCAGATATACTGTTCTCAGATGATGTCTCAATTTGTTCTACTAACTCTTGAGAGTCCTGCAAATCATCAGATAATCTTCTTCTGACTTTCAATGATTTTTGCATTTGTCTTTGCATGTTTGCAATCACTTGATTAGCATGATCGAACTCTTCTTGCAGATACACAATTCTCCAAGATTGTTTATAGCCTTCCATTGATAAGATCTTTCTCTTTAGGTTGTTAATCCCTTTTTCAAGATTCAAGCTCTGATACCAATTGTTAGGCCCAATGTGGAAAGCTAATGTACTGAGAGGGGAGGGGTAAATCAGTACTTCAAATCCTTTCTTCAACAATAACTTTATTGTTATGCATAAACCAAAAACTGTTGTAACATAACATAAAGCTAAAACAAATAAATAACAATCATACATGATTCACTCCATAACACATATATTTTGGTTACGCAAAAACTCTTGGTTAGAGAGAAAAACTGTGGTGGGGATGGCACCCACAACTTCACTACTACAATAATAAAGGTTGCTCGGTTAGAGCTACATGTTCAACTATTTCTGATAGCTTACCCTGTTAGGAGTATCAAGATCGTTAGATCTACCTTGCTAAAGGATTTTACAACACTTATTCTAAATGATGCACCTGGTTAAAGGCTTTACAATTTATAGACTTTGTTAGAGTCTTTTACCCTATTAAAGGTTTCTCTTATAACTCAAAATATTACAATAAAATCTTTACAAATATTTGCAACTTCACATCTGAAATGTTATAGTAGATTCTATGTGCTCAAAATGAGATTACCTTGCTTATAGCATACCTCGGTAATCCATAAAGTAACTTGGTAAACCCTTCTATTTACTTTGTTCCTTGACTGTTCTCTGAAATCCTTCTCGGTGACCTTTGTGTCTCTGACAGTCACAATACTCAGTGCTTCCTTATCTATCACACATGTCTTGCTTCATATATCTCTTGTATCTCATCTTTTATCCTTAATCCATGTTGTATAAATAGATCTCTTATGCTGGTGATCTGTTCATTGCTTCGATCTTACAAACATGATTTATCAATTGAATAACCATACAAAATATTTCATTGGATAGATGACCTAAAGATCATACAAAATCTTTAAGTGCAATTTCCAATGTGATAACGGTTCTTTGTTCCTCGATCTTGTAACACGTTTCCCATGTGTGTCTAGGTTCAATGAATCTAGTAACATGTTTCACTCGGTGTGTGTTAACTCGGTATAACATTTTTGTTGCTCGATAGACATAGAGTGTTACTCGGTAGACAGCTCAGTGTATACTAGGCTCTGTGACTACTTTCTTCTATAACCGACTGCTCTATGCTTACCGACTGAATATTTCGGTAGTAGTAACTGACTAGAGTATATAGAATAACTTTGGACATAAAACTAATGGCAACTTAGTAAGTGGTAACACTTTTTAATGTCTCATTGGTAGTTTGGTTTGGTTTTCTAGTTCATGGTTTGGAGAACTCAATTGTTACTACTTTTTAATAGGAAGAGTGCCTGTTAGATTGGTTTGGAAAGTCTTCGCTAGCCTCCGGATATGTTGAAGTTTATGTTGTGTTTTAGAGGACGTGATTATATGATTTATATAGTATTCTCTATATGATTCTCTTTTGGTGTTTTTGATTCACAAGAGTTAAGTTGATTTGAGTGTGATATATTCAATTATATTATGTTTCGATGTGCCCATTTGGTTTATCTTATTTGGTCATGTTTTTGGTTCGAATATGCTTTGGATAAAAAGTTGGGATATTGTTATGGGTGGAGATCCACAAGGAGTATTTTGTATCAGAAGATATCTTTTTGGCCGACTATTTGACAAGCTTTGATGCCTATCTACACGTTACATTTGGTGCCAATATTGGAGGATGTGTCAATGTGTGTTGATCATTAGATTTATCTTGGAATGATATTTTATGATGTATTTGGGTCCCCTCTTTCTTCTGGAGTGGACCGCCTCGAGTTTTTTTGGTCTAGGTGGCTTATTTTGTGCTATAATGTTCATTTTATTTTGGCTAACCCTCAATTAGGTTTTTGATGTTCTATCTCATATTTAAGGAGTGTGGATGGATGAGTTGTATAGTAGAATGTGTGTGAATTGATGAGAAGTGTATGCAAATGATATACAAGCAGATTTGAGTTTGTGAATGTGTAAAAGTCAAATCGTGAGGAGCTTTGAAGGTGATATATTTAGGATGATAGTGTGCAGAGACAAAGACTACGTTCAAAGATGTTTGCCATGATATTGGTTGCTTGATTCTATTTTTCAAGGATAATTTCATGTTAAGGAGATCTTTCTCGTATCAATTCTACTATTTCTTCATGTAATGTGGTGAAAATGGTGAATGATAGATCAAGAGGAAAACTACCCTTACCCTCAAAGAGAGATGAGAGTTTCACTATTGATTACCCTTCAAACACTTTTCACCAAGTTACATTTAGAAGAGGAGAGGAAATTCACTAGATCCAACCTTCAAGGATGAAGATTGAATTTTGAATGAAATGGGAATGATAAGTTGATCCCCTCTTCCTTATTTGTAATGGAAAAGAATTGATTGATTTATGTAGTGAAAAAGTGACAAAGAAATGATTATAACTTGAGATCCGAATATGGGATGAAGCTGTATACCTGGATCTGGCAGTAAGATGTAGAGATGAATTCACCTTGCGAATCTGAGTAAAAGTTTCCCGGACCGTGGCGAGAATGTACACAGTCCTCTGAAAAATCCGCAAAATGAAAAGGGTTTTTCCGCCTCTGCAAATGAAGCCCGAATTTGAAAGTACAATTGCGCACCTGCAACCTACAAACAAAAAAGAGAGGAAAATGGGTTGAGATTGGGGGTTTTCCTTTAGGTTAAACTCCAGTTTTAGAATTAACCAAGTAATGAAAGAAAGTACTTGCAAGTAGATGTAAATGAAAGACTGAATTGTAAATCACCTCAAGAGAGGTTGTGGTATCAATGCTGATAGAAATGCTTGTGTGGAATTGAATGTTGAAATCAATCTCCTCTTCAATGGTTGAATTCTTGACTTGAATGCAACACCTAGCCTTGAAGGGAGACTTGAGAATGCTCAATGCTAGAAAAGAATGCTTGAATGCTCTTGAGTTCTTGATTGCTTGTGCAACTTGATCCACTCCAATCTTATCCAAATTTAACCTATGCAAATGAGAGGATGAATGCCCCTTAAATACATGTTAGTGGACTTGATTTTTGTCACAGGTTGACATCGGGGGAGTTTCCCGCCCAATGCACAACCAACAATGCAACCCTAGGAAGGGTCCTGCCCCAAAATAAGGCAGGGACATGGGCACCATGCCCCTGTCTTAAGAGGACAAGGATTCCCCTGCCCAAAGGGGGACAATGGTGCCACGCCCATGTCCTACCCCTTTCTCCAGGGCAGAGTGCGGATGGGGTGATGCAGAGGCCAAGGAAGAAGCTGTTTCTGAGGGCTGAGCAATCTCCGATCTTCGATCAGGCTAGAGGATTCGAAATAGAGTGTGTGAGGACCTTAATGCAGTCAAAAATTGCTACGGTCCCAATTTTATGACACTACACTTCAGTTTTTGTATGACAATGAGTCTTCTTGAAGCATTTTTGTATCTTGCCTTGAAGCAGTGAGCCTCAGTTGAGCAAGTCCTTTTTTTGTATATTGTCTAAGGTTGTGGACCTTAGTTTAGCAAGTCCATTAGGTGTTTTTTCTCCTTGGTAGTGAGCCTAAAACTTTGTAACCATTGTGATTCATATTGTGAGTTAGACTCTCACCGTGGTTTTTCCCAATTTGGGTTTTCGTAAAATCTAATGCCCATGTGGTGATGGCTAGTAAGTTCTTTCGGTAGAGTTTTGAATGGTTGAATGCTATTTTTAATTAATTTGTTTTGAGGTTCTGGATAGATTCACACCCCCTCTTAGTCCTACCTTGGGTTCAACAAAGCCATTTGATGTTGAGCATTAACCAATCAAATTTGAGTGTCCTTTTTTGCACCGTGATTGGTTTTATTTGAAGTAAGGAGCCAAATGCCCCAAAAAAGACCAATCGAGCCTTTTAATGTTAGTTGTGACAAATTCCTACGTGAGCCAACTGCTATTGAAGATTCCATCATTGGAAAAGCAATAAAAATCAAAGGTGGTAAATTTGCTTAATAAAATGATCCCTGTAAATGGTATAGATACTAATATTGTAAGGGATGCAAATAGCGGTAATAAGTCCGATGATGAGAGGGAGGTAAATATGTATACTGACACAATATGCCACATGGATGCAAGAGGATAAGAGAAGTGGAGAAAAAGGAAAGTGGATTGAGGATGCAAGGATTGATTTGAAGGCTAGAAGATGATAAATATGATCACCTGCAAAAAACCATCCAGTGTGTGCCAAATATTTGATGAATAAATACAACAAGGTACGAAAGGACCACTAAATTGACCATTTACATCTTGGTTGGATAAACAATTTGCTATCAAGTTGGCTTCATTAAATACGTGATTGGCCAATGTCTTGGGGATGGGATCAAACACAATAATAGTATCATAAAAAGAGCTTGGAGATGCCAAATAGGATTTACCATCTTCTTATTGCATTAATAACAACCAAGAAGCACCTTCAATTTTTAAGTTGGTGACTTTGCAAACTTCACAGAGTTTAAGCCCATGAAGAAGGGCTTGAAATTTGATCATATTATTGGTTCTCAAAACTAATGGAAGGGATAGTGTAAAAATAATGTTGTCATTTGAATCCTGAACAATACATCCTACACCAAAGGGATCAAGATTTCCTTGGGAATCACCATCAAAATTTAATTTCACCCATCTAGCTGATGGAGGTTGCCAATTAGCAAGATCCTTGAGAGATTGGGAATTAACTCCACATGCCCCATTAATAGTGGGTAAGACGTCATACAATTATAACAAGAATTTGTAAACCATTTTTAACTATTCACTTCCTTGTAATCTTGAAATTCTTGGTATGAAGTTAGCAAATAATTTCAAATAAAATAAAAATGGCTTTAGATATATAAATATTTATAAGTGGTTTTCAGTTTTGAGGTATACAATGAGAAATATTGATACCTATCTTGTGTTACAGAGTTGTGTGTCATGCATTTCATATCACAATAATAAGCACACCTTGATGGTCAACCAATATATTATCACCTTATGATAATAAGATCCACAAAAGTCTACAATATAATTCTACTTCATAATCCATTAGAAAATATAACATTCTTGTTATCCCTAGGTAAGCATTTACTCCATTTCTCAAATAAAAATAAAATATGAGAAAAAGTCAATATAACAAATGTGCATGAAGAATTTAATAACCATTGATTATTTAATTCAAAGAGTGATATAGTTCAAATCTAGAGACAATTACTCTACAACATGATATTCATATAAGCACAAATCAAGATGCAATAGTGTTGTTATTCATCAATAATAGGTGTAGACATCACCCTATGATAGAAATCCTAAATTCTAGCTCTCTTGAAAAAGCTTCTTTTTTCTTTGAGCTATTTCAAGACCCTTGAAAATGACTTTGCTTTTGATTTGAAAGTCAAGAACAAATTTTGTAGGTTGTTGGGAGGAGAAACACCTTAGGATCTATCAAATAGTGCATGCATGGAATGCCACCTCACATGAGAACTAAAAGTCTTTGTCATTATTTAAAGAAAATACCAAAATTTAAAACTATAGTAAAATTGGATTGGTGGTATTCGTAACCAATCTTTATGCAAATGATGTTCCCCATGATGACACAAGAATGCCATAAAAATGACATGTTGTAGGCTCAAAATGGCACTCAATCATGTCATTGACATGCTATCAATGACTTGCAACCAATCTAGATCAAAATTGGAGCTTTGGGCCTTATTAAGAACAAATCAAGATTTATAAGAACCTCCAAAAGCTATGGAACCTTTATGAATTCCTCTTGTGCCTTTTACTTTTCTTTCATCAATCACCAAGATTTGATCTTCACCATGTGCGACATATTTCCTTTACTTATTAGGGGTTGGGGGTTTTGTGAAACTCCATCAGGGATTTTAGAAGTTCTTAGAACCTGTAATAGATATGACCTTATTATTTTTCTCAATCAAGATTATCTCTCCCCATTGACAATCAATGGGTTTGAGGAAAATCACAACTTTGTTGAGGGTATCGAAGGTTCTCAAATTTTTTGACAACTCAGACCTTTTTGCTTCTTTCAAAACTTCTCCTTACTATGACTTTTCTTCCTTCTTGGCCTTTTTAGTTCATTGAGAAAACATCACTCATAACATCACCATGATGCCATGATGATGTTAGCATAGTACAAATCCTTTGTTGCTTCCCAATCAATAGTTGGTGGTCAAATAGGAACTACGAGCTTTTTTGATGGTTTTGACTATTTTGGGAACTACTATTAGTGTTGATGATGGTTCTCGAAACCACCAAAAGCTCTAACTAGCCATAACTTGGCCAATTTTATTCAAACTTATAAATTTAGACACCCATTTGGATGATCTATCAAATGGAAGGATTAGGAAAACATGGTAGGGATGATTCCATGATGACATAAACAAGAGAGAGAATATGTGGAAATAGAGTGGAAGTGGAACTATAAGAATTGGCTATGAAGGTAGCTGCCCAAGATCTAGAGGCAATGGAATGCACAACAACAAGAGAGCAATAATACATGACAAGAACAAATTGTATTCTCATCAAGATGCAAATAGTTGGATTAGACTTACAATGTACATAAGCTTGCTTATACAGACAAAGCAATAGGGAATGAGAGCACACAATAATGACATGTGGCCCAATGAGATGCAAGGGTATGTAGGAGAAATAATAGATAATTTCACTAAAGGTGGATCACCCACTAAAGGTGAAATTTTGCCTACAATCATATTCACTAGATATGCAATTTCCCCAAGTGTCTCCTATGCAAATTATTATGACATGCATTATCCTAAATTAACTCTAAGTAATCTGTAACTACATGAGACATAAATTACACTAATAGGAACTAAATAAAATTAGAGGTATTTAGCCATTGTGGAAATTCAAGACCTATTGGACATTACAAAAATTTAGAGTAGATGTGGACCTTGCAGGAATTTGGGGGTGATATGACCATGGCCAAAAAATAATGTTAAGTTGACATTTCCTAACTGATGTTGAAATCATTCAAAGGTGAGTTTGTCAAAAAAGGCAAAGCATAAATGATATTGTAGAAGTTTGATGGGCTTAGGAAATTGCAAAAGTTTAGGGGATACTGAGATATATACTAGTCATGATTGTATTTCCACAACATGGGTTAATGTAAAAAAATCAAGAGTAATGGGACATTACAAAAGTTTTAGGGTTAAGTGGATGTATTTGCAATAGGGTTAAATTTTTGCAACAAGGGATTTTGGTTGAATATGAAGGGAAATAGGAGGGTTGCAAAGCTTTGAGGGATATAAGGATTTGTCCAGAACATGCTTAAAATTATGCAACATAAAAAAATATCCTAGCTCATAAGGAAATCCCGCAATTGAATGACTTTCATAGTTTTGCTCAAAAATTCCTTAAATTTGAAATATGGGTACCCAAATGGGTGTTATTAAAAGATGAAACTCTTGGAAAAAATTGCACTTAGGCATATTTTAGACTTTTCAACTTGGGTACTTAGTCCAAAACATGGGTATGAGTACACTAAAACAACACCTAAACATTACAAACCCATGAAAAATTTCTCAATTTGATTATACATGATGGGAAATGAGACAAGGGGGACGAAAAAATACAAGACCTATCATATAACATTGTCACTGTTGTTGTTAGTTAAATTTTAACTCGATTGCTTTAGGATTAGGCATCAACATTTTGCAACTAGTCCAATACTTCAAATTTAAATGACAAACATCTACATTAGGTATAAGTTATGCATGTTTTCTTGTCTTCATGAAGCTTAAATGTATAAGGGAAGAATCTAAATGCTTGTTAATTTATCAAATCTTATCCTATTTAAATGATAATAAATTAACATATTTAAATTATTTATTCACAAAGCTTGTATAGGTACATAGGAGCATACACATACCTATTAAACAACAAATTATTTGCCCATACCAATGTGAATTTGTCAAATATCTTAAAAAATAAGGTCTTCACATATATATTTATATAAAATTGGTATAATATGGGTTAATCATAGTAAATTAGGCTTGTGAAGTAGTTTCCCTCAAAGATTCGTATTATTCTTTAAGTTCTTTATTAGGATTACCCCAGAGAGTTCTATAGAGATTGGTCTTTTCTTATCCCCACTTTAATCATAGATTTGTTTCTTTGCCTAGATTGATTTAATAATCAGTAATAAGTATTGTTGCTCATTCCTTAGTATTGAGGGTTGCAAGAAAAAAATAACCAACATGGGTAAGGAAGTTTAACAATTCAACCCTCACACAATAGACTCATAAATATGTTCTTTAACACCATACTCCCCTTTTAGACATCTACTGCAAATGAACCAAAATGTGTAGATTTTAGATACTTAGGATGTAGTCACATAAATAAGATGAGATCAAAACAGAGAAGGTTAGGATCACAACCATGATTCTATCTAGAAATGAAAAACAATAAGATTATTTTGTCATAATCATTTAGACAACTTTCTAGCCTATGATTTAGTACATTCATTGTCTATTACATCACATTAGTCAAAATACACTGAAATAGATTTACATTTTTTATTCCTTCTCCCAAATCAATCATACTTTTATATTTTCATGTTGTGTTAGTGACTCAACTCTTTTCTATCTATTTTTAATCATGTCTAATTGATATATAATTTTATTTAGCACTACATAAATATTAATTAAAAATGACGTACTTGTTAAGATACTTTATTTCCTTCAATGTATTTATAATTTGATATTTTTTAGTACAATTTGTTAATAATTTTCTTTCAAATATTCTTATATTTAAATAAAACTCTTTCAAAATAACAAAAAATATTTTTCTAAATGACAATAAATATTGAAGTGAAAGCCATCTATAATTAACCTTTTAAGTCCACCCCCATTAGGAACAATTTATTTACAAACTACCACATTAAGTAATTGCCATTCATTCATTACCCAAGGTGTTCACTTTCCCACCTCCTAAGTTAGTCAAAATAAATTTGATACCCTAACAACTAAATCAAAAGAAATATCGTATGTGAAGTATGGTTGAAGTGGTCCTACATCTAGTTAGGGAGTTTACCTCTCACCTCCAAACAAAAGAAATAAATTATCACCAAAATCTAAACATACCGACAAAAAAGTTGAATATGTCCACACAAGAGAGGCCTCATTCACCAAGCTTGACCTCTCGGTTATTCATAGACCTAAAAAGAAAATATGCCTAAATTGTTAAAGCTACCTTAGTATGAGGTGGTCAAAGTTAAAAGCATTGAGAGCCAATACAGTGCACACATGAAATTCTTCTTGGCATCGGTGTTTTTATAAAGGTGGTGTGATTTAAAATTTGATATTCTTGAATATCAATATTAGGGGAGTATATATTTTGTGTTGTTGAATTTGGTCTTTGCCTTGCCTTGCAATGGGCAATGTTGTTAAAATGGTGTTGTAGTCATTGCAATTGAACAATGCATGCTTTCTCTCTGTTTCTTCCTGCCTTGTTTTCCTTTACCAATATTGTTATCCCTCTGTGTTTTTCACATTCTACTGAGCGCGGCCTCTGCTGCACATTGTAGAGTTGGGTATCTATTGATTGAATGAATGAAAGAAAAGGGTGAGGGCTGTCACACAGCAGGATCCAGCCTGACAGCTACGTATTATCGTCTCCTTTGGGTCTAGGGTTGGTCTGAGGTTGGTGCCTTCTGCTCCGATCTTAATGCATTTCTTTACTTCTTGTAATGGCTTTGTCTCTGATTCTTCGTCTGGGTATAATTACACTTCATTGAAATTTGTGGAAAAATTTCTTGTTATTTTTTATTTTTTGTTTCTTTTTTTTAGGCACACCCTCAAAATACAATCCATGCTTTATTAGGCAACCCCTGCTTGTAAATTTAGAAAACAATTTGTGGGATGGAGCAGTTCAATTTTATAAAAAATTCTGTGAATATGGGTGCGTTTTTTATAAGCTTTTAAAAACCCAGAGCCATATTTATCGCTTCTGGGGAGATATTGATATTGAGTTTTGAATGTGATTGTGTTGTAGTCTGTATTAAATTTTATCTTACTAATTTTAATTTGGAATCCAAAAATAGGATTGGTTTAGATGTGGGTGCCGATGAAATTTTTATATGTTTTTTGGGTTTACTTATCTTAAAGATTTTCTTTACATTATTATTTTAAGGGCTATGGTACATTTGCCTTTTTATTCACATATTTTCTTGCCTCGGCTCTCTATTGATTTCTCTGGGTCCTAAGGAATTAATTTTCTGTAAGGTAGAGGTTTCTTTCTTAGATACAAGCATTGGTCTTATTAGGTTTCTATTACTGGCAATGATAATTTGGAAAGCTGAATGATATTGGTTTTTTGTGGGGTATGGGAATGTTTGGCCCAGGTAATAAAGACTCATGTAATTGATTGGGGTCTTTAGGTTTCACTGATCTGCAAGGTTAAATAATATTGTCTTTTTGGTAGGGTATTCTGTTCGATGATTATGGGTTAGGGTCATCAGGCTGATTTTGTAATTCATGTATTGGTGAGACAGTAAGTTGGGACGTTTATCGTTATACCTTGCTTCCCTGACTTAGTTTGTCTTTGTTCTTTGCTGGATAGCTGAACATGAAAGGGACAAAGACTGACGAGGAGGAGTTTGAGATGCTCTTAGGGGAAATACCCCGGGCAACATCAGCTCCTCCTCATCTAGAGGAGCTTCAAAGGGTGAATAATAAGTCTCCCAAGGCTGGTAAAGAGAGTGGTCCTTTGAAAAGGGAAGGGTCCAACAAATCTTCTGTCACAGACACATATGAAGATTTTTATGAGAGTTATCATGGAGTAAAGAATGTCTCTGTGTCCTCTGCGGGTAACATTCATGCGCATTCTCCTCATTCCAATGGCCACATTAATTCATTCTATAGCAGCCTGTCGTTTGACAGTCCCCGTGGTGTGGCTTCTACTCTACTTCCAGAAAATGAGAGATCTCCGTCGAAAGCCATATTGCATCAACAGAAAAACATGGAACATGAAGAAAAACAGTCGCCACTGTCAATTCATAAAAATGGGGTTGCCTTGCCTACACAACAGTTTTTAACAAATGATCAATCCCTTGCAAGTGCATTTGGAAATTTGAGCTTTAGGGAAGATGGTCATACTAAACATCCAATTCAAGCTATGAATGAGAATGGAGGATTTGGTCCTAAACTTTTAGAAGATGGTATAATTCCAAGCCAATCTAATGGAGCATATCCTGCCATTAACACAATCGGTGTGTCTATTCATGAACCTTTTACTCAGACATTGAATTCTGTAGGCCCTGAAATATCACCCCATACATTAAATCATCCCAGTTCCCAGGCAACCATGTCAGCTCCCTTTGAAATGCATGGTGTTAAGTTTCCTGCTCATTTAAAAAATCATAATGTTAATGGCAGAGAAATGGATATGATTTTGAAGCAGAATTCTTACAATGCAGCATGTGGGACCAATTTAGTTGGGCAATATTATGACCGATCAGGAGTATTGCTAGACCATCAAGGCCATTTTCCTCTGTACCCTTCAGGAAGAACTCTGCATGACTTGTCCGCGTATCAGATCCTGCCAAGTTCATCCATGCATGATTCTGGTGCAGAATTTCACTCTTCTGTAATGAATTTGCAGCCACAATATTATGCAGATTCTCAAATTGGATCATACTTGGAACGTCAACATCCTCCTTTTTCTTCACTACAGCAGGTAAATCCAACACACTTGGCATGGCATGGAATTGAGGATGAAAAACGTAGCAGAATGAATCAGCAGTATATTTTATTGCAGCAGGCTCAGGCTTTTTCTGGTCTTCCTAGTCAGGCAGCATGTACAATTAGTGGAAGTATTAATAATATTGGTGTTAGGCCTCAAGTTCCTGTGAAAACTTTACAAGAATTTGACAAGCCTCTTAGCATCCATCAAAGCAATGGAAGAGCTACTGCAGAAAGTGATTGCACAAGTTTTGTTCCAAGATTGGCAGGTCCTTTGAATCACAAAGAGTTTCCTCTGCAAGGTGGAAACATTTCTAGATATAACAGCCATGGCTTCTGTGCCAATGGTGAAAGCTATCCCTTTGCTGATTGTCAAATGCAACCAGTTACAAGTGCAAGAATGTCTGGTTCTTTATCACTTAAGGGTCCCCGCATGGTTACATTTTTGGAGCAACAAGAAAACCCTAATTTTCCTGAAAAGATTTTGACGAGAAACCGGTCCCGCGGAGTGAATTCAATTACAACAATCAATCCATCCTCTACAGGGGGACGAAAGAAGGACTCCTTCACATATGGACATGGTATTTCAAAGACATATTTAAATGGACAGTATTCTTCTGGTATGACTTCTGGGTCTTTTCAGTTGGATATTCGAGCAAATTCTAAAGGAGTACCTTCTAGAATCCCAGAGTCTGAACTAATGCCCAAGGTCATACCTAATGCTCAGCAACAAGTTAAATATAATTCATTAGAAGAAGTGCAAGGTCGTATCTATCTTATAGCAAAGGATCAACATGGCTGTCGTTTTCTACAGAAGAAGTTTGAGGAAGGAAGTACCCAGGATGTCCACACGATTTTTGTGGAGATTATTGATCACATAATCGAACTCATGACTGATCCATTTGGGAATTATCTTGTTCAAAAGCTTTTAGAAGTGTGTAATGAGGATCAGAGATTGCAAATTCTCCTTGCAGTGACTGGGAAGCCTGGTGAGCTTGTCAATATATCACTTAACATGCATGGGTAAGTGCTGGTTTTATTGAGTTCTTGCATTCTTAAAAAGATGGAAGGATACTGCAGTGCTAGAATTGTGGAGTACTTTATAGCTCGCATGTTTGAATTTCGACATGTTATTCTGTGTAATGTAATTATGTATATATTAAATTGTTTACTCTTCTTTGATAACTTGTTTTGTTTGCAAAACTTGTTTTGCTAACTAAAGTTGTTTACATTCATTTTGTCTATTGAAACTTGTAGGACACGGGCTGTACAGAGATTGATAGAAACCCTACAAACGCCAGAACAAATTTCGCTGGTTATAAAATCACTTAAATCAGGTGTTGTTACTTTGATAAAGGACTTAAATGGCAATCATGTTGTACAGCGTTGTTTGCAATGCCTCAGTGATAAAGATAACCAGGTATCCTTTGCCAACTAATGGGTGCCTTCTTAAGTCAGTTTACATGTGCCTATGGCAATTTAATTCTAGAACAGTTCTAGATAAGTTGTCCCAGCTATAACCTGCTGTTATATGGCATGATTTTATTGCATTTGCTATGTTGCTTGTGGAGCTTGTTACTTCTTTTCCTTTAACTGTATTTTTGACCCTCTTTTTAAAATATGAAAAACAAACCAGGCTTTTAATGTAGCACTATAAGCTTTTTTAGTGATAGATGCTACACAAAAATTAGGTAAATTAAAAACCAATAATATATTTTTTGCCCAATATATATGATTCTTGACTATATAGGGCTCAATTCTGTACAGTAAATGCTTCTATTTCCTTGTGAGTTTCTTCCATGGATTTGTAAGGGACATGCTACTGAAGTAATGAATTATTTTTAATTTTACTGATTGGTTTGTAGAAAATTCTTTTATGGATTGTTTTTAAAATTAAAAGTCTTCCTATGTCCAAAATTGGAAATCTACTCTTTTATCAATTATGTATACAACTGATATTTGAATTTAAAAATTAAAAAAGTTAAAAACATGAAATTGGTACAATTTGATGAGAATTGTAGCAATTGAATGTGTAACTTCATGCAACATGAGTTGTGAGTAATGTGAATCCTTATGGAAATAAATGCATCTATTAGAGAATCATCGAATTGTAGCAATTGAATGTGTAACTTCATGAGTTTTGAGAAATGTGAATCCTTATGGAAATAAATGCATCTATTAGAGAATGGACAAAGTGATTTGAATGACATGCTACCATTTGATAGTATTATGTGAGGTGATCTGTGGAAGCCATTAGGAATATGAAGAAAATACTTCAGGCTGACAGAGAACCCTATATGGGGGGATTCATGCAACTGAGGATTCTCTGAATGAAATTTTGGCCCGTAGGCGTGAATCTAGTCTGGAGAAGATGACTTTAGAATCATTCACAAGGAACACAAGGAAAGTCACATGCATCCTTCAAAAGTTAAAATGATCAAAGTAGTGCAATGCTGAGTATGATTTTCTGGAAATATTGAGATGTATTTGGAAACAACAGTACTCCACAAAATTGATATGAATATATTATATGCTTATTATTGTCTGTTTTAATGAAGATATACAATCAAGGACTATGCGATCACATGCTGAGTAAGCAATGTACCTTGTGGAATGAGGGTCTGGGTGACATCTTGGATGTACCAGGGGCTTGGCAACTTAGAGTGAACCATAACTTGGTCAAACAAGTTGTTCAAAATATGAAATCACCAAATCAATTACTGTTCTACTTGCTTTATCACAAATGCCAGTTGGTGAAGGAAGAATATTATTTTAAAAAACAGAGATACAAGAAAACTCGAAAAAACAATGCTATTGTGGAAAATCCTCCATAGGGGGGAAAACCAGCTGGTAGTGGCAAATTACATTATATTATACATAAAATAATATATATCTTATATAATACTAATATGTGCATATTGTATACATTATTATATTTTGTATATTATACATTATAATCTTAAAAAAATAATAGAAACAATTAAGAATATTGTATAAATTGTAGCTATAAATTAAATAAGAAATAAATCAAAGTAAATAAATGAATGTTTTATCAAAGGAATTTTAGAAACAGGAGATAATACATCTGGGTGATTGGGAGAACCCCCTTTTCATAATGGGTCTGGTGTGCTGCATAGGAATGTGTGCCATCTGTAATCCCTTCCCGCCAATTGGTCTCATTACCTCACCAAATCCTGTTCCAAGGATTGCTCATTTTCATCTCCTTTTGTGTCACCCATCCTCCTTTTGCATCCATCATACTACCTTTTCCCTTGTGAAGGTTTGGTCATCGCTTATCTTCACATGGGGATCTCATTGCTTTTGACAACAATACTTGTTACCCTTTTGCTCATATTGTTTGATGTTGCTTCTCAAAGAAAAAAGGTTAGTTGGCTTTTGTCAAAATTTTCTTTTCTTAAAATTGTGGGCATTCTGTGCTCAGCTAGCAACAATACAACTACACAGAGGGGTTACAACTTATTGTTGTTCCAATTGTTCACTGTCAAGTGTACACAGTCTCCTGCAGCTGCATTCTCCTCTCTCTCACGCACAACACTCTAGAAATTCTTCAGCCCTTGAACCAGCTTTGTCGCACCTTATGTGTGTTTAGAATCTTTCCCATGCACCGTAAGATCCCATTTTGGAATTGGAAGCACCAAAAGTCAGTTGTTTCGTTTCAAATTCCATGTTTTTCATGCCTTGACAAAAACATTGACTGTCATCAGGCAGTGGTTTTGTTTCCACTACGGTGGTTCCATCCTATGGGAAAAGTTAAGTATTTTTTGGAGTTTACAATGTTGTTTCAACTGATGAAAACATTTGACTGTCTACATCCATATTATTATGGACCATACCTCCCTTCTTAGAGAGGCCTTTTGTCTAACAAAAGCTTAAGACTTTGTCCTGGAAATACTACTTAGCTTGTTTTCACACTTGTCATTTGAGTCCAACTTGCCAATACCCTTGGACTCCTTTTAGTCTCTCCTATTTTTCACTATAGAACTACATCCTCTGAAAAGCATTGCTTGTCAATCTCACATCAACTCTTCTAAAAAGGTCAGTACTTGTTCTTGTTCTTGTTCTTGTTCTTCATCCAACATAGATGGTTCATAGAGATGCCAATACTCATAATTCACCACTGAATGCATCCTCGTTAAAGGAGCTAAGCCAAGCTTGAACTCTTTGTCACCAACTGCTTCTAAGATGGAAGATTGCCCATTTCTTAGTGGCTTAATTTTCTTAGCTTGACCTTGCAACCATCCTTCCCCTATGGACAACTATAGTTGATCCCCCACCTTGAGATAATGTTCCAAATGGTGCTGGTCATGTCTGCTCTTGTATTTCTCTTGAGACATTCAATGTGTCTCTCATCTAGAGCTGGATTAGCTGAATCTACTCGACAAATTTCATTGCTTCAGGTACCCTTGAATCTTGTCTACCTGGCTTTTTGGGCTGTTCCAATGCAACATCAAGTGACTAGTAAGCAAAATACCCCAAAGAAACCTCAAATTGTGGCTCATTTGTAGAGTGTGGATTGCCCCATTGTAAGAATATTGGATGAAGGGTAGAGATTCGTCTTGTGTTTTGGGACACCTGCTGTTATAACCCCTAATGAGCTGTACCATAGTCTTATTGACTACCTCTGGTTATACATTTGTTTGAGGAGAAAAAGCTGTGCTCTTTTGGAGCTTGGTATCCATCTTTCACAATGTGGACCAAAACCTGCCAATCAAATGTGTATCTCTATCTAAAACAATGGACTTATGTTGACCATAGTCCAACCAAATATGAGCAAAGAAAAAATCAGCTTCTTATTTCTGTATAATTGTTTTTTTGCATGGATTTAGCATGCACATCTTGCTAAATCTATCCTCAACCACAAAAAGATAGTCATGTTCATGCTTTCTAATAGGCAAACCACCTACAAAATCCATAGAAATGCTTTTGCATGGGTTTCTGGGCACAAGAAGAGACATAGAATCCTGCCTTTCTTATATTAGATTTACTACTGCCACAAAAATTGCAGTCTCTAATAAATCTAGCCGCTTCCAACCACATTTTGAGCCAATTCACAGACATTTGCAAATGGGCCACCATCTTACCAACGCCAAAATGACCCATGACTTTGGAGCTATGCGCTTCCTCACTTTACCCAAACTATGGAGCAGTCTTTCTTGTGGTAGAAGTCTTCTTCACTCTTGACAATTGCATGAGCTTGCAATTGATCGAACTTCTTCTCAAATCTGCATCATTGGCATAACTTTCTTTGTAGCCCTCTTTTGTGGCTCAAGTTGAGTCACCTTAGCTAGAGCTGAAATTGCCTTTGAAATTGGTGGCCTAGCTGGCATATCTGCCACCATGTTTGTTCTTCCTTATATTTGATCACAAAGTGAAATTGTTGTTAGAATCCTATCCATTGCAGTATCTTGCTTGTTTCAACTTGCTTTGGGCTTGCAAACTGGTAGAACATAATGTTATTAGGGATCATACCCATATAACATTTATATATTGTTCTAATATAAGGTTATAAAACCTTATATATTATATACCTTATCAAGCATATCCCATTTGAAATAATTATAATCTAATAACCATTAGATTATTAATTTTTTATGAATGGGGGTTATTGAAAAGTTGTGACTATTTGAAATAATTATAATCTAATAACCATTAGATTATTAATTTTTTATGAATGGGGGTTATTGAAAAGGTGTGACTAGTGAAGGCACCCTTCCTCCTATAAGAAGGTTCTCTCTCATTTGAGAGCATGTGAATTTGGAGCTTTACAGTGAGTTGTATCACTAGCACAAGAGGTATTATTGGCCATGTGGAAGTAAGGAGAAGTGTCCCTAGGTTTAGTTTATTTATGATAGATTATATTTTTTGTGTGTTTTAATAACATGATGCTTTATGGGGTTTTTTTACCCAAAAGGGTTTTCTCCATTTATATCTTGTGTAATGTGTAAATTTATGCATGTATGATTTTCATTTCATTTATATTATATTTTGTTTATAATGATTAGTATATACATATATGTAATGTCTCTGAGTAGGACATTCCTATAGTTTAGCCCGAGAACACCAATTGAGGTATGAATTATACTAAGGAAATGCAACTTGCTTCTTTATGTTATTATTTATACCCTGCAACCAGGTTAGTCATCATTATGAAAGATTGTCAACATATAATTTCATAAAATTTAGGAGAAACTCACTCCCTTGGCTAATTACATAGTATGCATGTGGATTCCCTTAAGGCTTTTCCCAATGACCCATCCACATTATGAAGCACCATGGGAGATCATACAAGGCACCTTAAGCCCATCCATCAAGCCCAAGAGCATGGAATGACACCTGCCATTCAGCCTTCCAGCCCCACTCGGGGTTATTCAACTCGAATGGACCCTTATGCTACTTGCATTACTTATTTGCACATTCTCCCCTCCATAATGGGATGGCAGATTAGCTGAAGCTTTAAGGAATCTTCATCATCATATATATATATATATATATATTAGAAGCAATAGATTATCTGCATATATTCCTACTTCCTATCAAATGGAAGACAAATAACAAATTAATCAGATTAGAGTGCCATGTATTTATGCATCAAACCAAATGCTTGAACAATATGTAAAACTACTGTATGGTTTATTACTTGTAATTCTGAAAGCTTATTCCTTGATCGAATGCCTAATGATTCTCCTTCTTCGATGGCGATCCCTTGACGCAAATGTGGATCTGCTTTATATACCCCTTCTATTGCAATGAAGGGTCATGTCTTTGCCTTGTGTGCAACCTTCTCCAATGCCACGTCTCCTCACATCTGACCCGTGCCTTTTTGTTAACCTTAATGACATCATTCCTTAATATCCTTCACATGTCTCTTACTAAGGCAGATCGCTGATGGTTTGTTTATATATTTTAGTTGTTGCTTAAAGATCTTTGATCATTATAATTGCTGGTTTCATCTTCAATCTTGTTTTTTTTGCATACTAATTATTGCGGTTGATGATGTATGACTGTTCTTTATCCTGAACACTGCCTTCTGTGGATCAGCAAATTATGATGTCTTATGAATAAGACAATTTTCTGTCAATTGATGCAAAGTTAATACTACCATTTAGGCAGGGACATGACAAAATTCTGACGGCTGATGATCAGTATACACAATAGTTTCTTTGCCAAATAAATAATTTCTCAGTTTCTTTAATGCTTGAACCTGTGCATATAATTCTCTCCAGACTATATATAACCTTTAATTGCTGCAGTAAAAACCTTTGAATGATGACAAACATATTTACCCCCTTGTAACAAGATGACAATGATAGCATATTTGCTTGCATTGATCTGTTTTTTTTTGATCAGTAAGGGCTTTTGACTGGAGCTTATAACCAGTGGGTCACAGAGGGGGACCCCATCCCCGAATAAATACATTTTTGATTATAAGGCAGTAACATCTCCTATTTTCATCCCTTCATCCACTCCATTTCTTTCCTTATCTCTCCACACTTCTCCTTATACCTCCACTCCTTATCACTCCACGTGGCTGCCTCCATCACCTTATCCCTCTACATCTTCCTTATCTCTCCATCTGCAATTCATCCACCGCCAGACCACAACCACCAATCAACTCGTTCGATCTGCTTTCCAATCGTCTGCCTGAGTTTAGTAGTGGCGTGGGTCAAGTCAACAGCTGATGCAGCATCATCGCTGGCAACCGTCGCAGCTGGGGGCACGAGAACCAGAGAAACCAAACGCACAGGGCATATGGGCTGGGAATTGAACCAAGAACCACCATATCAACACGGTGTCGCAACTTCTGTTGCGCTGTGGGGTGAACCCCCAGGTGCATGCATTGGTCTTTACTTCAAATGGTTTGTACAAATTAGTAAGAGGTAACACGAGCATGGCTGATTTTATATTTCCAAAACTTAAAAGATTCATGTACCTTACTTCACTAAAAAATCCTATCCATGGCTGCAATAAAATGTAGAGTAGCTATAGAAGAGAAAGCGAGAATGTATTTCTACATATATTGAACTATGCCTATAATACTCCTGGCGTTGTTGGGTGTTGACTATTTTCTAATAGCCTCCACCTTAGCATGATCCGCTGTCAACTTACCTCCCCCACATATCCCAAGTAAACCAAAGATTACTTGCTAAAATCACACTTATTCAATGTTCACGTTGCCTAACAGATGTTTTTCCACTAACGTTTGCAAAACTTCTATCAAATGGATTAGATGTTCTTCCCATGATGTGCTAAAAATCATAGTATTATCTAGGTACACTGTCACACATGTATCCATGAAATATAAAACGTCATTATAGTCTAATAAAAGTAGTGGGTGCATACAAAAATCAAAGACCTTGGCTGGTCTTGAAAGTGGTCTTCCATGTATCCTCTTCCTTCATGTAAACTTGATGATAACCAAATTCTAAATCCAGCAAGTGTTCAATCTATAGGAAAGGGTTGTGGGTTTTGATGGTGTTCTTATTTAGCGCCCTAAAATCAGTGTACTTCCTGCTTGAGTGATGTTTTTTTTTCGGTATTATGATTATAGGCAAACTGCATGATGGAGTACTTGGGTGAATGACTCTGTGTGCTAAGAGTTCTTGGAGCATTTGTTTACCTCATCACTTTCCAAAAGTAATTGCTTGTGCATTCCAATATTAGGCAAAGGAGATTTTGGATTCAAATAAATCTTAGGCTTTAACTCTTTTTTTGGTGGCAATCCTTTGGGCTCATGAAACAATTTCTGAAAAGATCCCTTTTGGGGATCTCTTGTCATATAAGAAATTTGATTACAATGATGGGGTTTGGGAATGGAGACCAAAATTGAGAACTTAGACAACTAATTTTATCACTATCATAATCATTGATTAATGATGAAATATCATACTATCAGTATCGAAGATTCAAATGTGATTATTAGAAATTTAGAACCTTTCCCAAAGTTTTCACTATACCAGGGAAGAGGAAGATGTAAAATGTTGTAGTATGCAATTTATGAAAAATGCTGTAATCATCATAAATTCATAATAGCTGTCAGCTAACTATTATATCAAGATTCCGCATGAGGATACGATTTTTGTACTCAATTTTCTTTCAAATCAATCAAATTTTATAGAAAAGACTTTTGTACTCATTTAGGGACTCATTGGATACATCTTGTCATTGAATTTTTAAAGTTGCCAAGTTTTTGCCTAGTCAAGTTTTTTGGGTCTGGTGAGTTTTTGCTGAGTCCGAGTAGTTCAATTATGCTAACACCTCATTCAAATGTTTAATTTAATGGTTAGACACCAAAATTTTTCCATTCCAATCTTTTTTAATCCTTCAATAAAATTAATCAAATCTGCTTGGTCTCTTGAATCAATTTTATTGCTTTGTTGGAACGAACTTATTGCAACTTTTGCTTTGCTTTGGTGTCCCTTGATGATGTATTTGATTCCACCATTGACCCGCCTGCACTTGTTAGTCTTCTTCATAAAAATAGCATCTCAAACATACAAATATGTTCTCTCAAGCACTATATTTTAAAAGCATCAAGTGAAATTACATTTACATCCACTTCATCAATAAATTATGGAGTTATCCTGAATTGAAATTTACACCTCTTAGTAACCTAAACTTCCATACCCTTTTTCACCCAATCCAATGGGTATCAACAGATTATCATATGTTTTTCAAACCAAGCTTTCTCAGAAGATCAACTGAAATGAAATTTCATTGAGAATTGGGATCTACAGTTACACTTACTTTGTCTTCTTGACTTGTAGTTTGAGAGTAAAAAGTATACTTATTTCTTCAAGTTTTTTTCTTCTGAATTGACAATTTTTGTGGCAATGCAACCAAGCCTTTTGTCCACATCTGAACTGTTCTCAACCTCTAGCTCTTTTTGAATGGTGATCATGGATCTCTTGGAGTCCTTTTGGCCTTTTTTTTTACGTGCAATTTGGGATGCAACTTCCAACACTTAGCATTAGTGCGAACATCACTATTGAAATTACTACAATTGTTCTCTGGATCTTTGCATTGATGTAGAAAAATATTTGTCTTCTTAATACCTTTATTTTTGTGAATTCTGTTACCTTTTTCTTTCTTGGGATGGTTGTTTTTCTGGTATTGTTTGGAAGATTCCTTTCTCCTTTCTTTTTCTCTCCTCTATGTACTGGGCCAGCACACACACTTCTGCCAAATCGTGCAGTTTTAAGTAATCACCCTTCTACGAAGGTGCGTATGGAGTTCTCTAAGGCGTTTGGCGAGAACATCTCCATTCTACATTTCCATGCCCAATAACATAGCTCACCTTTGGAATTCTATTTTGTGATCTTGCACACTTTGCCCACTACTTTATTTGAAAAAATAAGCACTTAATCTTTTTGGTTTAGTCTGATGGCTAATCGGATAGAAATTTCAATGCAATAAATATTGTAAGCCCTTCCAACTGGCCAATACTGGTTTTCATTTCTTTCTTGAGAATGTTAGATAGCTTTCCACTATGAACATTCCCAAACATTTTGAGACTTGCGATCTCTGTGCCTCATTCACATTGCGCACACTAAAATATACCTCCATTTGTTTAATCCTTGTATGTAAAATTTCTGTATCGATTTGTCCTTAAAAGAGATTTGATTTCAATCTCAGTTGCAAGTTTTAATGTAGGAGTCTCAGATTTTGCCTCACTTTTTTTTGAGTTTTCTTTAATTCCAATTTGCCTCTTGATCATCTCTTCCTCCATTTCTCCAATACAAAATTTCTTGGCTAGAGCTTGGACCATAGAGTTCATGTATGACTATTCCTGGGGCATTAGAGTTTGTTGCCGAGTCATAGTCTCATATTGTTGAGCAATCCATGTTTGGTTCTTCAATAGCCTCTCCATGTTTCTTTCCAAGGCTGCCACTTGAGCTTTCAAATCTTTTTCCATTTTCACTTCTTTGTTCCACTTTAATCTGACCACTTCTGGATTACCAGATAGCAATTCCTGTCTCTTTGAAGATCTTGTAATTTTCTTACAACTTCCAAATTGCATCCTCAAAGATCAGCAACCTGCTCTGATACTAAAATGATCTATACTTTTGTCAGATAAATCTAGAAACTATGAAATCACTGAGTTGCATTTGCCTAATGTTTAATCACAAAGGGCAGTTAATAAGGGAAAAATGTTGTGTTAAAAAACAGAGGAACACAAGAAAACCTTCAAAAACAACTCATAACTCACAGAA
Source organism: Cryptomeria japonica (assembly GCF_030272615.1). Lineage (NCBI taxonomy): Eukaryota > Viridiplantae > Streptophyta > Pinopsida > Cupressales > Cupressaceae > Cryptomeria > Cryptomeria japonica. The sequence continues at coordinate 35,719,912 of NC_081414.1, read as the reverse complement.
TTTTATCCTGGAAACCCCTTTCAGAGGGAAAAACTGGTTGAAAGCTGCAAATACAAAGCTATCTATTGATTATTATGATCAACAATAGAAATAAAAAGAGGTGATCCAACCAGTTTTGTTCCAATTGTTCTTTGTCAAGCATACATAATCTCCTCTGGCTGAATTTTCTCTTCTCTTACACACAGAACAGTTGATAAATCCTCTGACTTCTTGCACTAGTTTTCTCATGCCTTATCATGAATGTTTGGAATCTTTCCTATCCACTGGAATACCTCAATTTGGAATTAGAGGCACCCAAATCTCTGTTATTTGTGTTGTGATGAAACCGTTAGTTGTCATTAGGCAGTAGTTTTGTTTCTGCCATTGTGCTTTAGTTTTTTGCTTTCCGTCATAAAGTGGTAGTTTTGTTTTTTGGACAAAACTAAACATTTTTTGTGGTTTTCAACTTCTGGATTCATTCAACTAATGAAGATGATTGACTGTTTGGATCCATATGGACCAGGAGGAGATATCCCCTCCTGTCCACCCTTTGGATCTGAACGGCCAGCCTTAAACCATGCACACTAAGCTAGATATTAAGCCTAGAGAATGTTAGTCAACTCTGAGTGTTCCAACACTTTCAACTTTCAAGTCTAGAAGTGTATTCTTAGTGTGACTACACACCTTAAACAACATATTAAGCCTAGAAAATGTCAGTCAACTCTGAGTGTTTAACACTTTTAAGCCTAGAAGTGTAAGCTTAGTGTGTGTGATTTAAGCTATTCCTGCCCGAACATCTCTTGATTCCTCAGCAAAAATTTGGAGATTTTTCCTTGTTAGAGTATAATTAAGCAAGCAAAAAAGGATGGATTCCTCAAAATATTTTATTGATTGAAGGTGTTTGGGACTGTAACAATGGAAATACCGGGACCCCCTGCAGCCAAGCTGCTATGATTGGTTAATTTATAGCTTTGAGAAGATATGGAATTGGGGATAAAGCTTTTATTCTTCTGTACAATGATCTAACTTGCGGCTTTTTTGAAACAACTCTGGTGGCTTTGCCGTTGTTGCCGGCTTCCGTGAGGAATTAGTTTAAACAGACTATTTGTTGCTCAAACAAAACTCGTAAATATCTCAAATCTCTGAGTGTAAGAGCAATAATTTGCTTTGGGGTCTGCGATTGGGAAGAAAAATAGAAATTGATATGAAAATGATTGAGAAATTTTTTTTTAGGGTCAGCATGTCAAATAACGTGGGTGGGCGTCATGGGGATCAGAAGAGAATGTCGATAGAGGAAAGGGTTTAAAACTAGTAATATATTTAAATGTGTTTGATAGGTATAAATAATATGATTAGTAATTTTTTGTGGAAATATAAATATAATAATTGGTAGAGGAAGTTATAAATAGCTGTGTCTATCTACCATTTATTATTATATTTGGTTGTCTCTATTAAATTTTAAAATTTTGTTGGTTGTGTTTGACTCTCTTAACAAATGATACGTAAATCATGAATGTAGATACCAATTTGTTTCATTTTGCATTGTGAGAGCAACCCGTAACTGAAGAGAGCCTATAAGCAAAAGCACAGCTATTCTCAGAAGAAAAAGGCATTTTTCAGCTGAAGTAGTGGCAGTAGAAGTGCTTTTGGTGCATTTATTGCAGTTGAGTGAGTGAGAGCTACTTCGGGAGTAAGGGATTTTTTCTCCCTCTATTTTCCATTTTCTTGAGCAGTCTTTTGGAGCAAGTTTTTTTAATTGTTCAGCTCAGACTACAAATTCCCACTTCGAAACAAAACAAATGTAAGATTAATTTAAAGTAGTAGTAGTGGTTGTATATCTTGAAGGAGTTCAAGCTAGATGAAAGAGATGCAATGGAGGCAACATGAGCTCTCTGCCCTTCCTCAGTCTAGGCTGGGTTTGCAAAGGGCCCTTATAACCCGTTGAAGTTATCTCTTCAATGTGTCCCCATATCGGACAGAAGGGAGCAAAAATCTGAGTTTTGTCATTTCAGTTTTAATCATTAATGCAATGGTTGTTCTTAATGTTGGAAGGGAAATTGAAACTGTGTGTCAACTGTGAGGCAATATTTATTGGGCATGTCAGCCACAAGTAAGCACACAGAGAAATTCTTTATCCCTCAAACTGCGAGCTTCTTTGAATGCAAATGGAAGCCAAAATAAAGGGGACTTGTAATAATATAAAATATTTTTTCTAACAGAAGAAAAAGTATATTAGAATGGTGGTGTCGTTAAATTTTAAATTGAAAATTTGGTGTATTCTTAAAAGACTGCAGCAGGCATGCCACAAGAAATGTACTAATATCAGCAAAAATAAGATGTAGATGATCGAATTTTCAAGTTTTGGTCAATAGAATATCTTTATTAGAATATTTAATTATATTTTAGTCACCTCTATTTAGTTACTTGTTTAATGGTCTTTTAGCTTTTTAGTTAATTAGCTTTTAAGCTTTATTTAGCATTTAGCCTTTTTTTTTTAGTTAATTAGCTTTTAAGCTTTATTTAGCGTTTAGCTTTTTAGTAGTTCACTTTAAACGACTTATTCTTAATTTAGATCGTCGTCTTGTAATCTCTATATATACACTTGTATATTGTTGAATACATTATCCAATTATTGAATCATTCATTCAATTTATTTTTCATGGTATCAGAGCGGGTCGTGGGATTCTTTAAAGTTTGGCGAATTTTTTAATAAAAATTCATGGCGCCTTCTTTCTGGAATATTTTCCAAATTTTTTTTTATTGCTTTTTTATAAAAAAAACGTTTTTGCTTTTTTGAACGCTTTTTGAGGGTTTGAAGGGTTTTTGGTTCGTGGGCGAATTTCTTTGTGCTGGGCAGCAGTTCATGTTTTTTTTAGGGTTCTGGAGATTTTCGAGCCTGCAACTTGGAGGTTTTTTTTTGCAGATTGAAAATTTTCCTAGGGTTTTGACCCTTCAGTTAAGTCAAAATTATTCTGGTTGCAGATTCTTGGTGGGTTTTTCGAGACTTCAATTGGGTCATCGCCAGATTTCTCTGAGTGCATCATTTTCCATGCCTCGATTTTTGAGCTGTCGGATCTGCATTCTGATTTCAGATTCTTGGTGGGTTTTTTGAGAGCTTTTTTGGATTGGTCTCATATTTTTTTGGGTGCCTCGTTTTCTATGCCAACGAAGTTGCCTTGGAATTTAAAAAGTCGGAAATTTCTGCTAATTCTGTGGACGTTAGGAATTTTGGTGTCTTCTAGGCTCCGTTTATGTTGTACATCCGACCTAGGGTTTCTACCCCCCCCCTTTTTTTTTTTTAAAATTTTTTTTGGGAAAAAAATCGTCAATATTTTTCTCTTTATTTTACAAAAAAATTAGAGGTATTTTTTTATTTTCTGCAAATTATTATTTTTTTCTGATTATTTTTAGGAAGAATTTGAGGTTTTAAGTTTGCAGAAAATTTTAATTTCTGGGTTTTTTCCAAACCTCGAAATTCTCGCCTTAGAATTCGTGCCGGAATTCGTCTCCAAGGTTTCAGATTTTTTGTGCAGCTGCTTCTATTCTGATTTTTGAATCAAATTCTTCTGTCTCATGCTTTCACTAGGTTGACCTCGTTCAACCTCCATTTTCGTGATGACATCTTTAACCAGCATCATGTTGGAACACAAACAGAAGTTCAACATCTGCCACAACACCTGGAAACAGTGCATGTTCACAATATTTGAATATCGTTGCCTTGATCAAATTGATTTAGGCCAGCCCTCATCTTACAGGTCCCAGGGTTTTCACATTTTTGATGCCTCAAAAATTGTTCGCAGGGTTTAGAATTTTTTCCTTAAAAATTATTATTTGTCATCTGCAAAGCTTGCATGGGTTTCCAAATTTTTCGCCATAAAAAATCATGGGAGGGTTCTGCTTGATTTTTTTCTCAAAAATCAGGGTTTTACCACGTGATGTCTAGTATTTTACAACGTGATGTTGTCTGGAGTTTTCCCGCATGATGTTTGGTGTCTTAGAGGGTTTGCCGATTTTTCCTCAAAATCATGGTTTCAGGTTGGTTACCCAACGTCAGGTTGGATGGATTCTGGTATTCTTGGTCATTAACACTTTTCAGATCCAGGGAGTGTCTCTACGGCAGCAGAGTGTTCTTTTTCGTTTGTGATCAAAAGACCTGCAGTGTCTTGTGTAGGGTAGTTAGTAGATAGAATGACCATTAGGGGAGGCTATTAGAATATTTAATTATATTATAGTCACCTATATTTAGTTCCTTGTGTAATGGTCATTTAGCTTTTTAGTTAATTAACTTTTAAGTTTTATTTAGCTTTTAGCTTTTTCTTTTTAGTTAATTAGCTTTCAAGCTTTATTTAGCGGTTAGCTTTTTAGTAGTTCACTATAAACAACTTGTTCTTAATTTAGAACGTCGTCTTGTAATCTCTATATATATGCTTGTATATTATTGAATACATTATCCGATTATTGAATCATTCATTCAATTTATTTTTCAATCTTTCCATGTTGATATTTCTCCTTATTACTAAGAGATGATCATAAAAATTATAGCAGCGTGACGTCTTCTTAATGTACCCCAAGTGAACTTAAGATGAGCACCAGCCTGCGTGAACATTGTGTGTCTAAGAGCAATGTATAAATAGAGGAATTAAACCAGATTTGAAGGATGCCAGTTCTCTGTTGTATGAATGTGTTGACCAATATCACCCCTGGCATCTGATTAATGTCTCTGATACATCTTCAAATGAGGATCTTAGTAATGTTACAGAAAAGATTGGGCTCTCTCATTTGGTTTATATGATGACAATGTGTGCACAGTTTTGCAGATTAGCAGGATTTCTGATTCAAAGCAGTTCCAGGAATATTCTTTGAACACAATGTGGTTTATGCCGTGAAGTACTAATTACATCCCGTATCAATTAGGAGTTTTAATTTGTGTGTGGGTGTGGGTGTGGGTGAATGCATGGTGAATATTGATGGGGTTGGCATTTTTATTGGTGTACTCTTAACAATAAAAACAAGTTTTTTCCAAAGAAGGTAACACATTCAAGCCTCGGAAAATTAGTTAGTTGCAAGTCATTTGTCTCTATAGAATGTATCTACAAAGAAACTAGACAAGTTCTTATGGCAGATAAAAAAAATGACTCTAATGAAAGGAAACTAAGCTCTTTTGAGAGTATTTTCATCTCTTACACTAGGATGAATCAGCAGTTTAAGTTAACATAATTGGCACTGATTATCCTTTTCTAAGAGTTTTATATCAGACAAGAATACATACATAGCTAACTAAAGTGCTTAAGAAAATGAACTGGTTAATGAATCTGCTAACAAAAAAACAAACAGCTTCAGAACAACAGAAAAAAAGTGTAGACACTAAGGAAGCTGGCATAAAATTTTGGAAGTCTCTGCCCAAGGCACTAGCGTGGTGCAAGGATCTTTGTGCATTGTGGTGTTGTTCAGTTCAGACACAAAACCAAAAGTACTATTGGATACAGAAAGTTCACTTGCACACTCAGATCAGAAGAGAAAACTTTTGAAGTATAGAAAAGGGTATAAATACAAATATTTTGACAAAACCTATGTAAACATGAAAATGAAATATATTCAAATTACTAAATGAAAAGTTGCCAAAGAGATTACCAAATGGAGCTGCTGCTTCACCAACAAAAGCTTGCAAACAGAGAGAGAGAAGAAAATTGTTTTGTGGTTGTTGAGGGGTTTACCTCAATCGAACCCCCTTCTTGGTATTTCTACCTCCAGAGCCTAGATTTTTGATATTTTTTGAAATTAAAGTAAAATGCTTGAATGGAAATGACAATGGTTGAGATAGAAATGATCCTTAATGTACTAAGATAGCACGTAGGATTCAGAAACTATAATAAGATGAGGATAATATCAAGAGAAAGGGAACAATATAATCAAGAGCAATGTTACTTGAAGCTTTCAAAAAGCCTCAAGAAGATAAATGCTGCATTGCTTCAATTGTTGCCACAATCCTACAAAAACTTTAGCTTGGAAAACAGTAGTGATCACATGCAAATTGACTGGCATAGCTGTGTAGCTTGCTGGTTTTTTTCTTCACAGATTAGATCTTCAAGAAAAAATTGCCAAGCGATAGAATGAGAGTCCAAAATTCAAATTCGAAGACCAAAAGGCAAGTTAGAAGTCAGGGAGCAGTTTGGATTCATGTGCAAAGCCTTTATTTTCCTGACTGTCAGTGAGACCAGGGAAATGTAACACTAAAACGGCCATTGCATTCATGAATTTTCATGGGATGATAGCTGTTGCGTGGATGTTCGCATCTTGTGCTCTTGTTTGGGGAAATCTGAATTAAGAAAGCTCAGATTATCATAAAAATGTGAGAGATATAAAACCAAAGTGTTAACATTTTACATTTAAGATAATTTCTGTCAAGATGTCAAAGTAAGTGCATGTTATAGTGTGAAACTGCAAATATATGCAATTTTAACACTACAGTTTTATTTCTCACATAGATCCATATTAATATATATTTGAACTATTCTGAAGTGTGCCATGTGGTATACAAAAGGTTTGAGTTACCAATCCTATCACAAATTCTGTGTTAAGAATATAATGGTTGACACCAGTCTTTTGGATACCTCTTGGTACATACTAAAGTCATATGAAGATACATCTATTCTATTGTTCATGCATTCAACAATAAAGACATTTTTGAAGTTTGATTAGATGTTGGTGTTGGGGAAGGCCACTAGAGATTTACTACAATTCGTATTTGACTACCATACTGAGTATTTGAAAGAGGAATCAATCAAGTCCTGTATAACAAGATATATTGGTCATCATTCCTTTTTCCTAAGATGATTCATGCGTAGGAACTATTGCTGATCATGGATTTTGGTAGTGAGTGGCCAAGTTGGGGAGAGTCCAAAATAGATGAGGGAAAAAGAGTGTAGCAGCATATGATGAGCAATGATCAGTGGGTACATTAGAAGTATTTATTCTCTTTTATGGTCATTGCAGTAAAGGGTAGTTATAGATTCTTCTAGTATTGGACAGGTTTGTAATGATCTTTGATAAATTTAAATATGTTGTGCTGCTTGAGAACTGCTATTTGTGAGAGTTCATGCTAGACTTTTACATGCAGAGATTATTCAATATAGACAGGAGTTATAAATGCACTACTGCATATAGTTGCTCAATATACTTAATTCAATGTGACATGTGGAAAATCTTGGAAGAATGCTAATGTTAACATATCGAGGTATAAAGACAGGCTTCAAGATTACTATTTAAAACATGCTCACTAAAGATGAGGAAGGATTATTATGGAAATGATACTTAGTGGATCCATCAATACAATGGGAGGAAAGATAGATAAAATTTCTACGGGTTGGTAGTTTAGAACCTGATGAGAGTGGATGATTTGCAGAGATGGAATCTCAAATCTCTGAAATCTTGCAATTTGCATGTTGTTAGATATCACTAGACTAGTTCCTCTGAAACTGACAATTTTGATTTGCTTATGGCTTCATCAACTTTGTGAAGATGAACAAACTTCTCTAGAGCAGTGCACAAGCTAGTCGTACTGCACAGTCTCTAGCTCTTGCAATAGGATGATGATGATGATGGTGCGACACATGACAAGGATTATCTTTGAAGAGTAATACCTTGACGATTTTGTTAATGATGTTTTGATGTTGATGCCCATGGCTATGATGGTAATGATTTTTAAGCACTTGAGGCATAGAGAAGTAAAAGATGAAGGACATGATAACTAAACTCATTATGTCCTTTCCAAAGTTTGCCTTAAACTTCATTGTTGATATATTGTTGCGTTCCATTTTGATTTAGCCTTACGATAATAATTTGATTAAGAAATGTCATGATCAACTTTTGAGATTGGAATCACATAATTGTATCTTTAATTTCCATGCTGCATTGTGAATCGCTGAATTCACTTAAATTTTTATTTTATATTAAATGAATCCTTGATATATCATATGGTAAAAATGATCCTTCATAAAAAATAGCAGTGTGAATTCAAACAGTTGGGCTCGACAAAAATTTGGTAGGCCTAATATATGATTGAGACTTGGGACTCAACAAAAACTTGAAAAATTTCAAAAAATCAAAAAACACTTGAATTTGTAAAATAATCTTTAAAAACCTGCATAGAACTGAATTTAGGGAGCTCATAAGTAGTTTTTCATTTATAGATGAAAAAATGAGTTCAATACACATCATAATGTCATACATCAAGTTAAAAATTACAAATCCATATTCATAATGAACAAATCTCTTCTACAACTAAAGCTTTTAAGTAGCTGCATAGATGCCTTGAATTGAATGGTACTTATTCTTGTCGAGGGTCATTATCATCCTCAACCTCAGGCTTAGGCATATGATGTACATTTGATAAAGCCCCTATTGATGCCTTATCGTTTTCCTCATTTTTTTTTTTTGATCGGTAATTGGTATTTGTATTAATGTAAAGAAATTTACAGCCACAGTTCAACAAAGTTTCCATCAAAATAGAGCTATAATCAAAACAACCAGTCTATCGAAAGCTGTCAATCAGCAGAATACTACTATGCTATCTGCTCCTATCTGTTACATTGTATCAAACAAAAACTAATTGGAGAACCCCACCCATCTGCCTAACTTGCTTCCATGATCGCTTTCCCCTTGCCGTCTACTACCTCGATCGGTACTGCATTCTGGCAGACAACTTCCGGCTCGCATCTGCTCCCAGCCGATTCTCCTCGCAACAGGGTGTGGATATGCTTCTTCTTCCTCAGCCCAATCGGATGGCCACGGTTATGCTTAGGAGGAGCGGTCTTCGCCTTTAGTGCCTTGTATTCCTTGAAAGAACCCCATTTTGCTTGCTCCATTCTAATCTCCCATGCCTCTAGTGAGTTGATATAACCTTTTACCCCCTGCATCCCAATTTGGTCCGACAATCTTCTCACCTCCTTATTGTTGGCGCTCCAGCGTAAAAATGGCTGCAGAGGAGGGGCAAATTCACTAACGTGTATCCATACTCTTCCCGGACAAACAAACCCCTCCTTGTCACGGACCATACCAAACAAGCTATCCAATCCCTGCAACCATTCCTCCTTCACACATCTGTTCATAATTTTCAACACACTGTCCTTGGGCTCCAATTCCAGACACCACACCAGAAACAGAGATACAATGTCCATGTTGTGCGGTATTTGGATTCCGCATTGAGGAACTCATCTCCCAATATGATTTTTGCTTGTGGAAGAATCATTTGGTCTTCAAAAGAGAAAACATTTGTGAGCTTCTCATCCGTGATTCTCCCCCAAAATGCCCCCTTCTGTTTGGACGTCCGCAGTGAGAAATTGGCCTCCATTCCCCTTGCTCCCTCTCTCTCTGCACTCTAGGCTTCTCCACCACGCCAAACTCAGAATGCCTTAGAAATAGGGAAGAAACTAATCCACCCTCCACATTTCGGACTATTAATGCCACTTCCAACTTGCCATCTTTTCGGTCATTAATTTGGCAACAGTCCTGGCCATCAACGGGCCTCAAATCCTAAAAAAACTTTGGTTTTCAAACATCCAGGTTGGTAACGTGGTCTGGATTAATTGCATGTAATAAACATGCTAGTGCATATTCCTGTGATGTGCGCCGCCAATTGCCTCAACCAATTACATCCCAAGTATGCTTAGCTCGTATCCTACATCGGTTGTACTTTTGCCTCCTATCTGACATTACTCTGCATTAGCCTCCTAGTATTATTATCAGCCACATTATTTTATTGTCTTGCCTAGCATTGTAATCCAATAAGCTATTAATGATAAGCAGATTCTATATAGATTGGCTGAATCCCTTGCTACCTAATCTTGCTTTGTTTCCCACTCTCATGCTAGGCTCCATTTGATTTCACCTTGTGGGAGATCGACAACTTCTTTGGATAGGATATCGGCCTCGTAGTTACCTTCTCTTCCAATTTGAGAGACCTGAAACTTTGGGAAATCACTAAGCTGCCTAATGATAATCTGTATCATTTTGTCAATCTTCCAGTGCAAGGCACTCCCCTTCATAATCGCTTGAATTATAATCTTTGAATCTCCTTCCAATTGCAAGTTCCTCACCCTCAATCTTTTCGCCATTTGAATTACAAGACAGGCGCATTTGCTTCTGCAATATTATTGGTGGTCATCCCTAAACCTTGGCCACATTTAGCCAAGACCACACCCTGCTCCAGACTGTCCAGGATTACCGCGTGCTGCCCCAGCAAAGTTTATTTTAATCCAATCTTTCTTTGGGGGGATCCATTGTACATAGGGCCTTGACGTTTTTTCAGGATCAACCCTAGAGGGCCCATTAATGGGCCTTTTCCTCATTTGTTGCTACATCTGCTGCCTCTATCTTTAAATCAGCAAACTTATCAACAAAAACATGGGCCTCACATCCAGAACAATCAAATTTGAATATAGATTGATGTTATCAATGTCAATTGCCTCATGTGCATTTTGTCTCTCCACTTTTTTCACGCACAAATGGAGGTTGCATTACACAAAGATAATATCTTTCAAGTGCTTTTGAGTTGTTCTGCATCTTCATTTGAATGGCCTCAAATGTGCTCCAATTGTGTTCAAAGCTGGAAACACTACAAGTTTGGGACAAAATATAGATGGTGAAAGAATAAAGATTAGGTGTTAATGCAGCAAAATCTTGCCATCACAAATTTGCAAGGACAACATTTATAATTTTGTCACTGAGTAAACTTAAAGATATGTATAGTTGTTCTCCTTCAAATGCATGGAGGTGAAGAAAAAAATCTCCTCTCCATGCTCTTATAAATCTGCAATTCATCATGAATGATATCTTTGTGTGTTTCATTAGGGACCATCCTCACCATAGCTGTGTTGGACTATCCATAACCTCCACATCTGTCCTAAATGACTTGGAGAAGAAAAACTTCAAGTTCAAGTAGTAGGTATTCGTTGGCAGAGATTTCTATTCTATCTTCAATCAATAATTTGCTAAATTGATATTTGTTTTTGTTTGACCTAGACAAATGTTGGATGGTTTCCTTGGCCTTGCCCATTGCCTTGTATAGATAATCCATGGGGGTTTTCCCCATCCATCAATTCCAGAACTCTAATCAATGGTTCTAATACCTAAAATAAGAGAGCATATAAAAGTAACTTATAAATTACACAAAATCAGAAATTAAAAAGTAAATCAGGAAATTGTAATTTAAAAAAAAATTAGTTTGTTTAATCTACTTACATTGATGATTTCAGCCATTTGTTCAGCAAACAGATCATCAAAAAAGGTCTTCATGATCCTCTCCCCTTCAACTGCCCTCGAGGAAGGATTCTTCAACCACCTAGTAGTTACAAACATTTTCTCACGGGATGGCAATGAAATTGCAACAATCTGCAATTTGATGAAATTGGTTGTAAACTATATGACCCTCAACCACACAAGCTCATTTGCTCTTAAGTCTTAGGCCCCATGGTCCTCTCCCCTTCAACTGCCCTCGAGAAAGGGTTCTTCTACCACCTAGTAGTTACAAACATTTTCTTACAGGATGGCAATGAAATTGCAACAATCTGCAATTTGATGAAATTGGTTGTAAACTATATGACCCTCAACCACACAAGCTCATTTGCTTTATAATAAGTCTTAGGCCCAATGGGTGATTATAGATGTATTTCATACATTTTTTTGCATCTTCCACCATGGTTTTAAGTTTTAACCCATCAAGTTTGCCTAAATCTTCAAGGGTAAGGTTAATACAATGGATGACATAAGAGGTTCTAACAAATGTGGGGCACTTTGCCTTAAGAGCTATATTAGCTACCACATATGTATTAGAATAATTATTTGTTTTAGTCAGTTACCTTCTTTTGTGGTTGTGTTAATGGTCATTTAGTTAGTCATTAGTCAACTATTGCTTCTTTTATAAGAAAGCATAGTTTGCTTTTTAGTTTTAAGCTTTTCAGCTTTATTTAGCCTTTTAGCTTTTTAGTTTCAAGAATGAGATGAGAAATGAGATCTGAAACACATTGGCTGGTTTGCACAGGAATCCAAAAATGGAGTATGAGATAAATAGAATGTACAATCAGCTCTGCTTATAAAGGCAAGAGTGAGAGAGTTTAGCACTAATGAGATGTGGGGGTAGGTACAACCATTCAACAACTACTTGGCACAAAATACTAAAAGTAGGTGAACAATAAACAATAATAAAGTTCACCTAATCTTCTAGAAGCACAATATGCCTAAGTTAAACTTAAGCTATGAGTAAATACTAGTTTACTCAAAACGCTCCCCTTAAGTGCAACTTAAGGAAAAGATTATTATGCAATGTGGGTCTTGACTACAAAATCATTTTAGGTACCCATGTACAATGCAAATGCAATTCAATGAAAAAAATCTCTCACAAGTGGAGAAAAGGAGAAAACCCAATGAGACAAAACTCCTCTCCAAAAGAGAGAAAAGAAACAAGATGCATGGATGGAGGACTCAATTACGATCACACCCCTCAAAGGCTACATACATCTTGTATATGCAATCAATGATCTCCCCATAGGAAGGAAAGAAGGAGACTGCATAGCCCATCCATAATGAACAATGTCCTGCAGAAATGGTGAGTACTTGAAGACAAAACATAGTCCAATGACTACAAACAACTTTTCTCCCCTTGGGAAGAAGATACATCAAGTACAGATGCAGGAATGCTTCACATTCTAGATAGGAACTAGGAAGTGGAATCCAATTGAAGGATGATGATGTCTTTGAAATCTGCTCATATGTCACCAAGTCCTTGGATGAAGATGCCACGAGCCAATCAGGTACATACCCAATCACAATGGAAGGTGACAAGCAAGGAACCAATGGAAATTGATTTTGAATAAGCTCCAAAGATGAAGATGAAGAGACAATATAATAAATATCAACAAATGATTACTTGAAATCATTAAACACTTATTTATTTATTAAATATTATTATTTAATTAATATTCTTCAAATATTTACTAAAATAAATTAATATTATATTTGAAAATATTATAAAGAAATATTACATATTTATATCATACATCAATAGTATTATTATTATTCTATTTTTATTAAGTAACATTAGATTATATTAATTAATTAACATCTCAAAAAGAGCCATCAACAAACACTTAAGTATCAATTTAATAAGCATGTCTGTTCCTCTAGTATCCAAGAGATATCGATTTAAGAAGAAGCTGTCTACTGGGGTGATTAGTCATTTTCATCAAATGTAAAATAATCGCTGTCCTAAGGAGGAGAAACAAACTCCATTAACAAATAACCAATTCCTTCTCACATTCCTTCTCACATTTAAGGCTGATCACATTCCTTCTCAAGGGGGTGAGGACGGGAAGATGGGAGATATTAGTAGTCAGCATCGATCAACTCAAATTGGGACTGTTATTAAGTTGCAGGCGGTAACATCCTTATTCTCGGTAGTATGCATAGGGGATGTGCTTAATACGTATGCCTAATATATGAAGCCTGATAATTTCTGTAGGCAGAATTTAATAATAATATTAATATAGTCTGCAATACGTAGGAGTCATGTTTAATTTTATATAATGCCAGACCAGATCTGACACATGTCAGATCTGTCTGCCTTTATAGTTTATAGATAGATTGATGTTTAGAGTTTTAGGCAATGGTAATATTAATAATAAGAATAATATAATATAATACTATTAATATAATATAAGTGTAATATGATATATAATGATCTTAATATAATATAATGCTGACAGTATAATTGATAATGTAATATAACATAATGACAGCGTAGGTTCCAGACCAAACTTCATTTGACATAAATGTCCCTCTGTTGTTCTCTCTATGTACTAAAATTGTGATTCTAGGATAGAATATAAGGGGGTTTCATTAGGGGACCAGTTTGGGTGACTACTGAGATGTTCTCAATGTTGGTTTTATTATGTTCCTCGGGTTAGATTGTTGTGGATCCAATGAGAAAAAAATTGTGTCTTAGGATTCATAATTTATGATGCCTGCCTTTCGATGTGCTACATTCAACAAAGGCCTACCTTTGTATGATAAGAGGCTGGCATGAAATGACCACCAAGGTCTTGTGAATTGTATGCCTATAAATAGAATGGCAATGTTGCCCTATCTGTCATTTATTGATTAAGTGTTAAAGTGATAGTTCCATATTCTTGCTCTCCCTAATGTTGCATGTTGATGTTGATGTATATGAAGTGAATGTTATGGAGTGCTAATAGAGTATATTTATTTGTTGCATATAATCATGGAAGTGATTTAAGTAGATCTTGAGGACAAAAGGGAACTGTGTTTTTTATGCACCTCGAACAAAAAATAAAATACCAAGGTATTCTATCGTCTCTTGAACAAAGAAACCTTATATGCTGAATGATATGATCAAATAAGGAAATTCCAATGTTTACAATTTGAACTATGCGACTTAATTGCGTGGGATAGGCTCAATGTTTATGATTTGATTTTGTTGGAATCACAAGGGGACTTACGTTTATGAACTATATTTGAACATGGACTTTATACTAACTTGCTTGGAATTTTAAGACAAAAGAGATAAGGGTTTAGAATGCCTATAGTAATCCTAGGAATGTAGGAAATGATTGATGAATCGGTGACACCAAACCAAGCTTTGCTTCGCCATGCGGGAACAACTACACAAAGATGGTGCAATCTCCTAGGGACAAACGAAATATTTTCATATCACCTTATGCACGCTAACATCATGAACAATGAGCATAAAGTAATTGAAGTTAAGCTTTTAATCAAGTTCACTTTAACCACACACTGCAATTTGCTATCAACAAACTCCAACTGGTATGAACATTGGTTCACCATTCATCAAGAATAAATCTTCCATCCAACACATCTAATTATGAGAAGTAGAGACCATGCAACAAGTTGAAATTGCACACCAAAATGACCATAATTTCAATGAAGAAAGTAATTACAACAAGCTTTGGCAACAATCTCCTTTTCCTCCGACTCTACTCTAACTGCTAGCTATTGATTGCTTCTGCTACTAACTATTCGGCTGTTATCTATTAAGCTTTACAAATGAGAAGGTCGAGCCTTATATAGAGGTCTCATTACATTTCAAAGGCTCAGATTGATTTTGAATCAATGTTCGAGATTTAACAATAAAACCCTAATTAGGGTTTGTTACAACAAACTCCATTCGACACATGTCCGACTTTGAATTCTAACCAATAAGAAAATAGGTTAGGTATACTAAACAATTTCCAATGTAGTGCCATGTGTTGCTCCATCCTTGAATGAGTCAAGTGCATTGAATTTGGACGTGCTAACTTGGAAGAACTTGATTGGTTGATGATCACAAGGATACCACCTCACCTATGCATCATGTCGATCGTCACAAAGTGTTTGTGGTTGAGCAATATCTCTTGATCCTCAACATTATCCAATTGCTCAACTTGATGAAGATGGGGCATATTCCCAAATTGTATCATCTTAGTGATACTCAACATTATCTTTTGTGGCCAACTGGATGTGTTCCGAATGATATATATATTGATGTAATTGATTTTAGGAAGGGGAAGCAGATATAGAGGTAGATAAGAAGAAATGTGATAATTTAGTTTCATGATTTGTAATTTGGAGATCCAAATGATTGTAATCTAGAATGTATGATGTAACTGGTCCTGCAAGAATGTTTTGATTTCCGGATGTTGTTGGTTGATTTGTGATGAATATATGATGTTGCGGTTGTCTCTGATTGCATTTTCTATGTTTTGTGTTTGTGCCTTTGTTGTGTTACTCTTGCGGCATGATCCAGATTGTTCTCTTTGAGGGCCCTCTGGACCATGGCTGTGTTAGATGGTATTAGAGTTAGTTGCGAACCTTGAGGCATTCCTTTGGGTGAACAGATCGTGGATTTGAGGCAGGTTGGAAGTGTGTTCAATAGATTGCCGACAGAGAGGCAATTGAAACCTTGTAGTCAGAACGTTGAGTTGAGGCAGTTGCATTGGAGCAAAGGGAGGAGATGCCGTTGAGGAGGATGAACCCTAGGAGGGTAGAGCAAATGATGGAGGATTTCAAGAATGAGATGAGAAATGAGATTTGAAACACATTGGCTGGTTTGCAGAGGAATCAAAAAAACGGAGGATGAATATGAAGAGGCAAGAGAAGAGCTTGAGGCCGAAGAGGTTGAAGGACCGATAGATGAGGGAGAAAGATTTCTTAGAGCGGTGGTGCAAGTGAGTAAAATTCATAAAGTTGAGGTTTTTAACTTTTCGGGTTCGATGAATCTGGAAGACCTGATAGACTGGATCAAAGAGTTGGAGGACTACTTCGAGTTTGAAGATGTTAAGGACCCACAAAGAGTCCCATTAGCTCAAACTAAGTGGAAAGGGCATGCTGCTTTATGGTGGAAAGAGTTGCAGAGAGATAGAGTGGAGAACAATGAGATGAAGATCACCCCGTGGAGGTAGATGGTCGTGAGATTGAAGGCTAAATTCATTCCGGGAGACTATGAGTTGGAGTTGTTCAAAAGGTTGCAGAACTTGAAGCAGAAGAACATGAGGTGAAGGAGTATACTGAAGAATTCTACAAGGTGATGATCAAATCTTGTCATCGAGAGATGGATAGGGAAAAGGTGGCTAGATACATAAATGGACTCCAATTTAACGTCCAGGATGAGATGAGTATGTTGAAGATTTCTACAATTGAGGAGGCTTATCAATATGTGTTGAAGGTAGAAGATAAAGTGAAGAGAAGACAACGAAATAACCCTAGGGGAATGGAGAGACATGCAACAGATAGAGGGCAGATGAGTGGCAGTATGGAGAAGCAGATTGATGAAGAACCAAAATCTAAATGGAGTAAAGATCCGGAGCAGAAGACACAAAGGAAAGGAGGTAGCAATAAGGAGTTCTTGGGTACATGTTTCGAGTGTGGGGAAACTGGACATAGAGCTTATGAATGTCCTTAGGGTAACAAGGGAAAGGCAAGGAATTTCTTATGTTCAGAAGAGTCTTGATGGAGTAGAGCAATGAGGATACCGGACCTACTCAGAGAAAGAATCTTTTTTGGACTGTTTGCAAGTCGAGAGGTAAGTGTTGTAAGGTTATTGTGGATAGTGGAAGTATTGATAATCTGGTATCAGAAGAGATGGTGAAGAAACTTGGTTTGAAGAGGCTTAAGCATCCTTGTCCTTACAAGGTGGGTTGGTTGAATGATGATCATGTGGTAGAGATGAAAGAGCAGTGCTGGGTGAACTTTAGTGTTGGTCCTTTTAGAGATGAAGTTTTGTGTGATATCTTGCCTATGAGTGCTTGCCATGTTTTGCTGGGTAGACCTTGGCAGTTTGATAGAAGAGCTATCTATGATTGTAGGAAGAACCTGGTCACTATTGAGAAGGATGGGCAAAAGTTTACTTTGGCATCTTTGAAAGAGAAAGAGGTGAGGAACTTGAGTTTTGTGAAGAATTGCAGTTTTGAGAAACATGTTGTAGAGGTTATACTAGATGTTGGCATGGATTTGAAGAAAGGTTTAGCTGATAACAAGGTAGTACCAGATGATAACAAGGCTAGAATTATGGTGGCAGGTAAGATGGATTCTGGTGGAAAGAGCAGATTGGATTTGCAGAAGAAAGGGAATAGTGGTAAGAGGCAAAGTGTAGGTATGAAACATGCTAAGAGAGGAGAAGAGGTTGGAAGATCTAACTGAAGTTCTGGAATTGGCAGGAGGGAAGAAGTTTGTAGACAAAGAAGACATTTGGATTAGAAGTGAGCATGGGGTCTATATCCCAAATCCTTTTCGATGTTCATGAGTTGCCTCTCATGGAACATCTTTTTCTACTTGGGGTTGCTGATGCAGGAGCATCCCCGGTCAATGAGAAATCTTGCATCAACCAAAAATATTTGCTTTCAGTTTTGTTCTCGTTCTATGTTTCTTCCGGGTTTTTTCGGTAGTTGTTCTTTTTTCCTTGCAGATTAGATTTTTGGCTTCTAGACTGGTTCTTGTTCCTTGTTCGGGATTTTCAGTTCATTTGGATTTTTTTCTGACAAGTTATCGCTTCCGGATTGTCTGTTTCTTGGTTCCTTGAGCAGTTTTGAGCTTAACGGCTAGTTGGAGATTTCTTCTTGTGCGGAGTGATTTCTTGGCTTGTGGATCTATTTGGTACAATGTTCGATGTTCCTTGGCCCTTGGCCGACATTCTTTGGTGGTCCACACTTCATATGTGTTCTTGGTGGAGATCTTCACGTTTTGGGGCCTACCTATTTTACACGTTTCATTTTCCTATTTTGGAGAATGTGATCTTTTGTGGCCGTTCGGATGTGTTCCGGATGATATATATTGATGTAATTGATCTTTAGGAAGGGGGAAGCAGATACAGAGGTAGATAAGAAGAAATGTGATACTTTAGTTTCATGATCTATAATTTGGAGATCCGGATTATTGTAATCTGGAATGTATGATGTAACTGGTCTTGCAAGAATGTTTTGATTTCCGGATGGTGCTGGTTGATTTATGATGAATATATGATGTTGCGGATGTCTCTGATTGTATTTTCTATGTTTTGTGTTCGTGCTTCCGTTGTGTTACTCTTGTTGCACGATCCAGACTTCTCTTTGAGGGCCCTTCGGACCATGGCTGCGTCATCACCCCACCCCCCTCTCAGTATTTTTTGTGTCCTCTTCACTTACCATCCTTTGTTTTGCGATGTTGAAAGTGTGAGGTGTAGGTGTTTCTTTTCTCCTAGCTTTGACTCTTGAACGCTAGAGAGCAATCTCCATGCGTTGAAGTTGTAATGCATTGAACACTTTTGCCACAATAATTTCAAATGCATTACCTTTGGCAAATTTAGAGGGAATTCAACAATTTAATCAACATTTTGCAAATTGAGAACACTTTGCCACAATTTCCAATCAATCACATCCCCTTTGCATATAATTTTTCAAACAAAACCTGATTGCACTATTGACGGGTTTATGAGGTTGCCTTACAATTCTCACTGTCGAGAGCAAAATCTCTCTTCAAATGATTGGCAGATTGGAGGAGTAGGTCAACATCTTTCATCTAAGTGTAAGATTTTTGACAAGAGCATTGACAGGCTCAAGGGGTGCTTCAACATTATTTTTTTTACCAACACTTTGCAACAAAAATTTAAATCAATCACCTTGCAACAACAACTCTCCTCTAGCGGACTATTGTCTCACATATTGGCGGATCTAGAAGTGTTAACAACAATTCATTGAAATTGTAACCTTGATGTGAAATTTGAAGAGGAAGAGCAATAGCGGATTTGGGAGGGGTGCACTGCATAAATTTATACAATTAATGGCGGGATTGGAGACTCGATGTGCATAATGGATGCACTTGAAGGGTATTCTTGACACAAGTTGCCTATGGTGGAGATTAAAGGGTTGCTTACATAGAGTTGATCTTTACCCTATTGAATTAGCTTAGCCTTTATGACCTTGAGCACATTTAAGCCCCCAGGTTGCATGGCGGAATAGGGAGGTAGGCTTGCACAAAATCATACATGGATTTGCCACTCAACCAAACACATAATCACATTTAGGCCTGAGCACATCCTAGATAACCTTGCACAAACTAGGGCGAGATTGAAGATTTCACTTGCATCAATTTATACATGCCAAAGGGGGTTAAATCTTTACTTAGACAATTTTTATCACTTCATCATCCCCCTAGTCCTTGCACAATCGATACACAACTTACCCCCCTAAACCTTGCATAAATTCGTACGTGCAAAGATGGGTTTGACCTCTTACTTAGGCAGATTTAGATGACCTCCTTCTGTCCTCCACCTATGCCTTGCACAACAATACACAACTTAACCCCCTAAACCTCGCATAATTTTATATGTGCTAGGAGGGGGTTGAATTTTAGTTAGCCAACTTTTGATGATTTTTACCTCCTTGGTCCAATTTAGTGTAAGACCCTTGATTCTATGCTTGCGGTTCCTGATGGAACTACAAGCCAATTTACCACTCTTTGCCTTTCAACCTACTCTCCTGGCAACGTCAACAACATTGACAAAATGACTACATAGCAACCTTTAGCAATTTTGACAACTTTACCTCAACCTACACACTTCTCACACACTAGCAAAGGTTAACAACCAGGAGACTATCACTAAGCCTAGATTACCAAATTTGCTGAAAATTTTTGTTGGCTGCAATTAGGTAATATTCAATTCTTTGTTGGCTATATTCTTATCCCGGTTCCAGGCCTTGCCACAGCAATGCAGTTTGGTACTGGATAATTTATTTGTGAGTTTCTGTTAGCCACCAAGCTCATATAAGTAATTATGCTAAAAATGATCACTCTGAATTTAAGGAATTGACCATGTAAACCACTACTCGGGTATGCATCCTAATTCATGAAAGCATTGTCTTGTTTCAATAAAACAGCATTTGAAATTTTTTCTTTCACTGGTATGCATGTATTGATTTTATCTGCAGTGCAGTGCATGATACTGATATCAGATTGTACTGGGAATTCTTATTTATTCTTGCGTACAACTCCAATTACCCAGTCAAAATGTTCTACTCTCTGTTTTTTACTCTCTGTTTTTTATTTACTGTACATATGTAGATTGCAATTCCTTCCTAGTGTGTTCAGAATATAAAATTAATTTAAATGCCTGGGACATCCTTTCATAATATATATGTAGCTGCTGTAGCTTTTCCCTTGATTGAGCTTAACTTTGTGGCTGCTATTTTGGCAGTTTCTTTTTGATGCTGCAGCAAAACATTGTGTTGAAATTGCAACACATCGGCATGGATGCTGTGTTCTCCAACGGTGTATTGATCACTCTGATGGATTGCAACGTGATTTTTTAGTGTCAGAAATAGCTGCAAATGGCCTCGAGCTATCTCAAGATCAGTTTGGGTACTCTAAATTCTACTCTCTGACTGGACTTGTTTATGAAAATAATGTGATTCACATTGTCTTATATCCTTATGAGGAGATTTTGTTCTGCATTAATAATTTCTCTCTAAATATTTCTGTCTTGTTTGTGTTTAGAAAAGGCTTTCTGATTTTGTCTATTCTCTGACCTAGATAACACAGATTCTTCCTTTTTCCATAGATATATGAAGGATAATAGTTTATATTCTGATCAGTACAGTTACATTCTGAGTATTATATAGTTCTTATGATTATATGTATGTCTGAGTAACTCATTCCCAATGAAACCACATAAGTTCCTTGGCATAAAATCTAATTCCAGTGGTGAGAAATGATAAGGAGATTCCCCTACACGACATTTTAGATGGCAACCCATCTTTCCACCTAAGGTCTTGAAGTAAACAAAGCTTTATAATTCACCTGACTTCAATTTGAGTTAAAACTCAGAGGTGGTATGCACTTAAATCCCTTTTGTTCTATATAAACATGGCCTTCTTCTCACATAAATAATTTGGATAGCTTAAAATATGATTATCCTCAACAAGAGAGTTTTACATATTTCCTTTGTGATTTTTTAGTTTAGTGTTTCTCCATAATTTATTTGGAAAGGTCCTGCTTAATTATAATGTACAAATGTTGATAAGTAGGAGGCATTTTCTACAATGTGTCAAATTATGATATTTCTATCAAGATTCAACTACACAATTTATGAGTCAAACACATTGACCCATATTTCATGAACTATGTGAAACATATTTTGCCAACTTTATTAGAAAGAAACTCCCATATGTTGGGAAAGGTGTGTTGTGCACCTTGCATAATAATGTTAAAATAAATGTTTAATTGTGGTGCATTTGAGGGATGGATGCATCACATGGGTTAGGCATTCTTGGGGATACTTTATGTCACATGTGACATTGGAATAGATATTTAATGTGGCTTTATGTCAGATGTGACATTGGAATAAATATTTATGTTTTATTTTACATTGGAATAAATATTTAATGTGAGTATTACATTGGAAATATATTTGTTATTGAGAAAGCTTAGTACCAAATACTTGATTTGGGGTCATGGTTTATGTTATACCACTTAGTGGTTTTTTACAAGCCTTTTTCTATTAAAAACAGCTTAGTACCAAATACTTGATTTGGGGTCATGGTTTATGAAATACCATTTAGTGGTTTTTTTACAAGTCTTTTTCTTTTAAAAACAAACATGTGAGTGGTTGTTGAGGTTGGCTTGTGTAACCTTTGGTGTGTTGGCTAAGGTTGGATCGAGCATATCTTGTAGGTTGTATATATGAGTAGAAGAAGCATGGATCGGGATGTGTGGCTACATGGTTTTTATTTGCTTGTTCTTATGGAGGAATGCAACTAGGGCACTTGATGTTTCAAATGCCTTGCATGGGGACTTTGCAAGTGTATTATTAGCTTATCTCTTTGAGATAATACATTGAATTGTGTGGGTGCTTTTAGAAGTTGGGTTTTTTTCCTTGAGAGGGCTTTCCCAAGGCACATTTGGTGTTTTTTGATGGTATGCTTTGTTTCTTTTTTGCATCATTGATTTTGAATATTTGTCTTGCATATTTTCTCTCATGAGGGATATGTGGAAATAGTATATTATTGCTGCAAATTTTCTTTCATTTGGTATTAAATTATGATTTTCAAGTTGTAGGTGGAGACATCTTCCTGGTTGTTAATACTTAGTGTGAGTAGAATCTTATGCATAGTTGGATCCATGATTCTGCAAGAAAAAATTGAAGGCATTTTCAACGTTTTAGGTGTGTTTATAGATTTGAAGTGCTGCGGATTCAGGTTTTTATGGTGATTTGGCAATTGAATTTTTTATCAGGGCTCATTTTATAAGTTTTTTGAAAGTGAAGTTCAACAAATGACCTTTTAGACAAAAATAGATTTCACTATTGAATCTAGAAAGCCCAAAAATCTTTCGATTTATAAAAAACTATATATTTTGGAGTAGAAATTTTTTCGACCATTCTTTAGAGGGGTGGAGGAATCTTCAATCTATATAGTTGTATACATCTATACACTTTGTTGGTCATTTTAAGTTCTACGGTATAGTTGGTAGAGAATAATCCTTGGGCATATTCATCCTCTGCAATGTTTACACCATCATCATGCAGTTTGTAGAAATAAAAAAATATATGGTATAAGGGTTGAACTGGTGGTGACGTCAACAGGTGCAAAGAGGGGAAGGGTAGAAGCTTGGATTCTATGGTGGACCGGTTGTTGGAGCTAGAGGGTTAAGCCTTTGGTTATGTATGGTGGCCAACCCTTGACCATGTGGGTTGAGTCCCCAGGGGATTGATCTTGGTCCACTTGTTGTTACTAAGCCACTCGGGAGCTGTCGTTACTCCACTTGTTAGCCACTCAGTATCAGGCTGCTATCACCACTAGTGGCACTACCAAGCACAACTGGCCTTGCATTCCCTTTGTCCCATCACCAGCAATGATGTTGCCCACTCTTAAACCACCAACCATTGGGATAGTGACAACTTGGTTTTAAAGGCTTAATATAGCATATTTTTTTAAGAAGTATAACTTTCACCCACAATATTTGATTTTCGACTCCTTACAGTTTATAGGAAGTTCTCTCCACGTAGCGTACAATGGTATCAATGGTTTTTTCATATTTTGTTATCATTGGGCATTGACAATCGATGATGGACATTACTTCATCACTACCTAAAAGAGATAATAAACAAGAGGATCCCTGTTCCTTGAACTCCGAACTTTTGGATCAATGATACAATTGATCGTGCCATGGACTTTGCGTTACTAAGGATAGAGTAACAAAAATCAGTAAAATGAGAAAATGGAATCCTTGATTCTGTCCCCTGCTTTGAGAACTATGATAAAATTGCTTTGCTCTAACTTTGCAGGAAATGGAAGCTAACTCTTATGTAATATTAATTAAGAGGTTTTTATATGCCTTGATGGTTAACATCATCTGTTGTTTGATTCCTAACAAGGAGTTTTGTATGCAGAAGTCATGACAGAGGAACGTTGGAAGTTGAAGTAACAGTTCAAAGGGTATCACTCACCTTATGAATAAATTGTAGATACAAACTTAGGTCATGTGGACTTAGAAGATTTCTTGAAGAGGATGAAGAATGAGCAAAATAGAACACCATTTGCACAACTTTATTCAAGTCCAGATTGGTGGAAGTAGCTACTTTCCAAGTACCTCTGCAATCCCCATAACTAGTGTTGGCTTGTGCAAAATACAATAAGCCTAAAAGGAGGCTGGCCATTTGACTCTTAGGAGAAGTAGCTCTTGATATTAGAGCTGAAGTGATTGAAAAGGTCTTTGGCATGCTTGTGTTTGGGGAGTATGTGAATGTAGACTTGCAGAAAGGAATACTATGAGAAAAGTAAGTCTGCTCCTGATTACATCAGAGAAAGGAGAGCTTAGTCTTATATGACTTCCTATTTGGTCTATTTAGCAGCTGCTCAAGCCACTTTCCCGCTCTTTGAGAGAGTCACAAGATTATACAAGTATTACCCTCAATCAACATTAGATTGAAGCCAAAAGGGCTAATGTTTGGTTAGTGATGTATTCACTTTCGTTATCGTAAGACAATTGGAGAATGACTTTGCTAAGAGGTTTTCCATGAATGCTAATGCAGAATTGAAGAAATGGAGATACTACTATATTTAATTCAAATTCTTTTCATACAGCAGAGTTGCTGGATGTCACAAGCCCCTGTACAAGCTTCTCAGATACCCAATTGATGAATTGATACTCCTAGAAGTTTTTAAATAGATGGGAGAGGTTCACAAAATTGTGGTAACCAAGTACAAGTCTTTTCTTTCCCTATTGAGATTGGTGCCTACTCATGCCCAGACATGAAAAGTGCCAAAACAACAGAGCTTGAGATGGCTCCTTTGACCACGCACTTATATGGAGAAACAAGAAGTGAGATTTGATCCCATTGGGAAAATCAGCCCAATCATAGGGGCTTTCTTCAAACATGAACAAATAGTTGAGGACCACTGGACAAACTACATTGATGAGTATGAAGGGAGAGTTAGAGATTTTTGTAGAATGTATCTAACATTGAAAAATCTTTGTAGTATAGTTAGGATCCCCAAAGGACTAAAGGAGGATGGGAAAAGGTTGCATTCCTCTCACAATACAAGAGGTGATTACAAAATGCTCGTCTATAATGTAGATTGCTCTATAACAGAAGATGTGACATGGAGAATAGAGGAAACCAAGTTGTAATGGGGACTAAGGAATGGGTCAACTCCCCATTTGCCTTGTTAGACTTACTTGAGCCCAAGGAGCAGTCTCAACAGATGGTAGGGGAGCCTTCCAAAATAGTAGTTTCCTTTAAATCACAAGAACCATTAGGGACTGCAGCTGCAAAGTCTAAGGGCGAGAATGGAGAGTCTTCTAAGATTGGGAAATCATCTAAGCCCATTGCCCCAAGCAAGGTGAGCCTTCTAAGGCTAAAGAATCAACAAAGACAACCATTGCCAAAGGAAAAGGAAAAAACATCCCAATAGAAGCCAAAACATATGGAAGAGAGAGAGTTGAGAGGAAATTAGATCTCCCAAGTTTTGATGAAAAGGAAGAAGAGCAAGAGATTCTTTTCTAGACGAAGAAGAGAACAAAAACTAAACAAGTGGTTCTGCCTTTGCAAAAGGAGACATCATCTTCCACCCTGCAACATGAATCACCTCTTCTCTCTCCATCACCACAAAAGAATCCTTCCTCTCCTTCCTAAAAGACATCATTTCCACCTCCTAAGATTCCTAGTCGCCCACCTGCATCTTCGGTCACATCCTTCTCCACCAAAGTGGTCTGGCATCCCTTCTTTTGCAGAAGGGGCTCAAGAAAAAGTAATTGTTCAGAACAGGAGGAGGAGAACATTGGAGAAGATGTTGAGAAAATACAAGGGAAGGAGGAAGATGTTGAGAGGGATAATGAAAAGAAAATGGATCAAGAAAAAGGTGAAAAATCAAACGTAGAAAGACTTGAACAAGAGGAAGAACAGGAAAAGGAATAACAAGAAGAATTGCATAAAGAAGATGATGCCAGATGCTAGAGAAACAAAGTGAGCAAGACAGTTAAGGGATCCATAACCACCATTCTTACCATTGTGACTCTAAGACTTCCAGTATGGTTAAACCAAGTGGTGCAAAAACGCCAACCATAGGAAGAAGACTTAGTAGTTTTGGTTGAGGCTATTAAAACCCCAAGAAGCAAAAGGAAGAGAACTAGAAGAGTAGCCACAATGACTATTAACTCACAAGAGCATAGAATTGCTCAAATAGCAATCCCATTGGTAGATATGCCTGAAGTAGAAATGCCCCCTCAAGACTACCAAATTCAAAATGTAGATTTGGGAGTGCAGACAAGAGAAAGCGAAAAGCAATCTTTGCAACAAGTTGTAGCCACCATCGTCAAATGTACGCAAAAGCATGAAACCACTAAGAAAGTGCTGAAAGCACAAATCACACAACTCAAAACATATGTGAGCCATCTAGTTGGTCCAGTTGACTCAACTACTCCATTAAGTCTATAGGGAACTTTGAACAAAGAAAGTCAACCTCAAGATGGATTCCTTGCTGCTGCCACCGAATGGAGAGAAGTCCTATAGACCCTAGGAGACCAAGTTATCAAGAAGGCAATAAAGGTCATCACTCCATAAGTGATAGGGTCAGCTTGGCACAACAAATGCAAATGTGAGTTGATGAGAGCATAATGATGTGGGAAGACTATGTCCCGTTCCACAAAGAGTGAAGTCCACTAGTTTAGAGGAGCTACTCAAAGCAACAGTAGTTGACATTGAAACCTAGGACCAGCCAAAGGAATGGTTGAAAGCCACCAAGCTCGCCATCAAAGCTTTGAAGAAATGTAGAGACAAATTAAGAAAGAACCAAAGCTTTGCAAATCAAGTAACTATCTAAAATTGAGGAATTCACTGGAAGCATCTCCTACATTTTTTGGGAAACATCTGTGTTGGTGAGAGCACCACAACCTCCACCAACCTGTCACAAAGGAGTTTGTTGATACAATGATGTGTCAAAAGTTCGAGTTGCAAGCAATGTAGGGAGAATTGGTAGGTTTCAAAGAGCCACATAATAAATTGGAAAAGTCTTACTACTCTCAAGGCATCAAGATAAAATACATTAAGAATCCTAACTTGGATGACTTACATGAGACAACGAATGCTTTTGTGGAGACACTTCTAGAAGATTAGGCGAAGTAGACAAGTGTCACACACTCCTTCAAATATGGTTGTTAGTAAACTCCCTGTTGTTGTTGTTGATGGACATGGTAATGGGTATTTGACAATTATTTTGTTCTCGGACATGGCAGCCACCTAACTGAAGTTAGTGTGTTCCCAAGTGGAGTCTCCTAGACGCTGATTTTGAGATATTAGGCATTCTTTTACTTTTTTGTAATAAGCCATGTGTCCTTTAGAAGGACCCATTTGTGGGCTTTTGTAGAAGTTAAGTTGTTGATTTGATTAGATTTAGGTAGTGGTGGATGTTAGTTTGCTTTAGTTGACTCAGCTGGTTGCCCAAATTGTGGCATTCAGATCCACAAATCATGGATTATGAAAATCTATATATTTTGTGCTTAGCGTCTGAGTTAGGGGTTAGAACAAGTTCATTTGTATTGCATTGAACAATTGCTCTGCAATATTCAGCATGGAAATCTACCAAGTATTGTACTTTAGGAAATTTTGATTAATGAAATGAACATCTGTTGTGGTGGAAATGACTTTTCTGATTGTTTGGTATTGATATGCTTCAAATCTGCTTGTTTGGAAGTGGATAATCTGGTTGGATCAACATTTGAATGTGCTTGCATAAGATTTTGTCTCAGTCTAGTGCATGTGTATGGCATTCTGATTTGATGAAATCTGAAAAATATTTATTCTTTACTCCCTTTGATGATTGCATTAACATCATGTTTAGTTGTGTAAGTTATTGGTTAATGTGATGTTCATGTTGGTTATTCTTTTGATTCAA
This sequence comes from Cryptomeria japonica, assembly GCF_030272615.1. Classification (NCBI taxonomy): domain Eukaryota; kingdom Viridiplantae; phylum Streptophyta; class Pinopsida; order Cupressales; family Cupressaceae; genus Cryptomeria; species Cryptomeria japonica. Next base: position 35,692,004 of record NC_081414.1, on the reverse strand, counting down.
TCTAACCATCCAAAATAGTGTTGGTGTGTGTTTTATGACACACCGAACACATAATAAAGATGCCCAAAAGACACTATCCTCTATTGAATAAAATCACCATGTATGCTAAGATTGCAAAGAAGATCATATGGCGATTCCAATGTTTTTACTGCGAACTAGCGACTTTAATATTGGATATAACTCGTTTGGTGATGTATGCTGGTAATCCAAGGGGGACTTACAAATTTCATTCACAATGAAAAACACTTTATTTTTGGGATTTTTGATTTTGGATCTCAGAAAAAGGAAAAAAAGGAAAAGGATTCAAGAATTCTATACCATTCCTAGGAATTTAACAGACAATAATGATTGGGTGAAACTAAACCAGACTTTGGTTTGCCAACTTAAACAACTAAACAAAGTGGGTGCAATCTTCAAAGGTTGTGCTTAGAATTTTCATACCATGAATAGTACCATCAAAATGAACAATACTTATCCAAAGGTAGAAGTTAAACATCCACAAAATATGCGTAGGCTAACTTTGCATAATGAACAAAAATCATCTGTTCATCAAAAGTATGAGCAATGATTTCACCAACCAACACTATCAAATCTTGCATTCATTTAATAACTTCTATAAAGCAAATTCTATTCTATGTTGAAGAAAATATGAAACCATGCAACTACAAGATAACATAGAGATTCAAAGCAATGCAAATGGAGTTTATTATCTTAATAGTCTTAAGCAACAATTTCACCAATCTCTCCCATACAAATGAGAGAAGAGGGGTTTATATAGTCTTAAAATGAACAAAAGGCCCAGATCAAACAAAGATCAATGATCAACGACTGAGATCAAAACACAAATTCCTTGAATAGGGTTTACAATAGTTATCCAACAAGAGCAAATAAAAGAAAGACACATGTCACAGGGAGCTTTCTTCTAGAAGAATGCATCCTTATTCCTTTTTTGTGGCAGCATATTCGATGAACCTGGACACAAGAGGATGATTAACCTCTTCCATTGTAACATGTGGCAGCATGTTTATCTTGAATTCGATCACGTCCAAGTCATCAACATAGGTGGCAAAAGCATTCTCCCAATCCAATTCTTGTTTCTGAAAGGCATCCTTGATGGAAAAGAAGGTGGATGCCTTAGTCAAAGTTTGCTTAAGGATTGGTCCTGTGAAAGTGAAGAAATTCTCTTGAGCTTTGACCTTCAAATTTTCCATGTTCATTTCATTTTCTCGAATTACTTTCTTTCCAAGCACATCGGTGGCCTCAAGGAATCTTATTTTGAATTTCTTTAATCAGCTTTTCAATTTTGACACCATCAACTTTTACCTTTTCTAAAACTTCATTTCTTGCTATCAATGCCCAATACAATGTGTTGAAGTCATAGATATCTCCAACTGCAATTACTTGTCCATCTATTAATTCTTGTTTGGGAATTCCTTTCAACACTTTCAAGCATGGATTACTTTATCTTGAATATTTTGAAGATCCTCCCACATTTTTGCTGTGTCTTGAATTCTAGATAGTAATGAAGAAGTTTGCTCATATGCTAATATCAATTCTTCCACGAACATGACAACTTCATTATCGATGTACCATCCATTCAAAAGTTTCTTTAGATGTCATCTTCATTTCTTCAAAGTATCCAATTGTTTCTTGTGGAAGAGCTAAGAGCAGAGGGAATCGCTGCATTTCCTTGAGCAATAGGATTGATCAAGTGTTGGAGATAACATCTCAGCTTCTCAACCTATCTTTGATTCCTCTTTCTTTTCTACTTCTCTCTTCAATCTTTCCTTTATTGTTTTTGAAGTCAACATGACCAAGGTTGGTGTCTCCAACCCTCTTCCACTTTGAAGTGATTTTAGATTCTGGCTGTGCTCCCTTGCTAGCGAACTTCATTTGAACTTTCCTTGAAAGTCCTCCTTGAATGGTCATCTACTACTTGAAAATCATGAAAATTTTCTAAGTTAAAAACCATAAGGGGGTTGGATATTAATTTTCAAAGGATAATTCTTAAGACTTAGTAAAATTTTGGAAATTGAAGCATTTGCCCCTTAAAGCACAAAAAAAAGCAAGATGATTTGAAGTGAAAGTTGTCCTGCAAGTCTGGAATAAATTCCTTCAGAAATCACTCCAACTTTGACCTCAATCGTGGAAATTAGCTTTGAAATTCTCTTGGAAGATGTCTTGGAAATTTGCAACTTTTAACATTTTCAACACAGCCAAATTTTCTACAGTTTTGAACCTTTTCAACACTAAGGCAATTTTCCAAATTCTTCTCTCTTTCTCTTTGATTTATCTTTTCTTTTTTTGCATTAATCATCCTATTATTTTCCTTGGGCAAATTTCTTTCTTGTGTTTGGCTTTGCTTTATAGTTTATTCACTTGGTCATCAGCACTTAGGCGAGTTCTTTTTCTTGCTTTATTCACCTTAACTTCTCCCTTGGGTGAACTCTTTTAATTTCATCTTTTAAAACATAAAAAAAATCAAACTTCTTCTTTGTCTACCAAGGGCAGACTTCATGATAGCGCAAGGAATTTTTCCCCTTGCCTAGGGCGGACTTCAGCATGGAGCAAGGAAATTTGCCATGTCTTGAGGGCGGACTTGGTGTTGGCTTGGAAATTTCGCCACCATTTCTAGGTGGACTTCATCATGATTGAGGATTTTTTTTTGCTTGCCAAAGCTCCTAGCCAAACATTTTCCTTCTCACCTTGGGTAAACTTAAGCTTTGACAAGGATTTTGTTTTTCAAATTTTTCAAGGCAAATTTCATCTCGACTTAGGAACTCTTCTAATCTCTCATCTTGGCTTTAGAAATTTTCCTCATCACTTTATACTTAGCCAAAATTCTGACTTTTCCCTTTTCAAAGTGCTAACACTTAACCATTTTTTCTTCAATCTTGTTGAGGTGTTGACAAAGAATCTTCCCTACATTTTCTCTTCTTGGGCGAACTTCATGATGGTTTTCACACTTAGTCAAACTTTTCACTTATCCACCTAGGGCAGACTTGGCCTTTGGTTAGGATTATTTTTTCTCATGCCTTGGCGGACTTTAGCATATTTCAAGACATTTTCTCAACTGATGGGCGGACTTCGACATGTCTTGAGACATTTTCCCACCTTGAGATGGCGGAATTTTGCTTGGTCGAGGATTTTTGATCTTTGCTAGAGCGGACTTCATCATGCTTCAAGGCATTTTCTACAAGGCTAGAGCGGACTTCACCATGCTTCAAGACATTTTCTACAAGGTTAGAGCGGACTTCACCATGCTTCAAGACATTTTCTACAAGGTTAGAGCGGACTTCACCATGCTTCAAGACATTTTCTCATCTTGAGATCTGTAGTTCATATTGTTCTAAGATTTTTCTCTTTGCCATGAACACTAATTAGAACTTCTTGCTCATCACCGTGTTTATTTTTTAACTTTTTGGATCAATGCCTTGTCTGGAGAATTTTCTTGATTTTTTCACTGTGAAGATATGAACTTTTCATTTTGAAAACAAAAACCTAATTGTTATGACCTGAATGACCTAATCCCAGGTCAATTTTCCATAAAGCTAAAAAAAGCAAAAAGCAAAAAGCAAAAAAGTAGGCTAAAAAGCTGCTTCCCCAATTGGTCCTGAAGTGCCAAAAATGAAAAAGAAAAAAGAAAAAAAGCAAAATTCCACAAAAATAGGAAGTTGTCAAAATTGGCCCTAAGCAGTTGTGTTTTTCGTCCTTTGGCTTGCCTTAGCACTTCTGTGATGTTAAAATGCCCATTTCATCATGATTGGTTCAATTGACTTGAGGTCTTAGAAAAACTCATTTAAAACCCCTAACTCTAGACTTGTGAAGATTGGCGGCTCAAAACACTACCCTAAAAAGCGAAAAAAGGGGGGTCCCCATTTGCAATGGGGCGAAGTGTGAAAACATCACAACAAGTTGATAAGTGAATTTTGTGCTATCATTGTCCACTTAATTTGAAAAATTTAGTTCAAACTTCTCGTTACCTTTCTTATTTTGATATTAATTTAAATCATCTATTAGAATAGATTTATTTTCAAAGAAGCATCTTACTTTCTAGATCCGCTTTGTGAACGTGTGTGTATTTAAATTCTTATTCATCAAACTTGCATATTGATGTGTTTAAGGAGATAAAAAGAGCTTAAAGATTATTAATTTTCTGTTTATACCTGCAATTACCAACAAAGGTCCTCGTGAACATCTCTATGGGCCACTAAGTTGCCCCAAGTTCCAACACGGTCAAGACCTGGCTTAAAAGGAACCTCACAGCAAGTTTCTTGCTTTTCAAGAGGAGTGATCAATCTTTGTTTCACTTAGAGTTGGCTGTGTTAACACCACCGTCAACACAAGCTGAGTACCCAAGTGTGAGGAATTTATTTGCATACTATGTGGCATCCCTGTTGCACAAGCTAGTTCCCCTTGTGTAATCTCTTATCAACCTAACTTAGTTGCACACTTTGTGGCACTCTTTAGCACTAATTCTTGCCCCTTGTTTAATCTCTTATCAATTTAAGTACCCGAAGGTGATTTTAGATGTATTTGTTGATATTCTTGGTGTCTTACACAATATATTGCACCTTATCAAGTTTTCCTATGTCCAATAGAAGATCAAGGAAATAGGCAACACAAGGAGTCCAAAAAAGTTTTGGGTGCCTCTCCTCAAGTAGTCATCCTGCTACCGCATATGTTATTGCATTAACTATCACAACTTGGATTACATTTGCTATATTGACCTTTAGCCTCCTCCATTATTAGATTCAATTTTTCTGCATTCTTGATTTTGTTTGAGGTGTCAGTGGGCCTCAAAAGCACCATCTCCACATTTGAAGCCACTAGAAAGTTGAGTATATGAGTTCTTCTATTTGTCCACACATTTGATAATATGGTGTGTCCATGCTTCATTTGCTCTTCCACAATATTTCTGCCATTGCCCATTGCTTCTTGGAGCAATTACCTTCATATGTCATGTGCAGTAGGCACCTTGTACCATTTCCTTGCAATGGACAAGGCCACAACCAAAATCTCCCAATATGAGCTTCTTGCCATGTTTTAAAGAAGGTTGCTGTAGTACCAAAAGTGTTTGCTTCCTTATGCTTGTCCTTGTTCCAACCTATACCTTGAAGCGAAATCTAGGAGCTCAATGAAAGTGGATGTCCTGCAAATCCTTGGACTACTAATGGAGTCCACAATTTTTATGTTATCTAATCTGATTCTTGTGCCATGATAGGATTCATTGTTGCTGCAATTGTCCTCATCCTCTCCATTATTTTTTGGTTTGTCAATGTGAAGGCTGCAGAATGAATGATTTTCCTGTTGGTCTTGGTATGCCATGCTTCTAAGCAACATCTTTTCTATGAATGCATTGACTTCCACTCGTTGATGACATTGTGTGCAAAGTGCAAGACCTGGCATTGGAAAAAAAAGGAAAACAAATTTAATTGCTGTAAACTCTAGCATTGAATTTAAAATAAAATAATATTTGAGAATCGTGATTTGAAAATTTGAAAACCCAAATTTTAAATGCGTACATCCTATATTGATTTGAATGAATGTGAAACATGCAAGGGAAGAATTTAGAAATGTAAAAGAAATCTGGAAAAAGCTTGGGATATTAAAAAAAAAAAGCAATATATGGAACTTAGAAAATTGATTGGGTAGGGTTTTTGAAGGCAAAAGAGAACTTTTTCCACTTTTTCCATTTTTGGCGGGATCTTTTTCTCTGTGCCATGTTGGCAAGTCCAAGTCACTGATTAGATGACTCGATGAATACTCGTGCTGAGTCTGTGGCTCAGACTGATGCAGATTGGGCCAGAAGTAAGTTCATTGGGCCATGAGTAAGTTCATTTTTTTTTTCAATTTTGAATTCAACTAGTGAGAGGTGGTTTTTTAAACTCTTAACGGAGCAATTGGTACGGGTACATGGAACAACTAGTACGAGTGCCTTGCAATATGTAGGAATGACAAGATGGATATATCAGGTCAGAGAAAAGAACTAGCAGAAGCTCTATACCTTGGGCCTGATGCTCAAGTATGGAGCATGCATGAGAAGTTGGATGATTCCAATAATTTACCCTCTAAAGGATTGTTTTTATTCTCCAAGCAATGAACAAACTAATATCAAATTGAAATATGATATTATTATAGTCTATCCAAATGGAGATATGTTTTCAGTCTTCATCTAACTACGTAACAGGAAGCTGCAGCAGATTGAGATTAGATGTTCCAAATGCTTATGCTAATGTACATGAATTTGCAAAATTTAGTCAGTATTGGAACATACCACAGATAATTTTTTTAAAAGTTGGAAAACAAACTCATTAATTCCTGGAATTCTCGTCGTAGTCTTCAAAATTGTATCAGATTAGCCTTGCATTCATTTATAAAATAAGCTCATAAAGTTTCTGATCAATAGAATTAATCATAGCTTAGGTTCTTAGCCTGTCATGGGCTAAGACCAAAGCTTTCTATTTACCATTAAGGTAGGAAACAAGCATATGGTGCATATTATTTCCCTGGTACAGCTGGAAAAGAACTGGCCAAGATTAACGAGTATTCTGAAGCAAGAATTGAGGATTTCCTTGATTCGTTGCTCAAAACAACAAGATATAGCCGATGAGGATTGTAATACTGACTTTCATTAAGTTTCTGATCATTATAATTGTTCACCTATTGATGCTAGACTCTTCTGTTATTGTATATTAATACCTTATTTGAAATTATTTATAAAGTCAAAATGATATCAGAACTGAAAATGTGAAAGTTGAAAACATGATGATGATGTCTGGTGGCCTATTGCAATCTTCAGTGGTCTCTTCCCCTACGCAGCTTGTTATTGAGAAAGCTTAATCCTGGTCAAAGATAAAATCAGGGTTTTAACCTGTTAAAATATCTGATATAAAAGTTGGCATACATGATTAGCTTTCATAAATAGAATGATAATGGCTGGTTGCCACATTTTCCAGATAGTGTTTCATGGGTCGTTTGTTTTTTTGAGATTAATTCAATGGTTGAATAAAAATTTCATCAAGCAAAAAGATTTCAATTATATATATTATAAACAAAAGTAGTATCCGATGTAAAGACTAGATATACTTAATACATTTTATTATTGCTGAATGTTCGTTCCTCCAACAAAAATGCTTATTCATAAGGATCCCCATAAATCTTTTTTTGTTGCAATTGAAACTAGAAACTGGCAAAAGGCACGTGCTGTTAAGGAATAAAGGTGCTCTTAAATTGAGAGTGTTTTAATGAATATGAAAAGTATGCTTAGAAGTTCATTTGGGTTTTGCAGAAATTATGTTGTCCAGTATATTTTGGAATTTGGAATCCCATGGGCAACTGCGAAGGTCATTACTCAACTTAAAGGTCATTATGCAGTGCTTTCAATGCAAAAGTTCAGCAGTAATGTCGTGGAGAAGTGTCTGAAGGAAGGTAAAGAAGAGCTCCGTGCAGCTATTATTCAGGAGCTGTTAAGTAGTTCCCAACTTGGGGAACTTTTACAGGATGCTTACGGCAATTATGTTGTCCAGTCAGCTTTGGGAGCTTCAAAGGTGTGCTCTCCCTTGACATTCATTTTCCCTCTTTCTTTTGTCCTTTACAAACCAATGAGGGAGAAAAAACTACGTAATGAAGCATTCTTGATCTTGTCACTAGGTTAGATGGTCAGATTGTAATTTAAGAAGTTGCTTTCATCTTTTGTTGTACAGAACCAGGTGGCAGTTCATGCTGCATTGGTCGAAGCAATTCGGCCACACTTACCAACTTTGCGGAGCTGCCCATATGGAAAGCGAATTCTTTCCCGTACAAATTTGAAGAAATAATATTTATAAGTATGTAGTGCTTACGTTTTTGGAAGATCTTTTGATTATTACAATGGAGAAAAGATGGCCATGCCGTCAAATTGTTGTTTTAGAGGAAATAACTATTTTTCAAAGAGTATAGTTATTTGTTATTTCTACCATCATTTGTATGGCATGTAAAAATGAAGCATTTAGCTATGTAACATTGCAATAAAGACTATTGTGAGCTTGAGGTTTAGATCAAAAAGGAGAAGCAGGTACCCAGCTCACTGCTGTATAACATATTGGCATTGAAGATTTTTCCTAGGGGCAAATACAATTTTTCTCTGTAGCAGTGCCCCTATCAAGTACGAAGGAATTTTTTGAAAGGTTTTGGATGCAAGTTATGCAGAGGAACAGATGGTTCTTGACAAAGCTATTTTGTACTTCTGGGGGTTTTTCCCCATGTGGGATATGAAGCATTGGCTACATGACCGTAGGTATTAGAATATTAGATACCACAAACATGTTACTTATTTTGGTACATAGCTGCTGGTATGCTGGAAAAAGTGGCAATTCCAGTCCAAAATTAATCTAATAGGAGAAGATTCCACTGAAGCTCTAGAGGTTCTCCAAAAAAATTGGTCTGCAACCAGGCTTTGTAGAAACTGTTATTGGTTGGCTGTGGAAATAAATAGACTTTTCCAAATTTATACCTAGTAATTTCCTGGATATGGCATTTCTGGGACTTGTACTATTGTACCTAAAAAATTATATCTTGAAAATTCAAATATATCCAAATATATCCACTTGCATATTTTGGTCAATTCTTTTTTTGTTTCAGACTTACTGGATCCCTATATTTCAATAGTTTGTTGCTAGACTTTATGCATCTTTTTTATTTTTACATTGATATGAAAGAGCAGAAAGACTTGAGAGCTGTATTGTTGAGCTGCGTTGTTCACATAATCTGGTCGCTTTAACTTAAAATGCAATTTTCTTAATTCATTTAGAGTATTAAACCTTATGATGATAGAACATTTACTCAACCGTTATGAAACTCGTACAATAATCATCAGCAGAATCCCATTTACAAAGAATTGAAGGTAGTTTCAACTTTCACCATTGTAACAAGAATTGGCCGTGCTCCATACTCTGTTAAAATTGTCAGATATTCTAGTGATTACCCTATAAACTTTGACTGCTATAGGGAGGAGAAATGTTTCTTACTGCAATAGAAAAAATGCTGAAAAAGACAAATTAACTAACATGTTCTATTTCACCAGTCAACCTCTAATAGTACCACGGTAAAGCCAATACATGGATAGAGCTTATTCTGCTCTCTTTCCTTCTGTGGGTGTAACCAAAATCAATCACCAGCTGAAGAGGTGTGGAGTGTCTGATTATTATTCTGTTCACTGCTTGTATTTGCCCATGGATTGCGTCCGTTTAAAAAATGCCAATACTAACCTCTCTTACTGCAGATCATATCTGATGTATGGCGTTGCTCAACTTTTCAATTCAATACTAAGCTGTTAGAAGATCTACTTATTTTGTTTAAACACGGTGGCTCTGAATTTTAATCATTGTCCGCAGGCTGATAGGTTGCACTCTGATAGGTCAAGTTTTCTTACAGGTTTCTGTTGAAATATGCCAGCAATCATATGGTTCTGTGCCGAACAGAAATTTCATGCGGACTTTTTGAATAATTAATAGTAGTCCAGCAAATGTAGTGGAACTTTAACTTGTTATATTAAAATTTCCGAACTAATTTAGTCATTTCTTGATAGGGAATATTAATTTTGACAGTAGGTGCAGAAAAAAATGCATGCTTTAAGATCTGTAATAACTACAAGAATTGACTTAAGAGAACATGACTTCCCATCCAAAGGCTATTACATGCTTGTGCTCGTCTCTTATCATTGCCCAAGGTTCGAAAGTTGATATATCAAGAATTGACTTAAGAGAACATGACTTCCCATCCAAGATCTCTTAGGTATTTTTAAATATAATTAGTTCATACACCTCCAAATAGTGGAAACTACAATTAAATTGGTGGTACGAGTTTTTTGTGTGTTATATATATATATATATATATATATATATATATATATATATATATATATATATATATATATATATATATATATATATATATATATATATATATATATATATATTAGTTTAGATTTGTGCATCTAGGGATTAATGTGTTTCGCTTAGGGTTGATCTTGAACCACTTGGTAGTGACTTGTAAAGAATTGAGTTTGCTAAGATAGTGAGCAAATTAGAGGTGTGAGTTTTTGTGGTGAATTGATTTTGCACATCATCCTCCACATTTTGTTATTGAATGAAGAGCTAAGTACACTTATTCTTTGGATTTAATAATAAAACACGCACGCATGCACGCACAGACAGACGGACGGACGGGCATTAATTCCTTACAGCCCTATTTATTGGTTTGTGCATTATTGTATGACATTGCCTTTGGTCAACCTACACACCCTTGGATTTCAAATTATGTTTCATTTTCAAGATTAGTATATTATTAGTTTTTCTAATATTTAAATGTGAACGATTCATTACCTTATTTTCTCTCTCATAACCATATTGCTTTGTTTATGCCACAAGCTACATCCTTTTGAGGTAACCCTCCTATGCTATCCCATTCCAATGATAATGAAGTCTATTCAAATGTCCATGTTGAGAATCGTTATCATGATCATGAGCATGATGACCATGTGCATCAATAAGGTTTTGCACAAGAATTCGTTACTTTAGCTAACATTAAGAGTCCTACCAAAACAATGGGTATGCTTCATTATAGTTCATCAAGAAGCCATCAATGCTAAAATTGCTCCATTTGCCTTGTTATTTAGTGCTTGTAACCCCCTCCCCCACTATGGTTATATCTACTTCCATCTATTTCACCTCATGTTGTTACCCCTATCTCCACTATTATACATTTACATTTTGTTCATCCTCTATGCATAACATGCCCCTTAAAACACACCCCTTCCATCATACTTACATCTTGCATCTTGCATCATGTATTCCATGTTCATCCACTAACACCCAACCTACTATATCTACCACTCCTCTTTATTGTGACACTCCCACTTCTATCATTTCATTCTCTACCACAATCATTTCAATCCATTCCTATATCTATTCTCATGCATGTACCTTCATTACATTTCTTCCTCCATGCCTATTTCCCAACAGATTCTATAGTTTCTAATCACATTCATCAAGTGGGCTCCAACCTTTCCTTGTCTCCATTCCTTCCTCTGCATTAGATGCACTAATGCAAAATATAGATCAAGTCAAGAAAATAGTGGATACAATGCTCGATGGGCAAAACTATAACGGATTTAAAGATGCTAGGCATGCAATGTTGACATTTGAGATTGTTACGTATTTTCTACCTATGGATTTTGTGGTACGTCATTTTTCACTGTGTAAGATAAAAAATTAGAAAAGATGCATAAACCTTCAAACAAAACCACAAAACCTTAGATTCATGTTAAAAGATCTAATTCTACTCGAACGGAATTTAATGGAAGAAATAACAAAATTAAAATGAAATTATACATTCAAGCATTCATGTCCAATTATCTCCGTTGTTCTCCACTTTGTGAGTTGATTGATTGTTGCTCTTAGATTTGCATGTGCACAAGATTGTATAAAAGCTCAAAAGATTGATTTCATAAAAGTTTTGAAGATTGTGGTTAGATTGAAATGAAATGAAAGATTGATTTATATAGAAAATTTGGATTTTGATCAATGGCTAAGATTGATTTAGATTTGAGAGATCAATGGATAGGATTGAATGACACTCAAAGTTGCCATTTGGAAGTGGAGGAATAGATTGAGTAATAAGTTAAGTGAGAGGGAGAGATATAGGGTTTCAAAGAGATGGAGAGATAACTCGTAGAGATAGAGGGGGAGATGGAAGAAGAAATACAAAGAGATAGAGATAGAGAAGCAAGGGGATATACCTATAGAGGTCTATGAAGAGAGATAGAGAGAAGGAGACATGTCTAGAGATAGAGGGGGATAGGGGACTTGATATAGGTAGAGATGAAGATAGAGCGAGAGAGGAAGAGGGATATAAATAGATAGAGAGAGGTAGGAGAGATAAAGATAGAAATATAGGGAGCTAAAGAGGGAGTGGTAGAGAGGAAGAGATATAAAAGAAGAGGGAGATGGAGATATAGAGACATATAAATGGTGAGATAGAGTGATAGAGAGATAGAGAAACACAGATATAGACAAATAGAGAAACAAACAAACAAACAAAGTGAGAAAAATAAAGAGAAGTAGAGATAAAGATATAGAGAGAGGGGCGGAGTATTGTATGGTGTTATCCTACCTAAAGGGTTTACTCTATTTCCACGTGTTGGATATTAGGGTGTCTTGGCCCACAAAAATATGTTGTGCTATGTGAGATCTCTTCTACAATATGTTATTTTTATTATTATATGAATCGATCTTATTGAAGATGGAGAGAGAGAGAGAAATGGAGATTGATAAGTAGAGGAAGTAGAGAGAGGGGGGAAAGAGAGGGACATATAGCTCAATATATAGAGAGGTAGAGGGAGAGGGGGAGATATAGATAAAGCCTATGATATAGAGAGATAAAAAGGGACAGGGAAAGAGATGCAGACATGCAAAGAGAGATCGATAGATAGTGAGATAGAGGTAGAGAAACATATAGATAGAAAGAGATAGACAGATGATCAAGAGGGAGATAGAGGAAAATAGAGTAGAAGTGATGGAGACAGTGATTAATGTAGATATATGGAGATATATATAGAGAGAGATACAGATACATAAGGAGATAGAGGTAGAGAGATATGGATATAAAGAGATAGAGATAGATTAAGAGAGATGAAGAGGGAGGGGGAGAGGGAGACATAGAGAACTAAAATACAAATTTTAATCGAACAAAAAATAATTATAAATTGAATTACTAATAGCTTTTATTTATTATTGTAATTTCACAAAATAGACAAACAATTAAAATGATTCCTTGTTAAATCTAAATGTAAAACTAAATTACATAACAAAAATACAAAGTCAAAGCATATAAAATCTAGATGTCAATAAAAATAATAATAATAGTAACCTTAGTATATAATAAGCTTATTGAGTCAATAATGAATTAAATAAAAAGGTACTATTATTTAGTTTTTTAAAATTTAAGTATAAATTAAATACGTATGAAAATATAATTATCTTGAGAGACACACATCACTTGTAGAATGAGAATTTCAAAGAGTGTATATAAAATCAAAATAATGATAAAGACGACAAGGATGCTTTTTAATCGACTAGCTTAACCATAATTGTGGTTTTTTATCCACAAATGCTTGAGATTCGACAACTTTCTATTTTGAATCAAGAAGACAACTTTTCTATCCTTAAATCAATAACCCTCCTATTGATTGATATTTAGTCTTTCAATAGCTATCTTATAGAAAAAAATGTACATTAATTCAAGGAGGAGCAACATATATGTTAGTAAAAACAATACTTCTTGCAAGTTGCATGCTACTGGCAATAAATTTTGTCTCCATTGAAGATCTAGATCAACTTCGATGTGTTACAAGAGTGAATGAACAAGCTTAGTCACATCCCGACACGTCAATTATGTATGCAGATGATGCAATCAAAATTGGAAGATCTTATAAAACTACCTAATCTTGCAGCCTTTGCATTTCGTCCCACCCACATATCTGGGTGTGTGCAAGATCATGACGGTCCAAAAAGTGGTAATGGGCAAAAAAACGTGTTTTAAACTTTGCCAAACATGTCAAATTCCGCTTTGACTTTTTGTATGGGTCATGCAAAATTTGAATTTGGTTTGGTATTAAAAATGAATATCCGTTAATAATGGATATCTGTTATTAACGGATATCTAATTTGTGAAATCATTATTGTGATGTCATGTTTTCCAAAACAGATATCCGTTTTTCTCAGCATAAAAAACACACTTTAGTAAAATGGGCATAACTTTTGTGTTTCTTATTGAAATTTCGATCTTTTATAGGCATTGGAAAGATGATTCAAGTGGATAAGGTAATTTTATTAGAGTATACACCAAAAAATAATTCTAATCATTTGAAGTTAATACTTCATTTAAAAAAAATTAAATATTCACAAATTTTGCATACAAAGTCTTTTTTTTTTTTTCATATCACCTCCTTTCTCTATCACTTGTCTATCTATACTTTTGTAGAGTCAAAAATTGCATACCCCTTTGCAATTCCACCTACACTTTTATAGCCACTTTAGTGTCCATTCAACCCTTGCATCAACCTTTTCTCCTCTTAGGAAGCTCAAGACAACTTTTCTAGTACCTAGATCCTTCAGCTTTTGTTTTGCATTAGCCACGTGTTTCTCTTGCCACTTGTCATTTTTTAACGTGATCCGTCTGGACACTAGTGTGTCGTGCGGTTGTTCATGCGCCTTCATTCCACAATGTCTTAACATTCAAATGTCGGTTATGCACATTTCGACACTTGTCACCTATCTTGGTTGGTGGAAACAACTCATAATATTCTAAATAGCTCGTTGACCCTCTTTTCCCTCCTATTCTCTCTTTTAAATCCACCTTTTCTCTCCATTCAATCTCTCTAGATTCTGGACACAATCTCTCTTGGTTCTCTCAAGAAATATCTCTCATTCTTTTGGCTCTTACGACTTTCTCATTGCTCTTGCTACAACAGTCTCTAGTTTGCTACAACACTCTCAAGCTCTCACAATAATCTTTTGCAACTCTCTCTTGGCTTTATCAAGCCTTGTTGGTAATATCCTTCTCGCATCTTTTAACATCTTGGGATTCATCACATCCCTTATTTGTCAAATCATTTATCTTTTCTATTTCTATTTATATTTATCTATCTATCTATCTAGGAGGTAGAAACATCAAAATGGGGACTTGACTGAAGCAAGTCTCCAAACAACCCCAAACATTTTTCCTCCTCTATATGTGTGCAAATTTCTTGAAGGCATTCAACTACATGGAGGTTTGCTATATTTATTGATTTGTTCCTCTCATTCAATCCCTTAAATCTTGTTATTTATTTTATTTATTTATTTCTATATTTTCTATTATGTTTCTAACTCCTAGGTTTCACAGTTCATCTGAAACACAGAGTCAATTTTTCATGTTTCTAATCTTTATTTGTTCACGGTTTGTATGAGACTGCAACGCGTTGCGCAGACATCCGCGCCCCACGTTGGCGTCCTTGGCTAAGATGGTCAAATTTAGACTGAATACTCTCTGTATACACTCTTTCAAATTCTCTAATTCAATATCTTCACCAATTCCACTAGTTGGAGATATCTGAATGTATGTTGTGAGATTGGCTCTCAAGGGAACATAGTTCTTCCATTTGTAGGGTCACTTTTGCACCATTACATTTTGGTTAACTTGACTTGAACACTACTTCTGCATTATTTTCAAATCATTCTTTATCATTCCTTCAAGCACTCAATATACCCCTAAAAAAAGGAAAATTCAAATCTTTCCCCTTCCAAAAAAAAAATCAAGGCCTTGCCCTGAACCCCATTTCATGCCGTCAATTTTTTAATGATACATTGACCTTTGACTGACTTATTTATGCATTGCTTCTTTAATTTAGTTAACTGCTTTCAAAATGCATTTGTTATCTTCTTTTATTAATTCAATTTCTAGTTTTCTTCAAAGTACTAACAATGTTCCTTTTCATGCATGTGATGGTGACTTCACTTTGTCTATGTCACTCTATGTCTTTGATCCCTCTTGAAAAAATTCTTCTATCTCAGACGATATTTTATTGAAAGAGGATGAAATCATTGATACATTTCTTAATGTTACTATACCATCTCTTCATTCGAGTGCACTCTTTTCTAGAGTTGATGCATTAGTGGATGATGAATCTTGTGTTACATCTAATCTCCCACAGGTTGATGTCAAGCAAGTTAATTCAACTTGTAGACGTATAAAAATGACCATATTAGTAAACGAATATTCAATGTTCATTTTATTCTCATTCCTTTATTTAGTTAAATCTAATTTAATTAAATCACCCACATTCTTCTATTTAATTAAATAAATTATTTAATTTATTTAATTAAATTCACTTAAGCCCTTTATGTCATTTAATTGAATAAATCATTTTATTTAATTAAATCCCTCCTCCCTACTTTTTAATTAAATTTACATTTAATTAAATAGTTTACCCTAATTAAATAAATCAAATTTATTTAATTTCCCAACTTACAACCAAATTGAAATAAAATAATTTATTTTAATTAATCCTATTATTCCTCATCCACTTGCATTTTCCTACATTTCCCACTTGCATCCTAATCCCCTTCCTAAATTCTTCTAGAATCCATCTAATCCTAATCAATTAACCCAAACCCATCAATTATCCCGTTTCCCTAAATTTGAGGAGGTCACTTCTCAAATTTGGAGTAAAGTCTTCAAAAGGCATTAAAGCCTTTATGCCTTCAACAAGCTAACTTGTTGAATATCCCCAAATTTGGAAGGACTCTTACAAATTTGTCCCCAAAGTCTTCAAACCATTAATGGTTAACTAACCCTTAGTAGCATGGTTAGAGACTTTTTTGACTAACTTAACCCTCATCTAACTCAGGGGTCTCATCAAGCATTTATTGCTTTGACCATGGTTATCGCTTTAACCTTTGCACAAGAGTTTACCCCTTGGGTAAAAGCTTTATCCATTGGATAATCCTAACCTAACCTTAACCCTTACCTTCTAAGGTAACCACAAGGTCTTCTCAAGAATTTAATGCTTCTTACATCTCCTTTCAAATAGTCTTATGTTGACAATTGTCACCATTTCATTGGTGAAAATTGTAAACATGGATTGATAACTTTCAATCCTGACCCTTGATTAACTTCTCCAATCTTGACCATCCATTGCCCTATTTTCACTTTAAATAGAGCTCTCATTCGTCCATTTTAAGGATCCATCAAAGCTTTTAGTATCTCATTTATGCTCAAATTTTTCAATACATCTAGCTTCTCTTTGTAATAGGAATGAATCTAATAAACATTTTAGAGTATTTCCTTTATCATTAGCTTAAATCATTAACTAGTATATCATGTTAGGATAGTATTGCTACTAACCTTGTCATCTTATAATCTAGTTTACTTCATTTGCAGAATCATGCATAGATAGGATGCATTTCATGTTAAAATCAATCTAAAGCATCCCTCGTTCTTGCATTCGTCATCCCTAAGTTACTTTTCTCAGTGATCTGAGAGCAAAGGCATTGGCTTGAGGGACCTTGTGAGATAGAGAACCATGAAACCTACCTTGGGAAGTTGAGTCATTCCTCATGACTCCATAACTTGCACCAAGAAGTCTTGTGGGTGTGTGAACAAGCTCTTTGAGACTGCATTTTCACATTTTGAGTTTCATAGACCCGTTTTTCCCGCACACATTTCTGGTGCCCACCGTGGGGCTCAACCCCATTAATCAAATCGTTTTTAAAAACTAATCACTTTTGCAGGTACGCGGGAAACAGGAATCAGTGCGTAGGGAACATCCCTTAGCACATCTGGTTAAAAGTCCAACACATCTGGCTCACTGTTCGGTGCGTGGGACTCATTCCATAGCACGTGCAGACCGTTACATAGCACATAAACTTTATTAACATTTTCCTATAGGTCTTGGCACGGGAAAATAACAGAGCAACACATTTAGAAAACAATTTAGCACATCAGGTATGTCCGATAACGCATCCCAATCATCGTGTAGTGCATACAGTCCTTTCTGTAGCGCATCACAGACATAAAACAAGATAAAACTTAGAATTGTAGAAGTCCACAAGAGCAAAAATCTTTCTAACTATTTTAAATCGGTATTTTTCAGGATTTCTGACATTTTCTTGCAGGGAGTAGCTTAGTGTTATTTTTAGGATTATAAATAGTTTAAATTTTTACTAACTTATTTAAGTTAGTTAGAATTTAGAGTCTTTTTTAATTCTTGTTAGATAAAATTGAACTCACCTTATTTGGGCTATAAAAAGAACAACCAAAACAATCTTTTCTTGCTTTTCTAGAAGAGAAATTTTCAATTTGGGCTCTAAAAAGAACAAAACAATGTTTCCATTTTTGCAAACAAAAGGTGTTTAAAAAGAACTTCACCATCTTTTGGTGCATAAAATGATCCACTTCAAATTTTTGCAAAGTAAAAGACTCACACATGTCCAAAGTCATTTGCAACTAAAGAGGGAAGATCTTCCCCTTTTGATCAATTTCTTTTGTTGACCAAACATCGAATTTGCTTTGTTGACCAGTTCTTTTTCATAGATAAGAAAATCACTACTTTAAAGAGGTAAAATAAACACCATGTTTTTGTGGAGCAACATCTCCATATAGATTTTAGCAAATCATTGAAGTGAAAAGTTAAAAAGAACCTTGTTTGCCTTGTCTCGAAAGTGGAAGGAATATGCTCTCCCCTTAACTGGGTGATAAAAAGGTCAGACCAATCTTACGCTTTCAGTGATATTGCATTAAATCCTTTAGCAGGTCTACCTTCCCGAGGGTTGAAAAACTCTTAAAGCCATTCTTTGGCTGGTGTGAAGGGAACAACCTAAGTGGGGAACGACTTTGAAGCCAAGTGTTCCAACCCACTATAATCAAAAGTGGAAAGTGACGAAAGTCCTTTTCAACGGTTGCGCACAACGATTCGCCTTCCCCCGGTATCCTTGTGATACGTAAAGCCTTTGTTCTAAAGGTTGGGAAGCCTCCTGAGGGAGTTTATCACTGACGACCGAACGGGAAGCTTGATTACGAACTTTAGCATAGAAACTTTGAGCCGAGTCAGTATCCAGACATTTGTAATATCATAGTGCAAGGGTGGGGAAGAATCCGCCCCCAAGATCGCTCACCATATATCTCCCAAGATAACTACTCAATTGTGAAGCAATTCACTTTGGATTAATTTCTGGTAAAAGACAAAAAAAGGGGCACCCCCTAGGGGGTGACATGGCTGTTTGAACTGATGGAGTATCGAGACTAGTGGGCTATGATATTTCTTATGACCTTTGAATAAAGAGTCTGACTGAATTGCATGTTGTATCTAAACCTATTAAAACATTGAGGATTTGAACACATCCTCGCAGAACATACACTCATTGTTTAGATTAAGCAAAATGGTTGTCTCTTTTGTGCTGTGCTTTCAGTTGTTACTTTAGAAAATCATCCATCATCTTTGAAAACTAAAAACAAAGTTCCAAAAATTACAGAAAAATAACCAAGTTAAACTATCAGGGTAGTTTAGCGCGTAAGAGCAACTTCTTAGCACGTGGAAACCATCTTTTAGTGCATTCGACCTTCACCTTAGCGCATTAAGTCTTAACATCAACGCTTCATAGAAATCCAAAACTAGTAGTTTAAAATGGCACCTTTTGAAAACAGTCTGGCGCGTTGAAGCATCATCTTAGTGCGTGAAGACCAAACTTTAGCGCGTAGAGATCAATAGTTAGCGCATTGGCAGCCCATATTAGTGCATAATCTTTTAAACCAAGACAAGGTCAAAACAAACCAATTAGCACGTCACAAGGGGTAGCGTAGTGCGTGGGGTCTTTTCTCTAGTTCATTAAGGAAATTTTGTAGCGCATTGCGTCTCTGTCTTAGCACGTGGCACAAACCAAGAAAACAGGGGGAAAAACAAAGGCCATTTTCAAAAATTTAAAAACAATTTCGGGAGCTTTCCTTCCTCAACCTGAACTTCATCAAACAGAAAAGAAAAACAAAGTGTTTATGGTGAAAATGGATAACAACAACATTGAAAGACTAAATGGATTCAACCACAAAACCCTAGCCCAACAACAACAAAGATCCACCATAACATATGAAGATTACCTAAGACAATGCAAATCAAATGAAATCACAAAGATTATACCATCACATGTCCAATAGGGTTTGAATCTCCATTGATCTTGCTTGATATATTTGCTCTCAGATTTTGTGTGCACAAGAGCTCAACAAAGAACGGAAATGTGGTTGCAAGTAGGATCACATATGAAAGTTCAAAGGCATAGTGTAGTAGAGTAATCATCGGGGGTTGATAATGAAGAAAGCATCTCTTTATATAGAAGACACCATAAGAAATGGAGGGATAAGATTGAGAGGTGTAAAAGATAAATGGTCGGCTATGATTAGAGGGTAGGTAGAGAAAATAAGAAAATAATGAGAGGGTAGGTAGTGTATGAATTAAGAGATGAATAACATGTGTCATGGGTAGAAAAGGTTAATGAATTAATTAAATAAATAAAGATTCATTTAATTAATAGAAGAAGTGGGATCAATTAAATAAATAAGATATTTATTTAATTTAAGAAAAGGATAATTTAAATAAATAAATGAATTTATTTAAATGAGAAGTAAGGCTAGAAGAGGATAAATGAATTAATTAAATAAATAAAGATTTATTTAATTAATATAAGAATTAGGCTAAAGTAATTAAATAAATAAAATATTTATTTAATTAGATTGGACAATTTTAGGTGTCTACATTTTGCTCCTCTTTGAAACAATGCAACTTGTCGCGTTGTTTCAAAGAAGATAAGATGAACTGATACAAAGTTTCTCCAAGATGGGAATGGTATGCCCCCCTCGAGAGATTAGATGAAAATGTCTGAAAAGATCGCAGACAATCTCTCAATAAGAAAGAATGGCTAGAAAGGATTGACCGGATAAAGTGACAGAGTCACGGGATAAAGAAGACTGACTTGGGGAATGTGGGCTAGGGCTAGGGTAGTCTATAAGATAGACCACGAGGGGAAAACATCCTCATTGTCATCCACTCATCCAAGAGATCAGAGTGCAGAGAGAGAATAGAGCAGCAACAATTAGCAGCGATGATTTTGGTTCATAGATTCAATCGCGTTCGTCGATTTCAGAGGCCAGCAGATGCAGGAGAGCCGGTAAGTATCACAAAACCTCCTTGTACTTTGTTGTAGTAAATGTTGTCATTAATGCATCTTAGGTAGTGCAATAAATGCGCTTTTAGGAATGTCAAGCGGGGTAAAAAAAATGCTAAGGCGCATCTGTGTTGGTGCTAGGCACGTCTGTGCAATATGTAAGCGCGTTTATGTCATGAAGGCACGTTTATGTCTTCAAGGTCAAATCGACAGTTCTGTGATGAACATACGCTGTTGATTGGATAAGCTGCTGAGAGGATACACTCAAGCAGGTCCTCTAGGGAAGACCAGGATAGATTGAGGCACTTTGTGATGAACAGTGAGTACCAAGACATAGTACTTTGTGATGAACAAGGAGTACTAATATGAGCAGCACTTTGTGATGAACAGGGAGTGCAAATATGAGTAGCACTTTGTGATGAACAAGGAGTGCAAAAACACGTAGTACTTTATGATGAACAGGGAGTACCACTAGGATAAAAAGCAACACTTTGTGATGAGCAATGAGTGTCACTAGGATAGAACACCATATGATAGATATAAGCACTAGGAAAATAAGCAACATTTTGTGATGAATAGTGAGTGTCATTATGACTGACATGATTGATTCACTTGACTGTACGAGTACCTACCTATGCTGGAGTCACGGGAGAGATTCCCGTCGACTGAGAGGTTACGATCGGAGCTGACATTTGAGGACCGAGCTACCATTGAGGTTATGGGTTTGAGATTCATTCTGTATGTGCTTGAGTTTCGGGCGAACATGGGATTGCTGACTGCGCTGGCTGAGAGATGGCACTCAAAGACTTGTACTTTCCATTTGCCGATGGGTGAGATGACAGTCACCTTGGAGGATGTTTACAGGATTCTGAGGATACTGATCGATGGGGAGTTAGTTCCTTATGATCGAGACAGAGACAAGGATGCACTAAGACGAGTGTTTCAAGATCCAGGATTGGAGATGAGGGTAGGACATGTGGCATGGGACATGATGACATAGATTGGATTGGCACTACCAGTAGTGTTGGCAGGAGCGATCAGTGGGTTCCTCTGTCTAGATAGGGCGACATGAGGATTGGCTGCAGAGGACACAGGGGCTAGGAGAGATGATCTTGGGGTGGGTCCTTCCAGGGCTCAGCTCTGTCGAGGCCAGCCGGCTCTAAGGGAGGGAGTTCATCATAGTCGTAGAGGGCTCCCTATGTATCAATTTTGTACCATTTTGTATGATGATGTAGACACCTTCGGGTGATTGTAGCCATATGATTTTGACATCATTGTATCATGACACTTATGATTATATATATGAGATGATTCATCTTTGTGGCAGCTATATGCATGTGTACCTATGTGATGAGATGTTTCATGATGTATGTTTCTATGTGATGAGATGTTTCATGATGTATGTTTCTATGTGATGGTTGTGATATGGATGCAAATATGTACATGATGAAATGCAATATTTTTTTTGTTCTTTTATGTTTTTAATATGTTATGCCAATGCAAATGTGAATGTATGAAATGCAAATGAATATGATAATGCAAATGATTATTTACATGATGAAAATGTAAAATGTGCTAATATGTGTTGTGTGCAGGATGTGATGCAATTGTGATACCTATATGTATGTATGAAATGCTTAATATGTGGTAATGCAGGTACAACTACATGAAATGCAGATATTTTTTGGTGTGTCATTATACTTAGTCATGTGATAGCAGGCTACACGGACTCAAGAAGGACGATGGAGGTCAATCAAGAAATGGGGATGGAAGATAGAAGATATGAAAGTGAAAGAGCTTCTTGTGCGTTATCATCATTGAGCTTTATTATGGCAAGTAGGTTATGACAATCAAGGCATATGTTCGACCCAGAAAGTCATTGTACCTGTTTGAATGGAGATAAGACAATTACAAACAAGGAATGCCCCAGTTCATACTAGACTCACAGTGTCCTCATATCCTTAGACAAGTCATAGCATTACTAAGAGACAATCCACGGACAACAAAGAAAATAGGTGACGATACTCCATCCTCGCCTTTCTAATCAAAGACATCCTGGAGATAGAATCTCTAGTCAGAGACATCTCGAAAAAGCTAAAAGACATGTCACCAAAAGATAAAAATCAAAAGAAAACCAAGACTCAACACCAACATTCACTGTAGTCCTCAAGTTTAGTGTCTCTTGCCACTTGTATAAGTTTTATTTGATTGTGGTCACAATGTTTACTTTCACAAAAAGGATAGATAGCATTGAACCATAATGTTGTCTGAGTCTGTTGAAAGATTTGATTTGTTGAAGTCCATTGTTGCTATTGTGTCTCATCTGAAACTAATTGAATCCATGAAACTGATACTTTATTACGGAGAAAATGGAACTTTATTGCGGATTGACGATGCAAATGTTACTTTATTGTGGATTGTGCGCGGATAGACTGAAGAAAAATGGAAGAAACTGTACTCCTCAGAACAAGCGATGCTCTCAGTTCCACACCCATCACTAAACGTAGGATTTGCCTTAGCCACAAATAGGAGCTGATTTATTATGGATGGAAAGGGGTGAAAAGGAAGGATTATTATGAATGGCTAACCAATCTTAGGTAGATCAATAACAAGCCATGATGAGAATAGGTAAGTTTATTATGGATGGATAGGTTGTGAGTGTGTGCAAAGTGAAATGATGAAAGAGAATCCTAAAGGAGGGAGGAGCAATGTCTCTACACATGGCACCGGTGACCCGGTTTTCACCATGGTACTTGCCCAGGGCGCCACCGGAGTGGTTTTCACCTTTGGACGAAATGTTTTTTTTTTTTTTTTAATTTTTTTGTGTCACAAGGTGCCTGTTTGTCAGGTTTTCACCAAGTAACGATTTTTTTATTTTATGATTTTTTTTGTATTTTGATTTTTTTTGAATTTTTTTTGTATTTTTGAATTAGGATACTCTGAAGAGCTATGCGTAAAACTTGCGAAGGTGCATGTTGTTGATAGGATCCTCCAAAGGTTCACCCTCTGTGGTTGAGAGCTGATACGCACTAGGTCCATATGCTGCTGTGATGATGTAAGGACCAAGCCAGTTTGGTTCAAACTTGCCCTTCTTCTCTCTGTCTTGCTGATTTTTAGGATTTTCTCTGAGAACTAAGTCACCTACCTCAAATGTGCGAGGCTTGACTTTATGATTGTAACTGCAACGTTCCTTGACTAAATGATGTGTATCTTGAGTGACTGTCTTCCTTGATGAAGGAACTGAGATAGAATTACTAGTGTGTGGACTACATAGGCCCGTATGCATGTCACATAAAGAAGTTTGGGCATCCCTGATAACAAATTCCTTCGAGGAAGCTCCATTAAAGGTCCATGATGTATCAACAGAAGGGAATGGATGTGTGGAACAAGTAGATGAGTGATGAAGTCTTATGATTGTGAAAAGAAGTAAAAGTAGGATGGCATGATGAAGACTTAGGATCAACAAGTATTCTTATTGACTTAAAATATTAGAACTTTTGCCCCCAGTTAGTTTGGCATTAGGGGAGATCAACTCTTGTTCTTTTTGCTTCATAGGATTTTTATCCTTGACCTTAATTTTTTCAAAGTCCAATAGCTTTTGATTTTGATTTGGACTAAAGGACTTTTCTTTATTTTTGACTTTTAGTTTTTTTTGTTCATAGCTTGATTTTTCATCCCCAATTTGTAAGGGCTTTTGTAATTCTTGTTGATCCAAGTCTGGAAGTGGAGTGGAAATGGAATGAGCGGATGAAATGGTAAATCTATGTGAGTTCTCAATAGGGCTGGTGATACGCTCAATAGATTCTTTGTTGGAACTACTCTTAGGACTATTGATACCAAGAGGTGCTTGCACCACTAGAGGAGATTTGCATTCAAACTTAGTAGCCACAACACTAGGCGGTTCACACCCAATTCCTTGCAAATTGTTTATAGATTGTTCATGTTGACTGAATACCTTAGGAGATAGTGGGAGTTGATCAACATGAAAGATATACTCACCACATCCCAGGTCTTTAACCTTGAATTTTTCTTTGAGCTTTGCTTGTGTTGATGTAGAAGCTTTCTAGAATTGTGGATCCACATATGCTGAAGATGGAACAACTTCTCGATTGACTGGTATTGTTATTTCTGGTCTATGTCGCATATTGTTGCAATATATGAATGGATTTGGGTCAGCTTTGACGGTCATTTCAACTCCATTGTGTGGAAACTTAATGCATTGATGATATGTAGATGGTACTACATTCATCTCATGAATCCATGGACGTCCTAGCAATATGTTGTATGTGAGATCTAGATCAAGGACTTGACAAACCACATCTTTTGTAACTCGCCCAACTTTGAGAGACAAGGTGACTGTGCCCTTGGATGAGCGCTCTTCAACATCATATGATTTGATGGTAATTTTGTTTGTAGCATTCACAACTTTTTCTGAATATCCCAATTGTTTAATAGTGCTCAATGTACAAATGTTTAGACCCGCTCCTCCATCTACCAGGACTAGTTTTATTCAATGTTTGTGTAGGAAGGCTTCGATGTGTAAAGGTGCATTATGTGGTTGGCTCACAGAGGCGTCATCAGCTTCTGTAAATGTGAGAGAGTGTGGAATGGAAAGATATCCCACCATGGCTTGAAACTGGTCCACGTTCAGATCAGTAGGGACAGAAGTTTCTCTCAAATTTTTGTCAAGAATGGCTTTATGTGTGGGAGATATGCGTAAAAGCTCAATGATGGAGATAAGCATGGGTGTCATCCCTAACTATTCTACAAGGTCATACTTAGGCTTGGTTGACGAGGAAGTGGTGTTTTTAGCTAGAGAACCTTGCAAAGTGAATTTACCTCGATGAGTTGTGACATTACATTCAGAGGTAGGTTCAGAAGAAGATCCAATGGCTTTTAGGACAATCTTGGGTCTTTGGGTAGAATTATTAGGCATTTTGTCCTTGATGATAATGGTAGAGACATAATTATCCATTGAAATGTGATTGATAGTTGAATCATAGTTATAAGATGCTCTGGTATAGTTGGTCTGATCATTTGTGGCTTTAGCTTTTCCCTTGTCATGTTTTGGGAATGGTTCCTTAAACATCTCATGTTCTTGATTGGATGAGTGTCCTTCAATCTCAATGTCACCTCTATCAATAAGATCTTGTATGATGTTCTTCAATCGATGACAATTTCCTATTTTATGTCCTTTGCTCTTTTGAAATTTACAATACTCATCATCATTCCACCAATTTGGTTTGACCTTTGGCTCATATGGAGGCAGATCTAGAATTGCTATTATTTTGTTTGCCACTAGCTTCTTGAAAACTGATTCTAGTGGTTCTCTCAATGGAGTGTACTTCCTTCGTGATTTTGAAGTTGTTTGAGTATTCACTTGATTGTTTGTAGAGCTTGATCTAGAAAAAACAATTTTGGGTCGTACTGTATTGGCATCAATAACACCATCATTGGCTGTGTTCTTGTTTTTATTCCAAAATCTTGGCTTATCTTTTCCTTTAAAGTCATCTTTGTTTTCCTTGAATATCTTAATGACTCCTTGTTCAATTAGGATCTTCTCTGTTGCTAAGCCTTTTTCAATGACGTCCTTGAAGGTGGACAAACAAGCTTTCCTTAGAACATAGCCAATGTCTTTGTTAACATTTTGGGTGAACATTTCTACCATTTGTTTTTGTGGAATTTCACAAGAGCATCTGCTGGCTAGATTCCTCCATCTTTGTAAAAATGATGAAAAAAACTCTCCATCTTTTTTCTTAGTGTTGCACAAAGTAGTGACTGATATGTCTGTCTCTATGTTGTAGGAGAAATGTTGGATAAATGGCTCTGCTAAGTCACCCCATGACTTAATTCTAGGTGGGAGTTGAGAGAACCATTCCATAGCTTGATCACCTAAGCTTTGTGGGCATAATCTCATCAAATATGTCTCTTCTGCTGCTACCTCAATGCAAGTTGTGAAAAACTATCTTATGTGTGCCTTAGGATCCCCTTTTCCTCTATACTTATCAAACTTAGGTGTCACAAAGTGTGTAGGAAAAGGAGGCATTGGAATGCTCTTGTCAAATGGATAAGGACACATGTCTCTCATTGTGTATGTTGGCTTCGATGTATTTATGTCCTCCATTTTCTTTTGTAAGTCACTGATTTGTTGCTCCAAATTGTTCTTCGGTGGAGACCGACTTCTTGGACCATACCCCATGCCTGAACCACCGGGTGGAGGAGGAGCATGTTGCATATATGGATGATATTGATCATACACATGTTCATATGGAGGAGGTCTATAATGATGCTACATATATGGACCACTTGGTATAGAGTCATGTTGAGGAATGACATATCTGCTTTGTCCATGTATACCATACTCTATAGGAATGTCATGAGTTTGTTCTAGTGTGTTGCCCCCAAATTTGACATGGGTTTTCCTTGTGTCCAAATTTTGAGCATGCCTTTGAATATCCAATTGCTTTGGTGGTTGATCCTTAGCATTGGTATGTGATTGAGCATATTTTTCTGCACAAGACTTCGATAATGGTCTGCGAAGGTGAGTATCATATGCTTGACCATGTGTATGTGGGACCTCTGGTTTTTGAAACAAAGATGATGGTGATTCAGGTACAAGATGTGGTCCTCTATTGCCTCCACTATTAGGCCTCCTGTGATCCATGTTGAGGTGAGGTTGTTGCAAAGGTTGATTTTCCATTATTTGAGACATGTCAAAATCATGAGGAATCTTGGCTCCACTTTGTGCCATCATTTGTAAAAAATATTGTCTATCCCTCCTCATTATTTCCTCAACCAATCGATTGAAACAGGGATCCATAATGGAGTCTTCCACTTCTACTGAATGTATTGAAATGTTGTCCATATTGTCATTGTGTGTATCATTGTTGTTTATAGTGTCCATGTGCTCAACATTTGGAATGTTTCTATAGGCATCCATGTCAGGTAATGTACTATGATCAAAATTGAAAAAGACATCATTGCCATACTCATAGGCACTCATGTTTGTGGACTCTTGAGCCTCTTTAGCTTCTCTCCTAGATTTTTGGGAATGAGTTTCAACCATGAACTAGGTATTGACCAAGATGTGTGAGACTAGATGAAAATGGAAAGAGTATGGAAGACCAAGAGTTTGGATGGAATGTGAATGAATCTGAGGTGTACTTGCAATGTCCAAAGTGTAAGACTAAGTATGTATGTAGCAGAGTAGGTGTGGCTTCCAAAGAGATGATAGTTTCTCTTGATGAGGTAAGTTGACCTTGACTCTAAGTAAGACTAAATGAGACCCAAAGGTGATAGACCTTGATGAGGGACCACTTAGCAAAATGTTGTTGTATGTAGTGTGTTGACAAAGTATGATGAGGACAAGCAAGTGACCTTTTGACTCAAGTTTAGACAAATGTGAATATAATGTAAGGTGTAAAACAATGATGGACTTTGTGAGACCCAAAGATAGGTTGAATGCTAGATGAAAACCTGAAGAGATAGCTTAGGAAGCTCAAGAATTTTGAAACTGATTGCTCTTGTTTGTTGGACTGTAAATTTTTCCAATTTGTGAAGTTGTTGTTGTGACCAAATCTGAATTTTTTGACTGTTTTTCATGACAAGAAGACACAATGATGATGAAGACTCAATGTTTGCAAGTGTTTAGACTCCAAAATGACTCAAAGAAAAGTGTGTTGTTTGATGTAAAATTTGTTTTGCAAACACTTGAAGACAGAAAAGACACAATGTTTTAATGTTTGGTCTTGAATGTTTGATAGTTCAAAATAAGACAAGCACAATTCTTATGGTTGGCCAGGACAATAGTTGTTGATCCCATATGGAGTTTCCCCCGAGGCTACGCTATTCAGAGTGGATACTTAGATGCTTGACCCCACTGGCTCCACCCTTGGCACTCACTTCTCGGGGCAGCCAAGCATCAGTCCCCACGAAAATTCCTCGTGGTGAACTTTGTATCTCTACTAAGAACCGTATGTGTGTGGGCCGCTACCAGAGGTCTGACCTCCTGCCCCAACAACTAGAAGGATTTTGGCTTCTAAAACAAACAGGTGCTAGTAAGGGCATCCGCTCATGTGGCCATACATGCGACACTTTCAGCTATGTAAATACAGAAGGCTCCTAGTCGGTGGGGGTTACGCCCTACAAATAATCAAATAAATTTGATCAAACGGGTTTATGGGGAGACACAATGTTGGTATGAACTAATCAACACACGTTATCCATAGTTTTCACCATGAATACAGTTGTTTATAGTGGTTCGGAAGAGGTGGGTTTTCCTCGCTACCACTTGGGTCATTCTCTCCTCACTAGTAGTCCCAATGACCACATGGGGAGACAGACACTCTAAAGATTAAACAAAAAGAGCCTATTCCCCAAGACACAAAGGACACTGGTTCAATTTTAGTGCACCAATTGAAGTGTTTGATAATCTATGAAAACAAGGCACACAATAAAGATCAAAAGAAAATCCTTGTCAAAGTCCTACAACAAAGATTTGTTAGTTGTTTGGATTGTTTCAAATGACCACCCCTTCCTGCAAGCACACAAGTTAGGTAAATTTTAGATCCAAAAGACTTTGTGAAATAAGGGCCTTCAACAATGCGTTTTGTTGACCAATTCAAATATCTGATTCATCATAAAAAAAGATCACCTGTAAAATTTCAAGAGATTTCTAGAAATGTAAGAAAATCCAAAAAATTTGCTAATTTTCTCCAAAAATTATTTTTTTATGAAAAATATTAAAAAATTCATATAAAATGCAAAATCAATCCCAAAAATATGAAATTTTTACTAGAGAGTCCTGATGGTCTTCCAAACCTACATAAAATAATTTCTGCAACAAATTCAAGCAGTTTGTGAGATATAAGTAAAATAATGCAAAACCCTAATTTTCAAAGATTCAATTTTTGAGGAATGATTTTGCATCAAATTTTAAATCACAAAGAAAAAATCCTATGTATAATTTTGAGAGATTTCCAAAAATGTAAGAAAATCCGACAAATTCGTTAATTTGCTCTCAAAATTAATTTTTTTAATGAAAAATCATAAAAAATTCATATAAAATGTAACCTTCATGCAAAAAATCTGAAATTTTTACTGAACATCTCTGATACTTTTTGTAACCTACAAAATTTTTTTTATGCCAAAATGCAAAGCTGTTTGTGAGATCTAATCAAAATAAGGAAAAACCCTAATTTTTAAAGATCTGATTTTTAGGGAAATATTTTGATCAAAATTAAAATCACAAAGAACAGATCATGTGTATAAATCAGAGATCTTTTAAAAAATATAAGAAAATCTAAAAAATTTGCTAATTTGCTCTCAAAATTAATTTTTTATGAAAAATCATAAACAAATCATGAAAAATGCAAATGTGCTCCAAAAATTTTGAATTTTGGATTGAGAGCTTTTAATACTGTCCTCAACTTGCAAACAAAATTTGGTGCAATAATTCTAAGCCGTTTGTGAGATCAGATCAAATCTCTCCAAGATCTTGATTTTATGTCCAAAACCCTAGCTGCACAAGGTTATTCTCCAAATTGTTTTACAAAACAACAATATAGGGTTAGAAAAACCTACAAAAAAACATAGATCTAACAAAAATCCATGTCCCATGGGGCGTGCCAAAATTTTTATGGTGAAAATGGATAACAACAACATTGAAAGACTAAATGTATTCAACCACAAAACCCTAGCCTAACAACAACAAAGATCCACCATAACATATGGAGATTACCTAAGACAATGCAAATCAAATGAAATCACAAAGATTATACCATCACATGTCCGATAGGGTTTGAATCTCCATTCTTCCTATTTCCATTGATCTTGCTTGATATATTTGCTCTCAGATTTTGTGTGCACAAGAGCTCAACAAAGAACGGAAATGTGGTTGCAAGTAGGATCGCATAAGAAAGTTCAAAGGCTTACTGTAGTCGAGTAATCATCAGGGGTTGATAATGAAGAAAGCATCTCCTTATATAGAAGACACCATAATAAATGGAGGGATAAGATTGAGAGGTGTAAAAGATAAATGGTCGGCTATGATTAGAGGGTAGGTAGAGAAAATAAGAAAATAATGAGAGGGTAGGTAGTGTATGAATTAAGAGATGAATGACATGTGTCATGGGTAGAAAAGGTTAATGAATTAATTAAATAAATAAATATTCATTTAATTAATAGAAGAAGTGGGATCAATTAAATAAATAAGATATTTATTTAATTTAAGAAAAGGATAATTTAAATAAATAAATGAATTTATTTAAATGAGAAATAAGGCTAGAAGATGATAAATGAATTAATTAAATAAATAAAGATTTATTTAATTAATAGAAGAATTAGGCTAAAGTAATTAAATAAATAAAATATTTATTTAATTAGACTAGACAATTTTAGGTGTCTACACAAAGTATTAAAAACTATTCTCAAAGCAAGTTTTTCATCGAACAAAGTTGCCAAAATCTGAAAACTAGTCGCAAGATAACACATCTCTGCTATCAAAAATCAGGAAACCTCATCACAAGTATCAAACAGGTCCTCCAATTAAACGGATCTCTATCCAAAACACACTTGTTTTAAAACTCCAAGTTGTCAAATCGATTTTCCATATCGGGAAAGCTCGTATTCCATATCATTTGACACACTTTGTCGTGAGGGGGCATCTAAACCTTCATTTGATAAAGTAAAACTCAAGTTTCCAAAACAAGCTAAACTGAATCCAAAACAAATCAAAGGAAACCATTGATCGCTTGTGTATGACTAATTCTCATATTCTAAGAAGAAAGAGTATTTATCATAACACTAAGTTGAGGAAACAACAACCCAATTCTCTGAAACTTGCCAAATGGAATAAATTTTTATACATCAATCGCCAACTCTTCAAATATCATCGAACATTCCTTTGTCATATATGCTTGTATCTTCAAGATAAAACAAACGAATTTGACAAGGAACCATTGAGGAGTAGAGCATTCTGTCAAAAATCAGCATTCAGTCAACGCCTAAATCAAGGAGGAAAGATCAATCCAACCTTCTTTCCCGAAGAGTGCATCACTTACAACATACCCCGATTTGAACAACCAACCCCTGAATAGAACATTGAAGAGGAGTTCGTTATTTTTGTCACAGAAAGATTTTATTAGATGCCTACTGTTACTCGCTCTCAACGAAACAAACAAAGTGAAATGCAACCAAAGTCTAGCATGAATCGAAGATTATCAAATCCTTTCGAGTGTCCAAATCTAGAGGACATCAAAATTTCTAAGGAACTCCTCCAAGAGTGTCAAGAAAGCACTTCATTTCAAAAACTTGTGGAAAGACTCATGGAAAATGACAAAGAAAAATATCTACTCATGCTCACAAGCAAAGGAGTTAAACTCCCTGAAGACTTTGACACTGATATATTTAGAACAGGATCTCAACATTATGACTATCAAGAATGACAAAGAGAGGAGGAAGCACGTGACCCTGAAGAAAACATACTTGAGCAAAATCTACCAGAGCAAAATATCCCTAAGCACAACATCCTAGAGCAAAACATACCATTCCACACACCATTTCAGCTTAGAACTAATGCAAGGGAAGAACTCTTCCCTTGACAAAATAATGCACCTTTGGTTTCTCTCACTCAACAAATGCAAATGTTACAAAGACAAATGCAAGACATGCAACAAGGGACAACAATACGGTACTCCTTAACTGAAATTTGTCCTTATCCTTTTGACAAACGGTTAAACATTGTGCCTTTTCCCCGAAACTCAGACATTCCCAAATTTGACAAATATGATGGAAAAAGCGATCCCTGTGATCATGTTCGGGAATTTTGTACCATGAGTCTTGAATTCGCCCATGATGACACCTATTTGATGAGGTTATTCCCAAGAAGCTTGGGAGGAAAAACAATGGGATGGTTATCCAAAATCACACCTCCTGTCAGATCATTCGATGAACTAGTCAACAAATTCATAACTCAATATTCCTATAACATTCAACATGCTATCACTATGCTAGATGTCTGTAATACCAAATAGAAAAACAATGAAACATTCATGGTATTCCTTCAACGTTGGTGGCATATGGTTTCGAGATATCCTCGAGATGTGCCTGAAAAAGAAAAGATGGAAATTTTCATCGACAACTTGAATAGTGAGATGAGTTACATACTCAAGCTTCAATGTATACCATCTTTTGCCAAATTGATTGAGAATGGCATTCGAGTAGAAGAGGCATGTGTCAAGAAAGGAACATTGAAATTCTTCAAAGAAGGAACAAATTCCTCCAACTACAACAACCAAAACAATAACAACTTAGACAAATCCAAGTTTTGGACCCGAAACAAAAACAATTGAAATGAAGGAGGAAACGCATCAAATGATGCAAAATCCAAGCAACCCGTGCTAGCGTTATCGAGCAATCCTCAAGCTACAAAGAATCCTAAAGGTGATAATCAAGGCACTACCACTTATGCACCAAATACCAATCAAGATCAACTCAACACAAACAACGCGAACAATACCCAAAGAAATAACACTAATCGAGGACCTAATCCAAACTCACAAGGTAATGCAAACAACTTTCAAAAACGCATTTACACACCACTAGGGCAATCCTTGGAATCAACATTCAGAAAACTCCTGGCAAACAAAATTGTCTCCTTGCCCATGATCAATAACTTCGAACCAAAAATCAAATCACCTTGGTGGAATGACTCACACTTTTGTGATTTTCATCGCAACAAAGGTCATCAAACAAATGATTGCATGAGACTGACAAACATTGTTCAAGACATGATTGATAGAGGTGATTTAACAGTCGATGGTCTCAAGATGAATGATGACCATGGAGCCTTAAAGAATCCTCTTCCCAACTACAAGGATGGAGCTTCAACCTCAAATGATACACGTGGAGCTCGTATCAATCACATATACAATAACACCATCAATCATATATCAGCTGAGGATAATCAAGTAAACATCATCACAATCAACGACAAATGTGAACATGAATCTGTCAATGTAACAACTAGAGCTCAAAAATATGTCTTCAAGGGGCATACGTCAACAACAAACACCATACCCAAAATTCAATATGATCTAGTCATTCAACTACACAAAACTCCTGCTCAAATATCTATAATAGAGTTGCTAAAACTTTCGCCAAAACACAAAGACATCTTGGAACAAGCACTATTGGAAACAAATGTACCTCAAAATCTGGATGCTGACAAATTCCAAGCCATGGTGGCTCATATGACAAGGCCTCATAACCTTACCTTTTCTGAGCATGATAATATCTCATTGAGCCATCCACACAATACTCCACTCCACATTGAAGTCTTGGTCTACAAACATCGAGTCAAAAGAGTATTAACAGATGGAGGCGTTGGACTCAATATCTATACCTTGAAACTTATTCGTGCATTAGGCTTCTCTGAGCAATCTATTGATCCATGCAAAAAATATCACTATCAAAGCATATGATGATGAAGAAAGATCATCTAAAGGAACAATAATGTTGCCAATTCAAGTAGGACCAATACAAAAGGACACTATGTGCCAAGTCTTAGACATAGACCTCACATACAATATCTTATTGGGTCGACCTTGGATACATGAAATGCGAGCAGTACCTTCTACTTATCACCAGTGTGTTAAGTTCCCTTACAATGGACAAGAGATTTCTATATCAGCAGGTCATAACCCATTTCAACATTGTAATGCTATGGGGGCAACCCAAGACAACTTGGTTCAACATAATAGAGAAAAACAAAGTTCCTTAGCACCGACTATTCAACAAGAAAAGTCTAAATCACTATCTATGGACTTCAAGCAGAAAATGAAAATCAAAGAGAAAGGCATGGGAGAATACTCTTTGGAACCCTTATGTTTGACCAACTTACCATCATCGCCTAAATCTCATGGATTATCTACAACATCAACACATCAAGCAACCCATCCCATCACCAAGTTTGATGGCAAATTTATCCAACTAGGCACTCTAGCACATGAATCAGATGAAAAAGACATCCTTAGTTGGCTATACAAGGTTGACGAAGAAGACATAGTGGCTACTGTGGAGGTAGCTATAACAAAACACCTGTATGGAAAAGGCTACTTGATCATGCAAAAAATGGGATAGAATGGCAAAGGACCTATTGGTAAACGTCAAGAAGGCATCACAAAACCATTAGATCCTCCTTCACAATTCAGTAAAGATAAAAAAGGATTGGGTTATGAATACATTTTACCACCAAGGAAGACACCAAGCAAATACCAAAAACATCAGTGGAAAGCAAAGAAGAAATACAAGGAGGACTCTTGGCAGGAGGCACTATTTGAGTCAGCAGAGACAATACACAAAGAACGTGAAAATCAGGAACGAAAGCAATATTAAAAGAAGCCCATCAATCAAAAGAAGGAAGAATCTACTACAGAAGCACATCATATTCAAGAACCAATATCCAACAAAGAGGAATCACCTCCTAGTAACATCATTCCTCCCCGAGGAGAAACAATATATGAACAAATGCAAATAGTGGAATCAGGATCTGACACAGAATCAAAGAAAACTATCAAACTTGTATCAATCATCAAAGACATGTTCTTAACCTACAACATACCTGTCCACAACACTGCTAGAATCTGGGATAATACCTCTGAGACTGATTCCAATGAATATGAATGGGGCAACTATTCTAATGTTACTGAAGATATTGGTGCAAATGACAGTCATACACCCATCTCTCAAGAAGAACACGATACAGAATCTAGACCACTTGAATTTGGTCCACAAAATATCTATGATGCCAAGGAAAATGAGCAGTGACATTACAAGCAAGTTTACACAGAAGATGATACCATTGAAGACCTCGACGAAATCTTTAACTTCTTTAACACCCATGCCAACCACGATGATACCTCCATCCTGACACGTACAACAACTAAACTTGATCCACCTAATGACTCCTTACCACTTGTCTTTCCTGACCTCATAGACTGGGACGAACCCGAAACTCATGATATACCAATTTTCCTAAATGATGAATCCATTATCCATTACTTGTGTACTATTAACCCATAAACAAACTCTACCAGTGAACAAAGTAACGACATTTGCAATCAGGGGAGTGCCAAGTCTCTCAGTCACAAAAATGAACAACATAAAAGATCTACTACTGAAAACCAGTCAATGGCTGTAATAGATCACAGAAAAGTAAAAATAAAGGACGCATCTGAAGGTGAAAACCTTTTTAAGGCACATAAAGATGAGAGACTTGACACTCTTCCTGAGCATTATCACGAGCGATCACCCATATCAATCAACATTGGTACTACAAAAGCAACCAAAAACATACACCTTGCAGAATCTTTGACAGAGGAAGAAAGATCAGAGTTTATCAAATTTTTTAAAGAAAAGAAAAACAACTTTGCTTGGTCATATGCAGATATGCCCGGGATTGATCCACAATTAATCATGCATCATTTGTCCATTGCTCTAGGAGCTAAGTCAATCCACATGTAGCACTCATGGTTAAAGTTGAGCTGAAGAAACTATTAGACATCAGATTTATTCGACCTATCGACTATGCTGAATGGATTTCCAACATAGTACTAGTATCAAAACCAGATGGTAGTATCAGAATATGCACTGATTTTAGAGATGTCAACAAAGCCTGTCCAAAGGATGAATTTCCTTTACCCAGTATCAACATAATTGTATACCTCACAGTAGGCCATGCAATGCTATCATTAATGGATGGTTTTTCAGGCTATAATCAAATCAAGATAGCCCTAGAGGATCAAGATAGAACAACATTTACCTATCATTGGGGAACATACTGTTGGAATGTCATGCCTTATGGCTTAAAGAATGTAGGAGCAACTTATCAACAGGCAATGACAACAATCTTTCATGACATGATGCATACCTTCATGGAGGACTATGTGGATGATTTACTAGCTAAATCATTCACCAGGGCAGAATATTTAAGCATCTTAGAGAAGATTTCTGACAAATCGGAAAAGTTCCAAGTCAGGCTAAACCCTAAGAAGTGTGTCTTCGGGGTTACATCAGGCAAGTTATTAGGCTACATAGTTTTAGCTAAGGGTATTGAAGTAGATCCAGCAAAGGTACAAGCCATTATGGAGATGCGACCATTGAAGAACATTAGCCAGCTCAGATCTCTGCAAGGACGATTCCAGTCAATCAGGTGATTCATCATTCAACTAGTAGATAAAAGTCTACCGTTCAATCATTTGCTACATAAAAATATACCATTCAGATGGGAAGCCAAATGTGCAAAATCAATCTATCAAATCAAGCAATATCTAATGAACTCACCAGTTCTAGTACCACCAATAGCAGGGAAGCCACTCATTCTCTACATTTCAACAACAAATATATCACTGGGGGCATTATTAGCACAAGAAGATCAACAAGGCAAGGAACGAACTATATATTACATCAATAGGACATTGAACGGATATAAACTCAACTATACATTCATTGAGAAGGCTTGTCTAACAGTGATATTTGCCTCTCAAAAGTTTTGACACTACATGCTAGCTCACACAATTAAGCTAGTTGCAAAAATTGATCCTCTCAAATATTCACTCAACAAAGTAGCTCTTATAGGCAGATTGGCTAAATGGGTCATGATTCTTAGTGTATTTGATATCCACTACACAGAGCGACGAGCTATCAAAGGACAAGCAATTGTAGATCAACTGGATGAAGCTCCACTACCTGGAAAACAACCAATAGAGATCGAATTCCTGGACAGGGATGTTCTTACTATTTCCACCAAACAATGGACCCTATACTTTGATGGATCATATACTCAACATGGCTCAGGTGCTGGAATTCTGTTCATCACTCCTGAAGGGCACACCATACCAAGATCATATCGGCTCATGTTTCCATGCACAAATAACATTGCTGAATATGAGGCACTGGTTATATGCATAAAAATGGTCGTGGAATGGAGACTCACAGAATTAAAAGTCTACGAAGATTCACAACTAGTCATTAATCAAATCAACAATGACTATCAGACAAAGGACGACAAGCAACTACTGTACAAACGAATGGTGGATTATTTCAAACAATATTTTGTACACATCACCTTCAAGCAAATACCAAGGTTGGACAACAGAGCAGCCAATGCCCAATGCAATGGCTACTATCGCTTCACTACTGCAAATTCCAGAGCAACAAAATCGTTACAAGTTTTTGGTAGAGCAATTGTTCTCCCTAGTCTATGACCATTCTGATTCCCATGTTATCTATGCCTTGACTGGTTCTGACTCTCTATTATATGGACCAATATACGACTTTCTTAAGAACAATATCCTACCCATGGACCTATCCCAAAATAAAAAATGCAATTTTTTTTGGCAAGCCGCTCGTTATACTCACACTGCTGATACTTTGTACCGTCGAGGTCTAGATGGTACTCTTCTTCATTGCCTTGATCGTAATGAATTTGAATCCACTTTAGAAGAGCTTCACGAAGGTATCTATGGCACACACTCAAGTGGTCCTACTCTTGCTAAAAACCTTCTAAGAATGGGATATTACTCGCTGACAATGGAAAAAAGACTTATCATTTTGCAAAGAAGTGTCCTAAATGCCAAATTCATGGCAATCTTATACATGCACCAACACAGGAATTGCAGCCATTCACAACATCCTGGCCCTTTTGCCAGTGGGGACTAGACTCAGTCGGCAAAATTCATCCTTCATCTTCAAATGGACACAAATTCATTATAACTGCAACAAAATATTTTACCAAGTGGATTGAAGTGGTCCCCATGACCACAGTGACTGGGAAAAAAATAACCTCTTTTATCCTTAATTATCTAATCTACAGATATGGCATTCCAAGTTCCATCATCACAGATAATGGACGACCTTTCAAGAACCAAGATGTGAGAGAACTATGTGAAAAATTCAAAATCCAACATCGTTTCTCTACACCTTACTACCCATAGAGGAATGGTCAGGCAGAAGCATCCAACAAGACAATATTGAAAATCCTAAAGAAAAAAGTGAATGATGGAGGCAAAGATTGGCATGTACAACTCAATCCAGCACTTTGGGCATACAGAACTAGCATCTGCACACCTACGAGAGCTACACCATATTCATTGGTGTATGGATCAGAAGCCATTTTACCCTTGGAGGTAGAAATTCCATCTCTCAGAGTCTCTTTGAAAGGCCTAATTCCAGATGAAGAGTATTGAGTCAATCGACTGCAAGAGCTAGAACTTCTAGATGAAAGATGTCAATGTGCCTACACTCATCTCAAAGCATATCAGCAACGTATGTGCAGAAGCTACAACCACAAGGTCATTCCTAGAATTTTTAAAATTGGTGATTTAGTACTCAAGGAAAATCCTAGAAATCAACAAGATCAAGAAAAGAAAGGGAAATTTGAACCTAACTGGTTAGGTCCCTATGTCATCATATCAACCCATGGATCAGGTTCTTATCAGCTAACAACTTCAGAAGGAGATGTGATTGATGAACCAACTAACAACATCCATCTGAAGAAATACTACACCTAAGCAGTCTAATGCACAGAAAAGTCAAAAATATCAAAAACAAAACCAAAAAAAAATCAAAAATATCAAAAATCAAGAAAAAGCAAATAAAAAGGTACAATAAAAGGAACTGGTAAAAACCTGGCAACAGGTGCTATTGTGAGAGGACAACTCCTCTAGATCTCTCTACCAAACCGATATCTCCATAGTCTAGCACTATCAGCCATCGCCCGACATTTTTATCACATTATCCATGACATACTTAGCTTAGTCACTATCCTAGTTTATCCAAATATCATTTCATCATATCCCACCATGGCTTGATAATCACTATACAAATCCAGAGGAAAACTCAGCTAGGGGCAGCATTGATAAGAACTTGCAACAAATTCAAGACATCAAAACTTGTAGCAAACTCAGAACATCATATCCAACAAACAACTCAACAATCACAAAACCACACATTGATCACTTAACGGGATTCACAAAATATGATGGATGATTTTATGAAGTATCAAATGTTGGCATTTTGCATAAAGTTTTAACTATTTTTGCCCCTAAAATTTTTGAATTATTAGATCCTCTATATTTTCTCAATAATGCATTAAGCTAGAGAAAGTCATGGAGACTCCAATATTTTTTAGTTTTCTGTCTGTGAGGCGATCACTTGTACTGTGCAAATACTTGTCTCAATGCAAATACTTGTCTCAAGACGTGATTCACAACATATCACTGAAGACATGATTCCACTTTGCGCATACAATTGGTTTAATCTTGTTTGTTTATACGCAATCCGCACTCAAGTCGTCCTGGTTCAATTATACCTTTACGCTTGTGCTATCTTGCAAAATAAAAAATCATGTAAATTTTTCTTAGGTCATTATGGCTCAATTATACCATTATGCTTGTATAAATTTTCAACATATCCCAAACAAATCAATGCTCAATGATGATACCTAAAAAGAAAGCAAAAACATGTGACTATATAGGGATGACAAACGCAGAATGAGGATGCTAAATTTAGTTGCATATCATTTTACAATTAGTTGCATATCTTTTTACAATTAGTTGCATATCACATTAATATTGCATCAGTATCATTTCATTTTCCATATCATATCATACATCTCATTTTCAAGATACATCTCACAACATATCATATCATACATCTCATTTTCAAGATACATCTCACAACATATCATATCATACATCTCATTTTAAAGATACATCTCACAGCATATCATATCATACATCTCATAAACATCATGCACTAACGCATCATATTCATCACATATCAAATCACATACATCTAAGCATTGCATCATCATAATAGAAATATCAAAATCATATAGAAAGCATCATCCATAGCACATCACATGAGGATCAAGGAAAATGGTGTCATATATATATATCTCAAAAATGATCAATGTACAAAATATGTCATGTCTGTTCCAAAACAACAAAAGCAACAAAATACAATGGAAACAACATCTCTCAGGTATGACTATCTCCTGAAGGAGACGGTCTCGCTATAGATGTCCCAGCACCTGGATCTCCAAGTGGATCCTGTCTAGGAGGCCCTATCACTCCTCTGCTCTTTGTCCTCGACCTAGTCTCTTGAGATCGACTGGATCTCAAAGCTGTAAAACTCAGCACTCGGAGCTCCTTGGGCATCACATCCTCATAATGCCTCTTGTAGTACTCCGCCTCCTTGGCTCTCAAAGCCACCTCTCTCAGGGTATCTCTCATCGAGCCACCCACCGCTGCTCTCTCCAAAGCCTCTGCCCGAGCCTCGGATCGACCCAACCGCTCCAAAATGATATCTCGCTCAGTGGTCAACTATGTAATCTGTCGTTGATGCGCCAATAACTGTGTCTGTAGGTGCTGCACTGATAACTGCAACGACCTAATCTGTGCATCCTCACGATGCATCAAAATACGCATTTGGATGGGTACCTATGAAGCGGTACCCTTTATGCCTCTTTCTGTCCTTGGTGCTGGTGGGGGTAACACATCAGCTCTCCTCCTCTGAGCCGATCGTCTAAACTCGTCAATCCCTCCCATCGCTACTATCACCTCTTCCACTTGCTCCTCTCCCCCCAGCTCCGATAGCCAAACCTCCTCTCCCTCTATCCACCACAGCTCTCCACACAACTCTCTCCACCCGAATCCCTCTGGCACCACCATCTCCACCCCTGTCTCCTCTCCTCCCTAGATCTCCACCCCTATCTCCTCTCCTCCCTTTATCCCCTCGCTGATCTCGGCCACCTCCTCTACCATCGCCACCATCATTCCCTCCACCATCCCCACCTCCCGCATCCAGCTCCTCTCCATCCTCTCTCCGTCTCCCTAGCCTCTCCGACTGCTCATCATCCTCAAAAGAGGGAATCATCTCCGCTGGATCTGATATCTTGGCAACTGCATGTGCCACAAATAGTGTGGCGAACTCCTCTATCATCCCTGCTTCCACTACCCCATAGGCGTAGTCCCATATCTGGTTGGCTAAGTGAAAGAACTCCTCAACCACCGCTGCACTATCAATAGTAGGTCTCCACTCTGGTATATCCTGTTTCTGTCGAGCATATAAGCATGCTCCCTGTGGAACTCCCTGCTGACGACCATACTACCGCAAAACCCGGCTATGCAAAAATATCTCAATAACAAAGGGTGTCCGCCCTATCAAAAATCGGGTCATGTAGACATAGGGCATCTCCATCCCATCCTCTGCCCATACCTCACACTCCATGTACAATCTCCAGACAACTATATCAATATCATCTAACACTCTCCTCCAGTGCTCTAGTTTGCCCAGCTTATGCTGGACAACTATCCCTCGATATCCATTTGCATACGCACACCCAACAGGCCTATCTTTGTCTGCAAGTGGCCTGGTTGCGGGAATATGCTCCTACGCCCATACCTGTAGCAGTGTCACTCCAACCGATAGACTACTATAACCCAAGTACACCACCTGATGTAGATCCTTGTATAAGTGGGCTAGCATAGCCAACCCCCATGCAAAGCGACGACCCTATGTCACCAAGTCCTCCAGAACCAATCCCCATCCTACTGCCAGTCCCTTCGACCTACGGTCGAGACATAAGAAACCACCTATGAACCCTACCAACACTGATGGTAGAGGAGTATAATCCAAATCTATGAACTCCTACCATGGGATCTCATATCCACAAACCATATCATCCTGAAGAATCTGGCGAAGTGCCTCTGTCCTGCCCTCCTCTGTCTGCTCATATGGTAACAATGCACCTACCACAAGAATCCATAGAATTCAGTAGCAATCCTCAGGTGTCACTGTGATCTCACCTATCACCAAATGGAAGGTGTTGGTGTCTCTATGCCACCTCTCAGCCAACCCTGTCAACAAACCCCAGTTAATGATAAACTGGGGCATCTCTAACAAAGAGGATAGGCCACACCTCTCAATGATATCCCTGTCAGCCCGTGTCAATCGTGGTATCAATCACCACGGTCTTAGAAATCGCTCTTGCAACTGAACCACTCCAATGTGCTCCTGTCAAAAAGCAAAATGAGTCCAATATCAGTTTCCTCCTCAAATCCATTCATATCAAAATCAAATTCATATCAAACTTGAAACTTTGAAAATATAATCAAGTTCCACATCATATCAATCCAATTTTATATCAAATCAAATCAACTTGTAACACAACTCAAGTTCCACAATCAAATCAACTTGTAAAACAACTCAAGTTTCACATTCATATCAGCTTGTAAAACAACTCAACTTTCACATTCATATCAGCTTGTAAAACAACTCAAGTTTCACATTCATATCAGCTTGTAAAATAACTCAAGTTCCGCAACCATATCAGCTTGTAAAACAACTCAAGCTCCACATATATATCAACTTGAAACAATGCAAATAGAATCAAGTTCATATCAAAACATCCATATCAAAAACCATATCATATCAAATCAACATCAAATCAATATCAATTTCAAACATTGCAAATCAAATCAAGTTATATCAAAACTCATATTGGACAACTTATCAAAACAATGACAACAGGCACACAGACTGACACTTCGCACCCATCCTGACAAAATTGGCAAAAACTTACCTATCTTTCTTCATCCAAAATCCTACTTTACCCAAATTTTTCCCTCATGTGCTAAACAATCTTATCTACGCACTAAACTGCTGGTTATGTGCTACCCTGTCCTCTCAAGGCGCTACACCATTCACCCTATGCGCTAGCCAACACCTATGCGCTACCCTATCCTATTTATGCGTCAGCTAAACCACCCTAAGCACTAAAAAACCCTATGCG
Source organism: Cryptomeria japonica (assembly GCF_030272615.1). NCBI lineage: Eukaryota > Viridiplantae > Streptophyta > Pinopsida > Cupressales > Cupressaceae > Cryptomeria > Cryptomeria japonica. The sequence continues at coordinate 35,648,417 of NC_081414.1, read as the reverse complement.
CTATCTTATCCTGGTCTTGCGCTGTAAACCTAACCCTATGCGCTAGGGTATACCTACTTGCTACCCTCCACTACCCCTACGAACCCCGACTAACCCTATGTGCTAGGTCTCTCCTACACGCTGCCCAGTTCCCCCTATGCGCTACCCTGTGCTCCCGGTGCGCTAACCTAGCCCTAAGCACTACCCTAACCTACCGCTAAGCTATCCTAATCTACTCGAGTGCTAACCTATTTTATTAAACCCTACGCGCTATACAACCTATCGTATGCGCTATGGTTTGATCCCGACGCGCTAAACCATTAAATTCGCATTTCAAAATTCAAAAAGCATTTTCAAAAATGACAAAACAAAAATAAAAAAGGAGTCAAAAAGGATGACTTACCGGTGGTCCATACTTGGCAGGCCTCTGATACCTCCGAACGCGCTCGAATTGATGAGAAGCAAAGGGAACCGACATTTTGACTTTCTCTCAAAGTGTCACTTTCTCTAAAGTCAACAAGCACAAATGAGACAAAATAATCACTTTTTACCTTTTTATAGGGTAAATGAAAATTAGGGTTGCGTAGGCGAACACGTAAATTGCTCATGGGCTCATTTCTAACCCTCACAAACATCATTATCGGGAGATGAATCAATTTATCGTATTCAACATAGATAAAAATTTAAAATGCAATCAAAATTATCAAAGCAAATCAAATTTTCAAATTTTTGATTCATCTCCCGAGGGGGCATTATCAACATCATTTATCAAATCTGGGGCATCGTTTATCAAATATGGGGCATCGTTTATCAAATCCGGGGCATGACATGAACATCTTGGCATGATATCACACTGATCATAACCAAATCATGACGACACGTCATTTTCTTTGAATCAACATGTGCACACACGTCACTTCAAAGAGGGGCAACATGTAGACGTATAAAAATGACCATATTCCTAAATGAATATTCAATGTTCATTTTATTCTCATTCCTCTATTTAGTTAAATATAATTTAATTAAATCACCCACATTCTTCTATTTAATTAAATAAATTATTCAATTTATTCAGTTAAATTCACTTAAGCCCTTTATGCCATTTAATTGAATAAATCATTTTATTTAATTAAATCCATTCTCCCTACTTTTTAATTAAATTTATATTTAATTAAATAGTTTACCCCAATTAAATAAATCAAATTTATTTAATTTCCCAACTTACAACCAAATTGAAATAAAGCAATTTATTTTAATTAATCATATTATTCCTCATCCACTTGTATTTTCGTACATCTCCCACTTGCATCCTAATCCCCTTCCTAAATTCTTCTAGAATCCATCTAATCCTAATCAATTAAGCCAAACCCATCAATTATCCCGTTTCCCTAAATTTGAGGAGGTCACTTCTCAAATTTGGAGTAAAGTCTTCAAAAGGCATGAAAGCCTTTATGCCTTCAACAAGCTAACTTGTTGAATACCCCCAAATTTGGAAGGACTCTTACAAATTTGTCCCCAAATACTTCAAACCATTAATGGTTAACTAACCCTTAGTAGCATGGTTAGAGACTTTTTGACTAACTTAACCCTCATCTAACTCAGGGGTCTCATCAAACATTTATTGCTTTGACCATGGTTATCCCTTCAACTTTTGCACAAGAGTTTACCCCTTGGGTAAAAGCTTTATCCATTGGATAACCCTAACCTAACCTTAACCCTTACCTTCTAAGGTAACCTTGAGGTCTTCTCAAACATTTAATACTTCTTAGATCTCCTCTCAAGCAATCTTATGTTGACAATTGTCACCATTTCATTGGTGAAAATTGTAAACATGGATTGATAAATTTCAATCCCGACCCTTGATTAACTCCTCCAATCTTGACCATCCATTGCCCTATTTTAACTATAAATAGAGCTCTCATTACTCCATTTTAAGGATCCATCAAAGCTTTTAGTATCTCATTTATGCTCAAATTTATCAATACATCTAGCTTCTCTTTGTAATAGGAATGAATCTAATAAACATTTTAGAGTATTTCCTTTATCATTAGCTTAAATCATTAACTAGTATATCATGTTAGGATAGTATTGCTACTAACCTTGTCATCTTATAATCTATTTACTTCATTTGTAGAATCATGCACAGATAGGATGAATTTCATGTTAAAATCAATCTAAAGCATCCCTCGTTCTTGCATTCGTCATCCCTAAGTCACTTTTCTCAGTGATCTAAGAGCAAAGGTGATAAGTCGGTGTATTGACATGTTTTTTATCAGGACTCTTAGGTTTTTGGTATCTTTTGGGTTGCATTGTGATAGTAAAATATTGTGAATTGACTATATGTAATCCATGTTTTAAAACTGAACTTAAGAAATCATGTTTGAACTTTGTCGGTTAATTCCTGCAGCCATGCCAATTTATTCCTGTAGCCAAATGGTTTGTCCCTGTGATATGCGGATTATTTAGGATGATTTCATATGTGAGTTAATGAATGTATTAGTTAAGTAAGATACATATGCATGTCCTTGTATGTTGTTTCTGTTTTATTGCAGATAATAATTGATGCTGCGGTGGAGAATTTTCTTTTGCGCCTAAGGACTGGAGAATCACGTTCAGATAGTTGGAGGTCAAACTGGAGGAGATTCAAGCGAGCGCAATCTATGGCATAATCGGAGCAGTTGTACTTCACCATGGGAGTTTAACTTTGGTGCATGTTTAATTTGTAAAATATTGCTTTGGTGTGCAAAGACTGTGGTTCGGTTTTAGATCCATAGGATTGGAGAATCACGTTCAGATAGCTGGAGGTCAAACTGAAGGAGATTCAAGCGAGCACAATCTATGGCATAATCGGAGTAGTTGTACTTCACCATGGGATTTTAACTCCAGTGTATGTTTAATTTGTAAAATATCACATTGGCGTGCAAAGACTGTGGTTCGGTTTCAGATCCACAGTTCCTGCAGCCAAGCTCTTTGTTATCCCCTTCATCTGACAGCTATCCGCCTCTTCTTCTGGGCGTAACTGGAGTTGTCCATTGTAGTTTATCTTTTCTTTATAATAAGCTCTTCCTTCTTTTCTGAGAGTTACATAGAATGGAAAGGGATTGAGCAGAGTTTTTCTCATGCATTTTGAATTTTTCTCTTTTAGAATATGTAATCATCTTTCAAGAAGAAATGAATAAAAATATGTTATTTTGATCTATTAATAGTTCTTTGCTGAGAGTTTGATATCACTCATCCAAGGGGGCCCACTTGGTGAGTGATCCTATGTTTATGATTATTGAAGTTATTTTTTACTTAGTTACAGTAGAAGTTCATGACTGGATTGTTTCTGCAGCCACTGGAAATAGATCCTTTGATTGTTCCTGCAGCCAAGGCAAAACGGTGTGATTCCTATTATTTTCATTAGATCATTTCAGCAGAGTTTTGTAAAAGCTTTCATTTAGCCTTTTATGATTTCCATTCCTAACTTTCCAGTAGTAATTAAGAATAATCATTTAAGGAGCTTAGTGCATATATATTGCAGACCCATTTCAAGTTTTACGTTCCTGGATTGACAACTAAATGAACACTAACTATGAGAATAGTAAACTCTACCATATGAATGTCCAAACTTTGGATTGAGATTTCAATTAGAGGTATTATTATTGTCATTATAGTTGGGGTAACCATTTTTGGCGCCGTTGCTAGGGATGGTGTCAAGCTAAGAGCCTTTTATGATTATTTTAGTTTCTAATTAATTGTTTGAATTTCATGAATCTGCATGCATAATAGAAGAAGTGATGCCAGAGGTAGATTTTTTCCCACTCATACTACTCATGCAGAAGATAGTTTTCTAGATATAAACCCTTTTTCTGAGTAGTATCAAGTCCCACAAAATTTGAATCACCCTGAGTTTGAATTTCCAGAAGGTAGTCTTCAGTTCCTTTTTGGTCCACAAGAAGAAGAATTGCCTACTGTAATAACCCCCACAAGTCCAATGCAAGGGAACCCACCTCCCGTTGGAAATAATTCACCACCACCACCTGGTCCAACATTTGAGTTTCCCATCTCTGATCAACATGATAATGCTAACCTCAAGAACATTCCAACATCTTCACTTCCTAAATTCTATGGGTTGGTTACAGAGGATTTGGATACATTTCTGTTTGAGTTTGATGTTCTCTGTAGGAGTTTTGACTATACTACAGATGCCCATAGACTCAACTTTTTTCCAGCCACTTTGAAGGAGTCATCCTTGAGATGGTTTATGAGCTTGGGTAGTAGCACAATCAATACATGGGATGAGATGAAACAATTGTTTCTTGCAAAATACAAAGATTATTATAGAGGCACTGATCGTCATGGGGATGATATCTTTAGAATGACACAAACTGAAGAGGAGAGCCTTGAGGATTATTTGGAAAGGTTTTTGTTTAGTGTCAAGAAGTCCAAGCATAGTACTCTGAATGAAGATTCCCTCAAATTTATATTCTTGAGGGGTATCAGTGATGAATGCACTGATTCTTTAGATCTAATGGGGGGAGGTGACATTACACAGTCTACTTGGGCTGAAATAGGAAATATTTGCAAGAAGTATTCCAGATCTACTTCTAAGAAGAATAAGAGATTTAAGCTAAGGGCACTATCATCATCATCTGGAAATGGAGTTTCTAGGTTGGAACTTAGCCATTTGTTAAAAGATTTCAAGGAGTATATTATAAACAATATGGCTACTCAGTTGGATACATTGGCAGCTAAGAAAGCATGAGGAAGCTGATGCATTTCTTGCAGAATTCTATCCTCATTGTAAGCAGTAGAAGAAAGATTGCACATGTAAGATGGTTGCAAATGTTGAAGTACCTGATTTCAAACCAATTCAAGGGGAGGATGGACAAGTCTTCTATGTTGCTCAGAGAAGACCAAATTTTTAAAGACAAGGTATGCCACCTGATCCACTTTCCTTTTCTGGTTATAGTGGTAATTCTTATGCACCAAATAACCAATGGCAACCACAGTATTCTCAAAATTTTGGTAATTATCCACATTGGTATGGATCACAAGGCCAATGACAACAATTTGCTAATCAAATCCCCCAGTGGCAGTAGCCACAGGGAAACTGGTATCCACCTCAGGGTGCAGGGAACCAGTTTCAAGGGAATGGGCAACCTACCTCTCAATGGAGGAGAAACCCATCATGGTCATCCCAATCTTTTGGATATCAGTCCCCTGCTCAGCAACCACAACAACCTACTTTAATGTCACCTCCTATAGCCACAACACCACCTCCCAAGCCAACACAGTTGCCTACTCAACCGTCGCCTAATCCAAATATAAAATCTCAGCAACAACAACAAGCTTATTTAGTTGATGCTATTCAATACCCAACTTATTCTTTATCACTGGATGATATTCACCTCCGATCTAGAACACCACTACCTAATCCCTCTCAGCCAGTTATTACTAAGGTACAAGAAGAGCAACCAATCTCTGATCCTAAAGATGTAATACCTCAGAATCAAATATTACCACCATTTCCCCAAAGATTGAAAGACAAAGAAGTTTCAACTGATCAACAACAAAGCTTTGATACTCTTGATCAACTGAAGCACATTTGTGTTAAAATTCCATTGCTGCAAGCAATAAAGGATGTCCCAATATATGGTAAAGCATTGAGAGAGGCATGCCTAAAGAAACTTGGTAGAAAGAAAAAGGATCCACAAACAGTTCATGTTATGGGTCAATTGGCTGATATTATGTTAGGAAAAATTGCTATTCCAAAGTATTCTGATCCAGGTAGTCTTGTTGTGAGTATAGTCATTAATGGCAGTCAAATAAAAAATGTTTTAGTTGATCTAGGGGCAGCCATTAATGTAATGACAAGGGAAGTAATGAAACATCTAGAGATAGATAGTTTAAGGGCTACACCCACAGTTCTCCAACTTGCTAACGGCTCTGCAGTAAGACCTGATGGTATGATAGAAGATATAGTGGTCATTCTAGATTCCTGGGAATATCCTGCAGACTTTATGATTTTATCCCCAAAAGCAACATTGGGGGGATATCTAGTCATTTTGGGAAGACCATGGCTTGCCACAACTGATGCATATATTGGGTGTAGATCAGGAGACATGACTATTTTAGATGGTAGTTCCACAAAAACATTGGCCTTGTATTCCCCTGCACAACCTCAACTTGAGCAGCAGCAGGTTGTTTGGCCTATTTTGGGAGAGGAATCTGAAGAAATTGACTCTATTAATCACCTTATGATGATTAATCGAGTGCCACTCATGCAGTTATATGATGAAGAATCAATCCTTTATAAGGTCTTGATAAATGAATTAATAGAAGACCAAGAATTGCAGGAATTGGTTCTGAATATTGCAGGGTTGGATTTTCCTGCAACCACTGATATCTTGCATACCTTGTTGCCACAGGAATTGTCATATTCTCATGTTTCTAATATAAATCAGATTGATCTTACTATCAAGATAGAGGTTAAATTGAATAAATATTTGAATATCAATAAGAATATAGAAGATACTCAGAAGGATAGCCTAGTGGACTTGCTAAAACTCCATAGAAATGCCTTTGCATGGGATTACAAGGATATGAATGGAATTGATCCAGCAGTTTATACTCATCGCATTTACATAAAGGATGAGTGTTGCCCCCTCAGACAACCTCAAAGAAGAGTTAATCCTGCCCTGAAGGAGATAGTTAAAGAAGAATTGCAAAAATTGTTGAAAGCTGGGTTTATCTATCCTATCTCTGACAGTCAATGGGTATCACCTTTGGTGATAGTTCCTAAAAAGGGAGACAAATGGAGAGTATGTGTTGATTATAGAGCTTTGAATTTAACCACAAGGAAGGATCATTTTCAACTACCATTTGTGGATTAGGTATTGGATTCTCTTGCTGGTAAGAGATATTTTTTATTTTTGGATGGATTTAGTGGCTATAATCAGATACAAATAGCTCCTGAGGATCAGGAGAAAACAACATTTACTTGTCCATGGGGCACTTATGCATATTTTGTTCTTCTTTTTGGGTTGTGTAATGCTCCAGCCACTTTTCAAAGGGCAGTCATCAGTATTTTTTCTGATATTTCTCAAGACATTATGGAAATTTACATGGATGACTTTACAACCTATGGTTCTGAATTTGATCAAGCATTGGGTAATTTGAAGAAAGTTTTGCAGCGGTGTGAAGACTACAACTTGTCTCTAAACAATGAAAAGTGTTTCATTATGATGGAAGAAGGAATAGTCCTTGGTCATCATATATCTGTACAAGGCATACAAATGGATCCAACAAAGATTGAGGTTATTCAGCATATTAATAACCCTGTGAAGCAGAAAGATGTGAGAAGCTTTCTTGGCCATGCTGGATACTACAGAAGGTTCATCAAAGATTTCAGCAAAATTGCAAGTCCCTTATATACACTGCTTACTAAAGATGCAGAATTTAAATGGACCTCACCATGCAATGAAGCTTTTTTAAAGCTTAAGCATGCTTTGACTCAAGCACCAGTTCTAAAAGGACCTAATTGGTCTCTACCATTCCAAATCCATGCTGATGCATCTAATTATGCTATAGGAGCAGTGCTAGGACAAAAAGTTGACAAGTTGGAAAATGCAATATATTATATCAGCAAGAATTTGCAAGGACCTGAATTGAATTATACAGTTACTGAAAAGGAAATGCTAGCTGTCATATATGCCCTTAACAAGTTTAGACACTATATTACAGGGTATCCCATATTTGTGCATACAGATCATACTGCAATTAGATATCTCATGAATAAGCCATCCATCACCGGTAGACTGGCTTGCTGGTTATTGTTGATGCAGGAATTTGATATCATAGTTGTTGATAAGCCAGGAAGTCTAATGTTGTTGCAGATTATCTTTCATTTCTTCAATTGCAGGAAGACTCTACAATGATAGATGACACTTTTCTAGATGAGCATTTGTTTCTCATACAGACTCATACTCCTTGGTATGCTGATATTGCCAACTATTTAGCTGCAGCTAAGATGCCAATTTCTTTTTCTCCCGAGGAAAGAAGGTTGCTAGTTGAAAAAAGTTTTAACTTTTCATGGATTGCTGATTGTCTATTTTATACTGGACCTGATCAAGTCATGCGAAGATGTGTCAGAGAGGATGAAACATATGACATCTTGCATGCATGTCATGATGAGCCATGTGGAGGTCATTTTGTTGCCAAAATGATAACACTGAAAATAATCAATACTGGTTATTATTGGCCTACACTACACAAGGATGCAACTCAGTACACAAGGAAGTGTGACGGATGTCAGCGAATGGGCAGACCTACAAAATCTGATGAGATGCCACTATATCCTCAAATATCTGTTACACCATTTGATAAATGGGGATTAGATTTTGTTGGCCCCATTGATCCACCTTCTAATGGCAAATCTTATATCTTGGTATGTACAGACTATGTGACAAAATGGGTAGAAGCTAGGGCTATGCAACATGCAAGAGATAATAAGATAGCTGAATTTCTCTATGAAGAAATATTTACAAGGTATGGAGTACCCAAGGAAATTGTCTCAGATTAGGGACCTCAATTTACATCAACATTGATAAAAGCTTTGGTCAATGAATACAATGTAAGACACAGGAAATCTACTCCATATCATCCATAGTCTAATGGCCAAGTAGAAGTTACCAATAGAGAGCTTGAGGCTATTATTACAAAAACAATGTCTATCCACAAGAAAGATTGGTCTAATTGGCTTTTAGAGGCAATTTGGGCATATAGAACAACATGGAAAACACCAATTGGATTCACACCTTTTGAGATGGTTTATGGCAAAACAATAATGATGCCTATTGAATTTGAGCATAAAACCTTGAGAACGACTCTACAACTGAATATGACATTGTTTGCAGCACAGAAGGAACACATTCAACAGTTAAATGCTCTTGATGAATGGAGAAAGATAGCTGTTCAACAGACAGAGTTGATTCAAAACCAAAGAGCCAGATGGCATGATAACTATATCAGAGAAAATAAATTCAAAGTTGGTGACTGGGCACTCTTGTATGATTCCAGATATAAGGATGCTATGAGAAAACTCCAAACAAGGTGGTTGGGTCCTTATGAGGTAGAAGAAGTTTTTCACAATGGAGCAGTTCAGTTGTCCACAATAGATCTTGTTCGATTTAAACTCTTAGTGAATGGACACCGACTACGACTTTATCACAAGCCAACTACTAGAGAAAAGTTCCTGCAACAGTTTGCTCCTCAAAATGAAATACAAGTTCCTGCAGCAACTGGCAAGGTTCTTGCAACAACTATCAATGCTTCGGTATCAATTCATGAGCTTCCTGATGCATTTGAGCGTGTTGATAAAGGTGATGTTCTTGCAGCCTCTGTAGTGAACTTATTTACCGTATCATAATAAAATATTTCCATGAGAAATATTGTTCTCCGTACATAAAGTTCCATCCACTACAGTCCATCCCACTTTCTTACCAGTCACTTAATTTCATTTCGCCATCATTTTCACCCAATTGCAGGTATGTGTATATTGTACTTTATTTTAATTATGCATTTATTAGGTCATTATGATTTTAATTCTATTTTAATCTGCTCCAAACCCGAAATCTCGTCAGCCTGTGTGGACACATGCTAGGTTAAGTTGGGGGGGTCCTTTATGGTCCTTTTTCCTAGTAAGATTTATTATCCCGAACTGATTTCCTAATTGACATTACTTATGATGATTATTATTTCACGCGAGTGAATAATAAGTTCTGCCGCCAAATTTAAGATATGTAGATTTTAGCTTTTGTGAATCTATCAAACATTTTGGTGAAACTGCGGAAGTATCAAAGTAAAAGATGGGTGGTGATCTGATTCGCCATGAACCAACTGTCCATGAAGGGTTGCTGCAGGATGTTGTCTGTGTGCATTATTTCCAAAACCACGGCTGGCTGGATTATTTCTTGAGAATTAGGGATTTCAATGATGAAATAGCTGCGGAATTTATGCATTCTTTTGACAAAGGAGAAGCTATAGTTAAGGGGTTGAGGGTAATTGCTACAAAGCAACAAATTGCAGAGGTCACAGGGTTGCTGCAGGAAGGAGAACTCTTTCCAGAATCAAAGGGTGCAAGGAGTGCCAGGGCAGAGTTCACAATTCCTACTAACAGACCCTTAATGGTGGATAGGCAAGGGACTAGAAGGGTTTCTTTGCCAGCACATTGCCCTCAGGTAGCTCTGTATATTATGAAATATATTACCTGTGAAGGACGGTATTTAAATCTCCATTCACCTCACTTGAAGTTACTTAGTCATATGCGTCATGACCGGCGAGTTAATGTCCCAAATTTCTTGTATCATCTCATTTCTATAAGTACTAAGGAGACTAAAAAATATGGAAATCGCTCTGTTAGCCATCATGGTCTAGTGAAGTTGCTGGTACAATGGTCCCTAAGAGATGTTTCACAAATGGAATGGGGTGTGTTTGAGGATATTCTGCAATTTAGGTTAGATGAAGCCCCTATTGAAAATAATCCGCCGGTTCAAGAAGAGATTTTGTAGAAGGCCTTTCTGGTGAAGATGAGGGTTTGCTGGTTGCTGAAGGAGCTGCAATTATTTCAGAAGAAAATATTGAAGCAGAGTCAATCGAAGGACAACCCTCTACCTCTCTTCAAGGAGGTTCACCTATTTTGCAAAGGGAAGGAAAAAAATTGGAAAAGGAGGAGTTAGATGAAGAATTTGTTATCCGGCCACAGGAAACACATATCCCTCCTGCAACCAAGAGGCGTCGAACAAAAACAAAAACTCCTGCATCAGTTTCAAAAGTGTATGTGAGGAGAACAAGAAGGAGGACATAGAAGACTCAACCAGAGAGTAATCCAGCAGAGGTGATTGTAGTAGAAACTTTAGAAGAAGAAGATGTCGTAGAGAAGGAAATTCAAGAAAACCCTACAGAGAAGGAAATTCAAGAGAACCCTGTGGAAGAGGAAATTCAAGAAAATCCTACAGGAGAAGAAATCCAAGAAGAAATTCAAGAAGAAATTGTAATGGATAAGCTTGCAAATCTGGTTTAAGTGGCATTGCAATGTGAGGAGATTATTGAGGATGTTCCACAACAACCTGAAAAAAATGTGGGAGATATGCCAATCCAGAATGAGGAAGTTATTGAAGAAATTCCATGGTCTAAGGTAGGACCTATAAGAACTCCTTCATCCCTAACTAGTTTATCAATTGCTTTAACATTCTTTAGGCAATGGGAAATAGAGAAGGATAGGTTGCAAGGGATAATTAATAAGTAGCAAAAAGAGATTGAGAAGAAAGATAATAGAATTAAAGAATTAGAGACTAAGGTAGAAGAGATTTATGGTATGGTTCCTAAGATAATGCAGTGTAGGGCTCCCCCAAGAATTTATGCAGTGCACTTGAAAGAATGGTATCTGAATTTCAGATTAAACCGCATTGTAAGGGATCTTAATCCATCCTTGGAAACACCTAAGGAATTTTGTCATGTTTATCAAACCTCCCCACATTCTATAAGGAATCTGTTATGTGAATTATATTTACATAATTATGCTGTTCCCCAGGACAGAGAATGAAATCCTTTGCTGTACATTGGGGATATCCATCTCAGAGCTCTAATGTCTTGGATACAAAATGAAATGATTATAGCACCACAAGCCAAGGAGTTTGAAAAATTGGAACTTGACTGTCCATTGCCATTGAGGAGGGAATCAGAAGAACCCAGGGTTCTGTATTATGATTGGCAAAAGTTGCTAATTAGAGATGATGTTAGTAAGATAGTACTTCCAATGAGAGAGGAAGTCTATCAAGCGTATGAGCAATTGGTTTAGACCCACAAGACAACAACATTAGAAGGACTAACTCAACGCTGGAATCATCTACCAGATCATTTAAAACTGGGAGAACCCTACTCATTATAGAATTTTCATGCAGCTATACAAAGAGCCTCCAAGTACATACAACTAGGCAGGGAGAAATCCAATAATTGGTTGCCATTAATCTTTCAGCCTCCTATCCTTATGTGGCCACTTTTGGCATGCCAACCAACAGAACAGAATTATGATGTAGATGTGGAAGAAACATCTAGATGGTCCAGGTTGGAGAAAATGAAAGGATTTTATTGGAATTTACCTTCCAAGAGAACCAGACAGGACACTGTTGGTGATTTCAAAGTTTCAACAAAAATCAGAAATTTTCCTTTTGCTACAGGAGTAGCAAACCCCATGATAAGTCGGTGTATTGACATGTTTTCTATCAGGACTCTTAGGTTTTTGGTATCTTTTGGGTTTCATTGTGATAGTAAAATATTGTGAATTGACTATATGTAATCCATGTTTTAAAATTGAACTTAAGAAATCATGTTTGAACTTTGTCGGTTAATTCCTGTAGCCATGCCAATTTATTCCTGCAACCAAATGGTTTGTCCTTGTGATATGCGGATTATTTAGGATGATTTCATATGTGAGTTAATAAATATATTAGTTAAGTAAGATACATATGCATGTCCTTGTATGTTGTTTCTATTTTAGTGCATATAATAATTGATGCTGCGGTGGAGAATTTTCTTTCGCGCCTAAGGATTGGAGAATCACGTTCAGATAGCTAGAGGTCAAACTGAAGGAGATTCAAGCGAGCACAATCTATGGCATAATCAGAGTAGTTGTACTTCACCATGGGATTTTAACTCCAGTGTATGTTTAATTTGTAAAATATCACATTGGCGTGCAAAGACTGTGGTTCGGTTTCAGATCCACAGTTCCTGCAGCCAAGCTCTTTGTTATCCCCTTCATCTGACAGCTATCCGCCTCTTCTTCTGGGTGTAACTGGAGTTGTCCATTGTAGTTTATCTTTTCTTTATAATAAGCTCTTCCTTATTTTCTGAGAGTTACACAGAATGGAAAGGGATTGAGCAGAGTTTTTGTCACGCATTCTAAATTTTTCTCTTTTAGAATATGTAATCATCTTTCAGGAAGAAATGAATAAAAATATGTTATTTTGATCTATTAATAGTTCTTTGCTGAGAGTTTGATATCACTCATCCAAGGGGGCCCACTTGGTGAGTGATCCTGTGTTTACGATTATTGAAGTTAGTTTTTACTTAGTTGCTGTAGAAGTTTATGACTGGATTGTTCCTACAGCCACTGGAAATAGATCCTTTGACTGTTCCTGCAGCCAAGGCAGAACGGTGTGATTCCTGTTATTTTCATTAGATCATTTCAGCAGAGTTTTGTAAAAGCTTTCATTTAGCCTTTTATGATTTCCATTCCTACCTTTCCTGCAGTAATTAAGAATAATCATTTAAGGAGCCTAGTGCATATATATTGTAGACCCATTTCAAGTTTTACGTTCTTGGATTGACAACTAAATGAACACCAGCCATGAGAATAGTAAACTCTACCATATGAATGTCCAAACTTCGGATTGAGATTTCAATTAGAGGTATTATTATTGTCATTATAGTTGGGGCAACCAAAAGGCATTGGCTTGAGGGACCTTGTGAGATAGAGAACCATGGAACCTACCTTGGGAAGTTGAGTCATTCCTCATGACTCCATAACTTGCACCAAGAAGTCCTGTGGGTGTGTGAACAAGCTCTTTGAGACCGTATTTTCACATTTTGAGTTTCATAGACCCGCTTTTCCCGCACACACAACTAATTCTTCTTCAAGTTGCAATGATTCCGTGAATGTTATTGTTGTCTTTGCTTCTCCTAAAAGGCCTAAGAGGCCAATCATTTAGGTGACTGTATCTAGTCCTTCTCCAAAGAAGGTGATTTCTATTCATGATGTTCCTTTTAAAAATGAATCACTAGATCATTCTACACGATATGAACAATCTAAGGCTTCTTTCCATATTTATAACAGTCGTAGAAATAAGCAAAAAATTGATCAATCAAATATTTCTTTACCACCTTATCAACTCGATTTATCTCAAGCACCTAAGCCTTGAGTTAAGCAACCTAGTGATTACGATCTTATTGAGCAACTTTGTGTTACTCCTGCTAAGATCTCACTTTGGGATTTACTTCAAACTGCTCTAGTTTATCAAGCTCTACTTCAAGAAGCTCTTCAGAAGATCTTATCGCCTTCTTCTACTAGGCCTTTAGATGTAAATGTGTTGATGGATTAGATTCATGCAGATTCACAGAATATTACATTCTATCCACATGAACTCCTACCTCTAGAAATAAGAAATCAAGAAGATCCATTAATGATAATCGCTTATGTTAATGAAGTTGGAATTAGACGAAATCTCACTGATACTGGCTCAACAGTCAATGTTTGTAGTCTAGATCTATTGCCAAAAATCAAAGTGGATTCAAACTCTCTTGTTGCATCTTCTATGTTCATCCATGGTTTTGATAATACTGGTAAAATCGCTTTGAGAACTATTTTTTTTCCTATAAAAATTGGGCCAGTTACTATTCTAACCCTAGTGTATGTTATGCAAGGACCTTTACCATATAACCTTGTCTTGGGTAGACCTTGGATTCATGATTTAGGAGAGGTCATCTCTACCATTCATGGTTCTATTAAATTTGTTGCTAACAATCATGTAGTTACAATCAAAGTTGATCCTAATGCTATACACTTATGTCAAATCATGACAACTGGTCATACCTTGGTTACACTTACCTTTAAGAACTATATTCCATCTTTATCTTCTTATATGCCAACAACTATTCCCATGGACCCTCCTAAAGAGGAAACCCATGACAAGGTTGTCCCTAAAGAAGATCCTCCTAAAATAGAAAGTCCTAAGTTTACTCCTACTCCATCTCCTTCTTCTCAATCAAATGCATTTCTTGGTAATGATTGGGGTTCCTTATACTTTACAAGCTCCTTCATTGGAAAATATAAAGTCAACCCTATCCACCTTAACATTTCAAAAGTAATATTCACACCCACTATCAAAGATGATTATTCTTCTATATCATGGGATCATGTGAACACCATTGGCTATACCATTAAAGGTGATCCTCCCCCTTTGGAGGAGTTGCAATCACGTTATGGTCCAAAATTCAATATTGCTTCAAAGTATGGATACAAAGGAAATGGTCTTGGGTGCATGGGTCAAGGAGTTAAGGTCCCTTTGGAATAGAAACTATTCTCTTTTACAGTGGGTTTAGGTTACAAATCTTCTCCTTTGTCTTCATCCCCTCCATTGGCTAATGTTTCTATGTCTTCTTCTTCTTGTGAGAAGTCAAACTTTTCTCCACAAGAGAAAGACTTGATTCCTGTTCCTCATCCTTTGTCTAATCAAGAGCTTATTTTGTTGTGACTTATTAAAGCCCACTTGTTTACTCTTCCTCCTCCTACATATAAGAAGTTTTATAAGGATGATAAATTTTTTTTTAATTTTTGTGCATACCATCAAGTACTTGGCCATTCCACAATCGAATGTAAGGCCTTGAGGGATAAGATACAACTTCATCAATAAAGGGACATTAATTTATCTATTGATGCACCTTCTTCTTCTTCTTTGCACAACAAGTGATATCAAGGTTGACCTCTATCTTGTTCTTTTACATATTCCACTTATTTGTGCATTCTTACTATACCGACTCTCCACCCACGGTGGCACCTATCTCTTATTCACCCGCACTAGTAGATGTTTATCTCTCGCCCATTGTAGTGACTATCTTTTTGTCGCCTGATGTGGCGAGTATATATTTTTTCCCTTTGTGGCTCTTATCAAAATCGATCTTATCTATAGTGGCCTCCCTCCATATTGAGGTTGGTCCTATATAGCGTCTAATTATCTCTATTAGTAGTGGCTCTCTTCCACAAGAAAAGTTGGTTCTACTGGGTATCTTATCTTGTGGTAGTGGCTTTCCTTCACAACAAGGTTGGTTCTACTTATCTTTTGGTAGTGGCTTTCCTTCATAAGAAAGGTTGGTTGTACTTATATTTTGGTAGTGGCTTTCCTTCATAGAGAGGTTGGTGCTATTAATCTTTGATCACCTGGCATAACATAACTTGCTAGACAATGATCTATCTTTTTAATCATTACCAACTACATGACCGCTAGATACAAAGCAAACTAGTGTCTGGGTCATGTATTATCTCTTCAACATTGGTTGCTTCTCTGACTTTTGGGTGCATTCTTCCTTCAAGCAATCAATCCTTACATTCTTCTCTCCTTTTTAGAATTACTCTATGTGTTGTTTCTTGCTATTTTGGGGACAACACATAGTATTGAGACAATTCTTTTACATCAAGGTCTCTTTCACTTGCTAACTCAAAACTTTTACTTTGCTTGTTATGTGCTTTCATGTGTGTTATCCATGTTCTTGTTTATATGTTTATCATGATCTAACCCCATCATATTGAGAGTTTTTATTCTCCAACCTTGTTGCCGTGTAGATTTATTTGTCTAATGCATTCATTTTGTAAGTCTTCAACTTGGGGGAATGCTTCCTTCGCTCAAAGATTTGTCTACTTCCTCTACAGTATCCTTTTGGCATCATGATGTTATTTTATGTTCAGTAGGTTTCCTTTAGTGTGCATATTCATGTTGATTCATAAGCCCACTAAAGTGGGGGAAAAATGTAGAGTCAAAAATTGCATACCCCTTTGCAATTCCACCTACACTTTTGTAGCCACTTTAGTGTCCATTCCCCCTAGCATTTGAGTAGGCTCATTTCAGCCCTTGCATCAACCTTTTCTCCTCTCAGGATGCTCCACACACCTTTTCTAGTACCTATCCTTCATCTTTTGTTTTGCATTAGTCGTGTGTTTCTCTTGCCATTTGTCATTTTTTAGTGTGATTCATCTAGACACTAGTACGTCACGCATTCGTCCTATAACATCATAATGTTCAAATGTCAGTTATGTACATTTCAACACTTGTCACCTATCTTGGTTGGTAGAAATGGCTTAGAATCTTCTAAATGGCTTGCCAACCCTCTTTTCCCTCCTATTCTCTCTTTTGAATCCATCTTTTCTCTCCAATCAATCTCTCTAGATTCTGGACACAATCTCTCTTGGTTCTCTCTTGATAAATATCTCTCATTCTTTGGGCTCTCAAAGATTTCTCATTTCTCTCGCTACAACAGTCTCTAGTTTTCTACATCACTCTCAATCTCTCACAATAATCTTTTGCAACCCTCTCTTCGCTTTTTCAAGCCTTGCAGGTAATATCCTTCTTGCATCTTTGAGCATCTTGGGATTCACCACATCCCTTATCAGTCAAATCATTTATCTTTTCTATTTTAATTTTTTACCTATCTATCTATCTATTTATCTATCTATTTGGTTGCTGTGGAGGTGGAAACACCAAAATAGGGACTTGACTGAGGCAAGTCTACAAACAACCCCAAACATTTTCCCTCTTCTGTATGTGTGGAAGTTTCTTGAAGGCATTCAACTGCACAGAGGTTTGTTGTATTTATTAATTGTGTTCCTCTCATTCAATCACTTAAATCTTGTTATTTATTTTATTATTTTATTTCTATATTTGCTATTATGTTTCGAAGTCATATGTTTTACAAGTCATCTGAAACACAAAGTCAGGTTTTCATTTTTCTGTCTTTTTCTATTTGTGGTCCATACAAGACTACAACGCGTCACACAGACATTCACGTGCTGCGCTGGTGTCCTTGGTTGAGATACTCAAATTTAGATTGAATACTCTCTATATTTGCTCTTTCAATTTCTCTAATTAAATATATTCACTAGTTAGTTGGAGATATCCGAATGTATGTTGTGAAATTGGCTCTCAAGGGAACATGGTTCTTCCCTTTGTAGGTTCACTTTTCCACCATTACAACGTCTATATATATCTTTCATCTATCTCTTATGTGAGATTATGCTTGAAGCAACCAAGATCAAAGAGACCAATAGATAGCACAATAACAAGAGAGATAAAATATGTGACAAGAATAAAATGTATTCTCATCAATAATGCAAAAGAGATCCCCTGGATCATTACAAGAGCCTACTTATAAAGGCAAGGTTGAGAGACAAGAGAGCACACAAAGATTACATGTGGCTCAATGAGATGCAAGGGTAGGAAGGAGTAGGTAGGAGAAATAGTGAAATATTCCACATGAGGTGGAACACCCATCGAAGGTGGAATTATCATCTCACAATAACTGGATATGATAAAGTAACAACAAGATCACACCATAAAAGGTGGAAATTGTCCTACATGCACACTCCCAATGTATACACATCTCCCTAAGTGTCTCATATGCAAACTACAATGTTATGCATGTACTTGAGTAAACTTAAGTAAAGTGTAATTATATCCAAGATGAATAAATAATTACACCAACATCTTCCTTCTCTACTTATCTAACTCTTTTTCTCATCCCATCTAGATGTTTCCCAAGTTACATTTATCTTGACATATATCTCCCTCTTTCTATTCCTATCTCTCCCTCTCCCACTCTATTCTTGTCACTCTCTATTTCTCTATCTCTCTGATAATCTTTGTTCTCTCTATTTATCTTCCCCCTCTATCTTCTTTTGCCTCTACCTATTTATTACTTGTCTCTATCACCTTCTTTCTCTCCCACTCTTGTCACTCTATCTCTCATTATCTCTAAATATCTCTTATTCACTCCATCTCTTCCTCCATTTGTCCTACTCTCTCTAACACTTTCTATCCATATCTATCTCTACCTCCATTTTCACATCTCTATCTCTTTCCCTATCCATCTCTTTTTATATACCCCCTTCTATCAATACATCTCTTCCTTTATACATAATTAATATACCTCTCCCTCTCTTCCTCTATCACCCTCTCTATGTATCTCTCTCTTTCTCTACCTATATTTCTTTATTTACTCATTCTCTATATATCTCTGGCTCTCTCCGTCTATCACACAATTTGCATCTCTCTATCCATAAATATTCCTCTTCCTTTATATCTCTCTATCTCTCTATATATTTATCTTTGTGTTTACCTCTCTCTTTCTTTATATTTGTTCATCTCTCTCTCCCTTTATACCTCTAGACATGTCTCCCTCTTTTGATTCATCCTTGCCTCTCGGTATTTCTCCCGCTCTTCATAGACCTTAATATCTATATCTATATTTGTGTCTCTATCTATTTTCTAGGTATGCATATCTCTCTCTATTTCTCCTTCTATCCCCCCCTCTCTTTATCTCTTCATCTCTCTTCACCCTTATATCTCCCCTTATTTTTATCTTTATGTTTATATATCTTTGTCTCTCCCTCTCTCTATATTTATCTCTTCTACCTTTCTTTATCCCTCTATTATCTCTTTATTTGTATCTCCCCCCCCCTCTCTCTCTCTCTCTCTATTTTTATGTATATAGAGATCTCTCTCCCTATTGGTAATGGATCTTGATTATCTTTCTAATTTAGATGTTTTTGTGTTAGCTATATTTGGATCTTAGTTCTTGATGAGATGTGTGGAATATATTTCCCCTATGACTTTTGTGTCTAGGGAGGGAGGGGGAGATGAAGAGAGAGAGAGAGAGAGAGAGAGAGAGAGAGAGAGAGAGAGAGAGAGAGAGAGAGAGAGAGAGAGAGAGAGAGAGAGAGAGAGATAAATAGGGGATATGAGGAAAGGGGAGAGGGGAAAGTATCAATAAAGGAAGAGAGGGGAGATATGGAGAGAGAGCCCCCTAATTATCCTCTCTCTATCTCTTTGTTGATACTTCCCTCTCCCTCTCCCCTGACCCCCTCCCCCTAATTATCCTCTCCCTGTCTCTCTCTTCACCTATATGTCTGTCTCTCTCTTTTGATACTTACCCCTCTCCACTTATCCACTAATTATCCCCCCCTCTCTCTCATTCTTTCTTCCCCCTAATTATCCTCTCTCCCTCTCACCTCTCTCCCCCTAAATACTCACTTTCTCTCTCTTCACCTCTCTCCATCTCTCCTCTCTTTTTTGATACTTTATCCTCTTCCACTCTCCTCCTATCCCCTAATTATCCCTAACTCTCTTTCTCTCATTCTATCTTCACCCCAATCACCCTCTCTCCCCCTCTCCCTTTGTTGATACCTCTCTCTTTCTCTCTCTCATTCTCTCTTCCCCCCAATTACCCTCTCCCTCTCACCTCTCTCTCCCCCTCTCCCTTTGTTGATACTTCCCTTTGCCCCTCTCCTCCTCCCCTTTGAATTTTGTTGCTAGAGATGGGAAAGACATGTAAAGAGACAAGTCTAGATCTTAGGGGAGAGAGAGTGAGATAGAGGAGGGAGTGATGAAGAGGTAGAAATATAAGTGTAGATATTGAGAGAGAGAGAGAGAGAGAGAGAGAGAGAGAGAGAGAGAGAACAAATGAGGGATTTAATGAGAGTTAGAGAGATAGGTCTAGAGAGAGATATAAAAATATGGGCAAAAAGAGAGGGAGGGAGAAACAAATAGGTGGAGTGATAGGTTTGGATCTTAGGAGAGAGGTAGAGAAACGAACAGAGAGATAACATGGGTTACCAAAAATTATTACATTCCTTAGTAAAATTCCTAAATTTTCTATTATTAATTACACATTTAATGTTTCAAGTATTTTGAGATGATTGTTACAAAAAAAATCATGAAAGAGAGAATTCATATGCAAAAGTTGTAAGCTTTTGATGTTTCAAAAATGAAGGATGAATTAAATTAATTATATTTATTTTTTAATACATAATATAGAAACACTACATATTCCATAGCATAGAGCTCTGAATCACCTTTCCAATGCTTGTAGAAATCAAAATTTCGATTAGAAACGTAAAAGTTATGCCCATTTTACTAAAATTTATTTTTTAGAATTTTTCAAAACAGATATCCATTTTGGTTTCCAAAATGAATATTCATTTTGAATGGATATCCGTTTTAGAAAACATGACATCACAACAATGATGTCAGGAAATGGATATCTGTTAATAACGAATATCTATTTTTTCTGACATAATTTTTTCCCTCCATTTTTCCCTCAGGTTTGCTTTGGGATTTCGCTTGGATGTGGCAAACCTAGAAAGTCAACACAAAAAACGAGTTTACAAGTTTTTCTTGGTTTTCCAAATTTTGCCCATGCGGCTGATGACTTTTTTTTACCCAAAATTGATGAAACAAAAAGGGATTTTTAAGGAAATTGTCCACTTTCTACCAATAATTTTTTTTTCTTCTTATTTTGATTTTAATAAATATTATTGTTGATTTTTACGTACATTATGTCTAAAGTCCTAATGGATACTCCTATTGAAAAACATCTATAACTTTAACATCGTTAAACATTTTTCAAATCCAAAAAATGCTGCACATTCTATATTCGTCTACTATAGGAATAAAATAATAATTAAATTTCATTGAGTTTTGACCAAGTTATGATTTGCAGACAAACACGTTTTTTTTTTTTTTTTTTTAAGTTTTAATAAAAAAATCATAATTAATTATTTACTTGCCAAAAAATTACAAAACAAATGTGACACTTTCAGACATGTATTTTACTTATATTAAAAATTTCATAAAAAATATTGTGTTTTGATTGTACTTATATTCCGTAGACACCTATTTTTTATTTTTTCTTTGAAACTTTAGTATTACTGCATTGAAATTTCAATTTTTCACCAAATAGACTTATTACAAAAATCTTCAAGAACTATTACATGTATTGGGGATTTCAACAAGGAATAAAATTCAAAATTGTTACAATGTTTCTAGGCACTTTATGCCTACAAGTCTTTAAATCTTCATGCCTTTGCACCTTCTTGGATTCACTCCTCATTTGAAGTCTGATATTTTTTTTCATTTTGCAACTCTCGTTGTTGCCTTGAACACCACAAACACACCTACACATTCTTCTTTCTCCTCTTGGCAAGCTAATTGCCTACACTCTTCCTTATGCAATTCATTGGAGTGATTTAGAAGTTCTTTCTCCAACCTTCTTGTTGTTGATTAATGCTTCTTAACACCATTAAAGGTTGCATTTTATAGATTCTGGTACCTTTGTGAGGCACCCAAATCTATTCTTTTATTTACATCCAATTGTCTTTTGAAATTCTTCTCGATACTTCCAAATATGAAACCCAAGGTTGTTGCACCATATGCAACGCCTTATTGTTGTAGATGCTTTTAAAAAATGAATAAAAACAAGAACCAAGTAGTGCTCTTTGGAAAATTTAAGAGCCTTTAGTTATCAAATTTCAAAAATCACTATATTTTCCCTCCATTTAGGTACTCGAATTGGAAGAATAAGACAAGAATGAAATGTCAAAAGTTAATTTATTTATGAAAACTTCCATAGACATACAAATTGATTAAATTAATTTATTTTCAATTTATAATATGCCAATAAATCCCTTCAACCTTGAAATCTTGAAATTGTGCAATAAAATACTTTTAAAATCACATAAAACACCATATTTGCCTTTAGTTTTTGAAATAGAAGCAAAGTATTGATAAAACAAGTTAATCCTTCAATACTCCACAAGATACTCTTGAAGCTCCAACCTACACAAAAAGTGCAAATACTAAATATGGAAAGAATTGCAATGTTGTACATCAACATATTATAATAGTGCCCACACAAGGTCCTCTTGAACCCAAGTCAATATGATATGGTATATTTATATATCTATCAATACATATGTTTTGAAGATATTTTACAAGAGTTTGTTACCGATTATATATATTTTTCATATAATACAAAGAGAGCCTCCTATGGAGCTAGTGGGGGCACCTATCATTTTTTTAATTTTTTTTTTGTGTATGGGGAGGTTGATCCAAGCCTTATTAGTGGTGAGAAACATCATGTGTAGATCCAAACAAGTAAATTGGGATGGCATCCATTTTACCAAAGGCAAGAGAGAGATCATAATGTCTAAATAAATTAAAATTATTTTTGTTTACAGTCAATTAGAAAAAAATCTAATATAAAAATTACAAGTAAAACCAAACTTTAAAAAGTTAAAAATAAAATGAAAACTATTAAAAAATAAAAAACTAATTTATAATTTATTTAATCAATTCAACTTATATAAATATTAATAAATATTATATTATTATTTTAAAAATTATATTTATAAAAAACATTATATTTGAATCAATTATATATTATAATATAATAATTATTAAAATAAATAAAAATTTAAAAATTAAAAGTTTTAAACATATAATTGATTATCTATGTATTATAATATAATAATAATAATAATTTTTTTATTCTAAATATATAATTAACTATTTATACTAATGTGCACGCACCACCAAAATCATTTTCAGTTTGTTTTGTCTAGTTTTGGTTTGACTTGACATCTCTATTTAGGACTAGAAAAGACGGCTCTTGAGAGCACGAGTCAAAAAAATTGAACTGCAACTATCTTTATGACTTTAGTGTATCTAACCTAACCGATATGTATGCAAAATATGGGAACAGGGCGTGGACATCCGTCAATTATACAGGAATTTTGCAATTACCCTGCTAAAAATGTGAAATGTGGAAACATACGTGAACTGTTTGACAGAATTCCTCAAAGAAATATTGATTGCAGAATATGCGCAAAATGGATTTATCCAGCAAATGAAATGTGAAATGTGGAAGCATAAACAGGGCACGTGAACTCTTTGACAGAATTCCTCAAGGAAATATTGATTGCAGGATATGCACAAAATGGATTTATCCAGCAAATAAAATGTGAAATGTGGAAGCATAAACAGGGCACGTTAACTGTTTAACAGAATTCCTCAAAGAAATATTGATTCCAGGATATGCACAAAATGAATTTATCCATCCAGCAAATGAAATGTGAAACGTGGAAGCATAAACAGGGAGGTGAACTGTTTTATAGAATACCTCAAAGAAATATTGATTACAGTATAAGCACAAAATGGATTTATCCAGCAAATGAAATGTGAAATGTGGAAGCATAAACAGGGCACGTTAAGTGTTTGACAGAATTCCTCAAAGAAATATTGACTGCAGGATATGCACAAAATGGATTCATCGAAAAGGCTTTACAAACTTTCAAGCAAATGAAAACCTTTACCAGGATCCTTGCGGCATGTGCTTTGGAACAAAGAATGAAAATCATCAGGGATGATATGATGTTCGAATTACAAATGGGAAATGATCGCAGGTAGCCTTGCTAGAAAGAAAGCTTTGAACAAAAGCAATATACAGAGAGGTGTTGTGTGGAGGTCCTCTATTTTAATCTGAGACATCACCTCTATTGAATTGGAAACCTTTCAGCTTCCATTGACAATTATGCAATAAAAGGAGGCATCCAGTTCAGGTGAAATAAAAAAACGCCTCAGAGTAATCAATCAAATCGAACAGCTGAAAGAGAATCGGCAGGCAGATTATAATTTGAAAATAGAGTCTCTCTTTTGTTTCTTGCTGAGGGAGTATCTCATGCATCATATAGTATAATATTATATAAATAAAATTATACAATAAATATATTTAAATATGTAATTGTACTATCTTTTATAAAAAAAATAAAATTTAATATATAATTTTATTATAATATAAATTTTATGGAAATAAAATATATAATTTCAATTGTTTTTAAATTACATTTAATAATTTATAATACATAAATATATATATATATATAAATATAATCAACAAATATATTTAATAATATATTTAGTAATTACATATTATATATAAATAATAATAAAAATATATTGGAAATATAAATTTTATATAAACTAACATATAATTCTAATTTATTTTTAAATTTTCCTAAAATAGATAATTTTCCATGTCTAAAAACTACCAATAGATATCATTATAGATAGAAAATCATTTTATTTCTTCATTATTACATTTAAACTAGCAAACCTTTGGAATATAGATAAAATGTGCTGAAAGATTTAATATTTGTTCATTATATATATATATATATATATATATATATATATATATATATATATATATATATATATATATATATATATATATATATATATATATATTAGCATACTAATTTTTTAATAAAATAATAATAAAATAAAATGTCAAACACATCAAATTAAATGCTTCTATTTTTTATTGATAAAGGTTTTTTGTTAAATAGAGAGCAAAATCCAAACCAAGTAAGGAAGGAAAATTGTAGATAAGAATCTTTGAAACTACATTTTCAATTTTTATGCTTATCCTTGCTTTTTGTTTTTCTTTCATGGATTTTTTGCTAACCACCTATAAGGATTGCTACCATTGTAGATGCCTATCGGGATAATAAATCTTTCAATGAATAATATTCATGTTAATTTAAGGTGAGCAAGAGATAATTACTTGGCAATTTCTTTGAATTGGGCATATAGGAAAAAAGGTAACAAAATTATCATTTTCGCACAGCTTGTAAACAAAGACATTGTAATTACGTGCATGGGAAAATGATGAGTGAAAAAATAGTCAACAAGGCTACCAGTCATCGATCTAAGAAATCATCTCGTCCAATTCGTTTAGGGAATGCTCTCAAAGGTTGCCAGTCATCGATCTAAGAAATCATCTCGTCCAATTCATTTAGGGAATGCTCTCAAAGGTTGCTAGTCATTGATATGCAAAATCATCTCGTCCAATTCATATAAGGAATGCCTTTAGCATAAATATAACTTTGGTTAATCTAAGGCTAATATTGATCCATTCCTAACATTAGTAATAGAGGCTAAGAATAAAAACTAAGAAAATAATCATATCACAGTGAAAATAATCACTTTATTATGCATTATAGTTATAATGTTGCAACACATAGTTTAGAAGCCTTAGGTGAGAGATGGACAAATTAATTATAAATTGTAAAGATTGATTAAAATATGGTGTCTAGAGATTGATCTAATTTTATACGCTCAAACTAATTTGAAAGCACTAAAAAAAATCTTATAAAACATTATATACATAATCTTACAAACTATTAGAAACTATAAATTTAAAAATTGTTTTGAAAAATTAAAATAAATCTAAAACCATATAACCTAAATCTTATGTTTGCTTATTTTATACTTTTATGGGTTCGACTCCGAGGCCTGGACTCATCCAATACACCTAGCTTACGGGCGGCTTGGTACATCCTCAATGGACTAGTCTCGCCTCAGCTCATCCTTTACTGAACCCCAACTTGACAATAAGTAAGACCAAAGTAAGACGGATTGGATGTTGGATTGGATCGCGGAGATACCACTGACACCAAAAAAAAATAAAAAAAAAATTCAAAAATCAAGCCCAACCCTCACATTGTTATTAGACAAACTTAAGTTTGAATCTCACATATTATAAGCCAGGATATCCCATTTTAGTAAATTGAAATTAAAATTTTATATTAAATTACATTGACATTATTCATTTGAAATCAAAACTAGAAAATGTGGCTCCATAATGTTTTATAGTGAAAAAGCATTTATGAACCCTAACCATGATGAGTACCAAAACAAATATGGAGGGATGATCTATATCTAAATCTTAATAGTAGATTTTCCAACCACAATTCTAGTTTAAAATGGTAGAACAAATAATAGGGGTAAACTATTTGAGTAAATTAATTGAAGATCTATTAAGATAGACCATAGTTGACATTGTCATCTATGTCACCAGTGCTTAATGTTACTCTCCTCTCTAGATCCATATTAAATACTTTAACAATTTTTATGATACATAAATAAATAATTTATAGTTTATCTTATAAATTGAATACAATGAGCAAGACTTTTGTGTGCTCTAATTCACAACCATGAGATCTCTCTATTTGTTCTTTTCTCATGGTATCAAAACCTAATTAAAATTGGCTATGCTTAATATGTATCCTTATCTAAGTGTAGAACATGCCTAAAAACCTCTGATGTGTGGGGGCCTTGATTCGTTGTAGAATGGCTTTTATAGAGATTCATTGGTGAATGAGTTATGTGGCTATAGTTTGCAAAAGGATAGCACATTGGAGGAAAAGAATGGCTGGTAAGAGTAGTGACAACACACATGGGAAAAGTTATTTGAATGACATCTTAATGCAAATGAGCAACATGACAATATGAATTTTAGATGTGTTTCTTTCCCCATTAAAGAAAAGAGTCATTTCATTGTTTTTTTTTGTTTTCTATGCACTCAATTTTAATGTTTACGAATCACACCCTTCATTAAATTAACTCCTTTTAGTTGAAAGCATTATATATGTGTGAGTGAGTTGTGATCACAAGCCTAAAGTGTTTCTAGTTCATGTTGAAAGCAAACGACGATATGTGTTTTGTAGACCATGGAACATCATAGAATGTAGCGAGTTCTACATAGTAGAAACAGAGAGGTGTTTTTTGGATGAATGGTGGTTGTGTGGAGTGACATATTTTTGAAATATTAATGTTTAAATTCTTTTTTTTTAAATTTTTTTTTTGTTCATAAATGTGAAATCTACCTGAAAGTTTTCTAGACCAAAGTTGTATGAAAATAAATTCAAATCTTCTTCAGTGTGTTCATAAGGTGAGGTATTTATACAAATTTATATCGAAGTGGAAGGTTATACTGTATCTTACTAGGAGTATGCCTATTTTCCATAATTAAACATACTTCATCAACTTATTATGCCTTAAATTAAATCATTAAAAGTAGAGAACCATTAGTTGTCATAATGCAATTGATAATTATTACATTTAAGCTCCCAATCCTTACTTCTTTCCTAATCATCAACCCTAACAGAGGATGGGGAATTACTATGTAATGACGCTAGAAAACCATTCTCCACAAATAGGCCTAAGAGTTTCAGGAACACCCCTCCATACCACCTCTTGGGGTTCACCTACTTTGTGAGATATTAATACTACCTTTCCCTAACAAAACTAACCTATCCTCATGAGGGGCAATAGAAAATGATTAAGGATTGGTTCATTAATATGCTAATCTCTCATGTATTATGAATGTATATGTAAATAAATAAAATTTTGCATAATCGTCATATAGCTCTGTTGGGAATTGTATTATTGTATAGTTAGTGTTCACATGGATAACATTATCAATATGGTTAATAATATAGAATTATGTATGTGCACGTGATTTGTTGGAGGCCTACAAGACAACAAGAAAACATCAAATGCACCCATGAAACATTATATCAAGAAATATAAATGAAGAAAACATGTTCATCAAATCGAATTGCTCAAAACTATCTCATGGTCCTCTATCTCCAAGGATCTTAAAGATTCAAGGTGGTTCTCAGCTTGGAAGAGCACTTGATCTTTTAGATGTCAACCTAAAGAACAAGAGATGAAGAATGATCTAGGATCAAAATGGATGCACCTAAGATCCTAGTGATTAGATGAAAAACTATTGATATGATATGGATGAAGAACTATGATAGATGATATGCAAGATGGAGGTGTATTTCTAAATTGAAACATTAAGTGATGTAATTCAGCTAAGATGAAGATGAGATATGAGAATACTATGGAATTGATATGAAATTAAGCTAAATGATAATCTAAAACATGATATAATCTAAACTATGATGCAATTAGGATGGCCTAGATGCTTGAGGGTGAACAATTGGAGCTCCTTGATAACCTGCACAACAAAATAACTATAATATGGATGCAAAAGATGATGGATCCTAAGATTGGAGAAAGGGGCTCTATTTATAGAGAAAATAGAGAAATGGATGGCCAAGATTGAACAATATTAACAAGGGATAGGATTGAAAGTTATCAATCCATGAGGGGAATTCAATCCAATCCCAAGTTGACAAATGTCACCTTGATATGGCTTGAGAGGATGCTAAGTAAGTATTAGGGATAACCTCAAGAGATGACATTATTGGATAATTCTATAATCCAAAGGAGCATGCTATTGACCAAGAGGTAAACTCTTGTGCAAAGTTGAGGGATGGCCAATGGGACAACCATCATGAGCTAGGATGATGTCTTGTAAGAGGCACTAAATGATCTTTGAAGACTTTGGAGGTTAACTTGTTGAAAGTTAGATAACCTTACAAGTTTGGAAGACTCAACAAGTTAACTTGTTGAAGAAGGTAAAGTCTTCAACACATTTTGAAGACTTTCCCCAAATTTGGAGAAGTGACTCCCCCAAATTTAGGGACGTGACATGATTAGAGGAATTACAATAGTTAATGAGGGGTTAGAGGGGTTCTAGAAGAATATTAGCATGCTAATGGAAAATGTAGGAGAATGCAAGTGGAGGGACTATTCACAAATAAATAATGATTTATTTAAATGCAAAGGGATTTTAATCAAACGTAAATTCAATTAAAAGGGAAAAAATGGGGTTTTAATTAAATAAATAAGATTGATTCAATTCAATGGCTAAAGGCTACTTAATCAAACCTTAGTTTAA
Organism: Cryptomeria japonica; assembly: GCF_030272615.1. NCBI lineage: Eukaryota > Viridiplantae > Streptophyta > Pinopsida > Cupressales > Cupressaceae > Cryptomeria > Cryptomeria japonica. The sequence continues at coordinate 35,619,197 of NC_081414.1, read as the reverse complement.
TTGATAGGTTATGCTATAAGAAAAGGATTTAATCAAATCTTTAATTTGATTAATAGGCTGATTGGAAGAATAGGGATATTATTTAAACCTTAGTCTAATTAATACGCGAGTAAATGATGATTAAATCAATAAAATTCATTTAATTCATTGTGTGAGTTTTAGGTGTCTTCATTTTCCCCTCTTTGAAGTGACTTGTGACCACATGTTGATTCAAAGAAAAACGCTTGATATGTTGCCAAAATTCTTGATATAGTGTTGTCGTCAAAATTGTCGATATGAAGCCCTGGTTATGAAGAATTGATTTGATATGAAAATTCGATATGAAGCTAGTGTTAATATGAGACTGATATGGAGATTCGATATTATAATGCCCCCTCGAGAGATCATTAATGCACTAAAGGCATGAATGATCTCTGGAAAGAAGAAGAATGTTATTTGAAAGATAGAAGAGTGGATAGTTGATGACATAATGGGTTTGATAAGATTGATCATATTGATAAGAATGAGATCAAGTCTGGTTTCAGGAATGACACCTCCTATATAAGACAAATATGATCAAAGCGTTTGGTTTCAGGAACGATATATCCTGTATAAGACCTGATCAAAACGTCTGGTTTCAGGAAAGATACATCCTGTATAAGACATGATAGAATGGATCAAATGAAATGGATTTATAGAATTGATAAGATTGAGATCAAGTTTGGTTTCAGGAATGGCACCTCCTGTGTAAGACAAAGATGATCAAAACATCTGGTTTCAGGAATTATATATCCTGTATAAGACCTCATCACAACGTCTGGCTTCAAGAAGATACATCATGTATAAGACATGAGAGAATGGATCAGATGAAATGGATTGATAGAATTGATAAGATTGAGATCAAGTCTGATTTCATGAACAATATATCTTGTATAAGTCTTGATCAAAACATTTGGTTTCAGGAAAGATACATCTTGTATAAGACATGATAGATGAGAGTTGGATGAATGATGAAGATATGAAAGTGAAGAAAGATTCCATGATGATGTGATAGATATTCATGTGATGGATGCAATGATGAATGTGACTGGATGATGATGATGGTGATATGCAACTAAATGCAGATTTTAGGAATGATATGAAAAATGCACCTAAGCACTTAACAATGATATGAAACCTAATATGAAATGCACTTTCGTTCTTGATATTGTCACCTTTTTTATCAAATTAGATATGCTTCCCTTTTATCATCATTGAGCCTTTGATATGTTGAAAATTAATACAAGCATCATGGTATAATTGAACCATGATGACCTGAGTATAGCTTACATGGGTTTTGATATTGCAAGATAGCACAAGCGTCGAGGTATAATTGAACCACAATGATCTGAATGTGGCTTGCGTAAACAAACAAGAGTTAACATTTGTCCTATATAAATTGGAAATGTCCTCAGTGATATGCCACTGGATCACATTGTAGAAAAAATTTGCATAGTAAAAAGGCTTCACTCACAACGAACAAACAAACAAAATATCATACTCCTTCCTTGCTTCTCTCATTTCAAGACATCCTTGATTCGCTTGGGAGATATGATAAGCAAAAATAAAAAATAACCATAGATAAACATGCATGCAATCCTATGTATTTTTCTTGGATAAAACATCTTGCAAATGCCTCGTTATTTAGTTTTGATCAGTCCATGTTTCTTTGTTTTAATATTGATTGTCATGATCTTGTTTTCGTCACGATGTGTTTGTTGTGATCGATTGTCTGTTTGAAACCCAAAGGTGATCTGCCCCCAGTGAGGTTAGGATTTTGCCCCCACTGTAGATACTGCTTACGATATGGAATATGTACATTGACTGCCAAGCCATGGCGGGATATGATACAGATAACTGTTCAGATAATCAAGGACAATGACTACGCTAAGTATGTCCAGGATTGATAAGCATTAGTGAAATTGTGAATTTCTGGCGATGGCTCAGATGGGTGGATATGATATGTACAAATAGATGGAGGAACCTCTCTATCACAAATAGCGAGCCTGTTTCTAGGTTTTCACCACTTGCTTTTATTGCACTTTGATTTGTTTTTCATTTTTTTTTTGTATTTTTCTTGATTTTTTTTTTGAGAGATGAAACATGTCCTACCATCAATTGATAAAGATAAGACTAACTAGAACAAAATCCAATCGTTATACTGATCTATGTCATTGTTTTTATTTATTCGATGATTGATAAGAATGTCTGGTTTCAAAGAGTGAGTACCCCGTATAAGACCGATCTGTCTGGTTTCGAGTGTACCTGTCCCTGTATAAGACATGTTGATGTTGATAGATTTCGAGTGATTAACAAGATATGTGATCAGTTTGATTGTATATTTTGAGAGTTTGGATGTTGTTGATTTGATTTGATGGATGGTCCATGCGTTCCTGCTTTGATTTTCAATTTTTTTTTTTTGTTAGACATTTCTGATTTTTGGAGCTTTTTGGATTAGAAGAAAGATGTATTTGGTTTCCCCAATTTATATCAAGACAAGGAATATTATGAATGGATGACTGAACCGTTGAGGTGGTAATGGATGGGAGAAAGATAGAGGTAGCTTGGGTGGAGACACATCAAGAGCTTTTTGAAATCATGTTTTTGTCCTTAGTTTTGATAAAGATCAAGGATGGAAAAAGGGGATATGGATGGAGATAGGATATGGATAGGAGAAGCAAGATCATAGAGAATAATGGATGGAGGGCGCAATGCATAGATAAGATAAGGAATATGGACTAGAGGTTATGGATAAGGTGTAGCAAGGTCATAGATAGCGCTGGATGATGGAAGCAATGAATAGGTAGGATAGATGATATGGATAAAGTGAAGAAAGATCATAGATAGCGATGAATTTAAATAGGGTAATGGATATTGGAGGAAGGATAATGGGAGATATGGTATGAAGAATAGAGTAAATGAACTTTTCCCCCAAGCATAGAGGTCTCCATTTGCAAAAAGGCAATATGTAAGATTATCACAACATCTAGCACCACCCAAATAAGTGTTCCTAAACTTTTCAAAGATAGAGACCCAACCCACACTTAGAACCTCCAAAAAATTCAACCGAACATGTCTAGCAACTAGGAATCATATTCAAAAGGGAAGAAGAATCCCAAAATGGATCAAGGTATTTAGTCTTTTATTACCCTTGTGTGTGCAAGTGGGTTTATTCCGACTCATATGATCATTGTACTCTTCAGAATCCAATGTGGTTAGCTACATGAGTTACCCTGACTTCAAAAGCATCCTGGATAGAGCCTCGCTACCAGCGAGCGTCCATAGCCTCGACGAGGTTATCGTTGTAATATCACAAATATTGCTCCATTACCAGCCAGACGTCCATAGCCCCGATGGAGTTAATCACATGTTCCCATAGCCAAGCATTTTGATATTTCATTTCATTGCATTTTTTTTCTTTTCTTGCTCATGCTTTTGATCTTTTGATATTTCTTTTTCTTTTCTTATTTTGATTGCATTGGCTTGTAAGTAATGAAACTTACATGGTTTTGATAATTATAGTAGCGTTGAAGCAAGATTTTAGATTTTTCACTATCCATGTCTTCGACTAAGAGATCACAATGATTTAGAGCAATTGATTAAGTTAATGAGATATAGTAATCAAAAGATGTCTGTACCAAGATATGATAAGTGGTTCTTTTCTGAATTGAGTGTGTATCCCAACCAAAAGAAAATGTTAAAGAGGAACAACCTTGGATTCTGAAGCATTTCATGAATAGATATCTGGGAAAAGGACTGAACATGAGATTCAAGCATGGGCAACCATGTGATAAAATGACACAAATGCCTATTTCACAGATGAAGAATTTATACAAAGGATTGAATGAAAGGGATGGGAGCATAGAAAATAGGTGTTGGATAATAGATAAAATGTTTGAAGATTTGTGCGAGGATATATGGAAATGTATTTAAGATGAGAATTGGTACACAACTCGAGAAGTGATGAAGAGATGGAATAAAATTGAATTTTGGGACATAAGGACCCAAAATAGATAAAGCAAATGATGAAAGAATAGTTTTGGAAAGATGTTTAGATAGATGGTTGAAATAAGTTCAAAGATGTGTGCCTTTGTTGATCTTTCTTATGGATCATTTGAGGTGATGGATTGGTGGATGGAGGGAAGTAAGGACCCAAGATGGATGGAAGGGATGGAGAGTTTGACTTTGGAATGAAAAGGCCTAAAATGGATTTGGAGGATGAAGAGTTTGACTTTGGAATGAAAGGACCTAAAATGGATTTGGAGGATGAAGAGTTTGTCTTTAGAATGAAAGGACCTAAAATGGATTTGAAGGATGAAGAGTTTGACTTTGGAATTAAATGGCTAAAGGGTACTTAATCAAACCTTAGTTTAATTAATAGGTTAGGCTAGAAGAAAAGGATTTTAATCAAATCTTTAGTTTGATTAATAGGCTGATTGGAAGAATAGGGATATTAATTAAACTTTAGTATAATTAATAGGTGAATAAATGATAATTAGTTGTGCAATTTTTAGGTGTTTACAATGTACGTTAATATTAAGTTGTTGAGATAAGTGTTTGTTTGTGAGTTGTTAAAACACCTTACAAATATAGGGGAGTGGTTATAGGAGGTAGAACAACCTTCCTATTATATAGGATATGAAAAAATACTATATATGTATGTAATTCATATTATATGGAGTGTGAAGAAATATTATATTGTTGTGAGCATAAAAATCTAAGTGATTTGTAATACAACTCACCTAGAGATTTAGGAGTGAGAATAGGAGGGAGAGAATAAAGGTGGTTGAACAACCCACCTAGATTTAGTGTGAAATATTAATGGAGTTGTTATAGTAGTTATAAAACTCATATTATATATTTGTAATCTGTAACATGAAAAAGAGGCATGGAATAGAAGAAAAATACTATTATGTGTGCATAAATTTTTCGTTTCAATATTTTTTGTTCTTTTTTCACACAAAATATAATTTTTCTATTATTAACTAATATAAATCTTATTGGCATTATTTCTCATATGTATATATATAAGAATAAGTAAATAGATTATTTTATAGACCATATATTTGCCTATTATTCCTAATAGAATTCAAATATAGCATTATTGTAAACACGGGGGCTTCACTTAGTGAACTTGGGTTATAGCACGTGTCGTCGTGGCATACTAAAGGATCCCCCTATTTTCAAAAAATATTGCCCTAAACTCCTTTTCTGTCATCCCCTCTCAATACACATGTTGAATTAAAAGCCCCACTATTTTTGCCAAATATTGCATTTTTTTATAGCTTGAATTAAAAAACCCCCTATTTTCACCGATAGGCAATCTATTGTATGCTCATTTTTGAGATATTAAACCCCCCAATATGAACCCATGTGATATAATATTGTCTAGCCATGAAGCCCTCGTGATTGTAAATAAGCACTTAGTCCATGAGATAAGATACAACATACCAATCTACAAATACAAATAATGATTGCAAATATTTCTATCTACTATAATCAATGACCTTGCTATGACCCAACTGAATCTCCATATGATATTCGATATCTATCTAGTCATCTTTGATCTTTACCTCTAGTCTTCTTTGATCTTTACCTTTATATCTTCAATGGTTGAAGGCTATGCCCCTTCACCCTGAAGGAATATATCTCTCCAAAGAGATACACTCCCTTAAATAGTCGTCACCCTTTATTAATTAATATGGACCTGTTGAGATGTTGGCCAACCAGTATTTTATTAATATTAATTATAAATTATTATCAGTTAAGTGTATTATCTCCAATGATCCATTTAGTAATCTTTATGACATCATTTAATTGTTGTCCTTCACTGATTTGTTGCTGGTAAGAATCGAAGTTGACTAAGGTTTGTTTGAAAATAATTCCTTCTACTCTAGCAGATCATTGAGCATATAATGTTGTTCCTTGTTGGATTATCCAAATTGGAAGAGACCTATATATATATATATATCCGTGTGTGTGTGTGTGTGTTTATATATATATGTATGTATATATATGTATATATGTATGTGTATGTATGTGTGTATGTGAGTATTTATATGTATATACATGTGTATATGTGTGCATATGTATATACATATACACATGCACACATTTACACATGTATATACATGTATATACATGTGTATATGTGTGTATATATACATATACATATACATATATATACATGTACATATATATACATGTACATATATATACATGTATATATATGTACATATATATATATATATATGTACATGTGTATATATATATATATATGTACATGTGTATATATATATATATGTATATATATATATATGTATATATATATATATATATATATATATATATATATATATATATATATATATAGACACACACACACACATGTACATGTATATGTAAATGTGTGTGTGTGTGTGTATTGTTTGTTTGTAAACTGTCACAATTTTTTCAAAATTACTTGTCTGTTTGGTTCATAAGAATGCGAACATCTAGGGGATTAATTTTTAAGTATCCATATTTTTGTGTTTGGGAAATTTATTTTTATTCCTACTATTTTCATCATCTCTAATATAGTGGTTAGTGTAAAATAAGATAGATGTAACTATGCAAATTTGAAATGTGATAATGAATTATTTATACACATCAGAGTTTACTTTAGTGGCGAATATTCGCCAATGGTGAATTTTTCACGTTGGCCATGTTGGAAATGATGAATGTTTTGTACTATTTGGGGGTGGCCATGTCGCCAGAACATTATCAATTTCTGTCATAGTCATGGCCCGATCGCCATATGTTTTATGCAAATAAATGTTTCTATGCGATGATTTCGCCAATACAATATATGGTGGACACACGATAAATTTAATTGTTTCTCCTACACTCTACGAGGTTGCCTTAATAGATGACCTTAATTTGCATATAGGCATGTGAAGATTTGTTAGCCAGGGGGAGCCAATTCGCCTGACATCTTGTCGATGCGTGTCTCCATTCACCCCAACTTTCGCCAACTATATTGTATTCAGCTATTATTTGGATGACCTATAATCGCCTTGAAAATTACATAAGTCATATTTGGATGACCTATAATCACCTCGAAAATTACCTAAGTCATGTTATAGTTACGCGGGATTCGCCAAATATTTGTATACCATATAAAATTCCCGCAAAATTCACCATATAAGGATTGGTATAAATACATGCAAAGATTAGATCTATCTCAATATCTCAACACAATCTGGTGGGTTCTAGGCTCTAAATTCTATCAATAGCGAAGTTTCAGACCCAGGAAAATCATTGTTGTTGAGTCGTTGACTGTATTGGTGACTGCTAGTGACCTAAAGCCTAAAGGTGAGCAATCATATTTTTGAAGTGGTATATTATACATTATAGCCTATTATTGTTTCTTTAGCAAATTGATATTTTTTGGTAGCCTTTATTTTGTTGGAGATGTCGAACAGGAAGAGGGGTAGGAAACCTGCAAGTGGGGAAGGCCAGGAGAGGCCAACAAAAAGCAAAACGTTGTCTTCGTACTTTGGCATTAGATGTGAAAATCAGGAAGGTACATCATCACAAGTACAAGTACAAAATTCGCCACCTACATCACATGTTGAAGACAGTGGCAAACCTGATATCTCAGATCAGGATGATCTTGAAGAAGATTATCTGGTAGATACCCAAGTTAGCCAGACTGATATAATCGACTTGGGTGATAATCCCATTGATGATAATGCACGGAAGGGGAAAAGAATAGCCATATCAAAAAAGGATCGGGAGTGGGATATGTCAGTGAGGAATTTTCAAATTAATTGAACATCAAAGTATCCATTCATTGAACCAGTTGAGAATCCAATTGAAGGCGAGCCTCCAATAGAATGCAGGTGTAAGATTTGCACTTGGAAACATAACAAGGAAATTAGGTTGCAACTAAAATTTGACACCATAGAAAAGCATATGGGTAAAGTTTATGAAAAACAAAAGATAGACGGGGTTGAAAAATCAATGATAAGATGGAAAACAAAGGATGAATGTAAGCATGTGAGGAATGCCGAAGAGTATTATTTTCATGAGAAATTACAGACGAAGCCTGCTGAAGTTAAAGGTTCTATTGAAGTTGTTTTTGGAAAAGCAATGCAAATAGAACAACTGGGAAAACCTGTTTAGTTAAGCGTTATTTTTCATATTTTGAGCAGAGGGCGTGCTATGACAAATTTCCCATCAATTAGTGGTTTATTACACTTTTTGAAAGTTCCTAACTATCCTAATAGACACTGGTCAGTAAACAGTGGATGGGAATGGGCAAGTTGTCTTGCTGAGGTTGAAAAAGAAGATGTACAGGAAAAAATAAGAGAGTCAAACTTCATTGCATTTTCTTTAGACGAAGTTACCGCAGTAGACAATACTTCATGGGTATGCATGCATGTTTATACTGTAGAGAATCATACTTGCCAACCTCATCTACTATTTGTTGCTAAAATGAAGGAGAGTGCGACAGCGGAAAATTTATTTCAACTAGTAAAGAGAAGTTTAATTGAATATGGAGGTATGGATGACATGACGGTAGCCAAAAAATTGGTTTGTGTTGGAGCAGATGGAGCTTCAATAATGCAAGGTCATAGGAACAGAGTTTGTACAAAGATTGAAACTTCATTTGCACAGTACATTACTGCAATTCACTGCATGGCTCATAGAATGAATCTAGCTTTTGGAATTGTGAGCAAGTTTGCTTCGGTTAAAAAAATTGAAATTTTAATCAGAGAGCTCTACTCACACTTCTGTCGAAGTCCCAAGCAATTTATGGAATTTCAAAACTTTGCTGATGGATTAATTGATGGGAACAAGCTTCTCAAGGATAATGATACCAGATGGATCTCTTTGGATGGTCCAGCGCATCAAGTGTTTTCAGAATATCCATCCTTGATTGGACTATTTCACACAACTCACGACGAATCAGATCAACCAAAATTTCCAGAACTTCTTGGCAGGTTAAGTAATTTAGAGACACTCTTAACTTTAGCAGCTCTTCTGCCCATGCTAGAGGAAATGAGGAATATTATGAAGGCTGCCCAAAAAAGAGCTCTATATATTGCAGAATATGCTACGTTGTGTAAGATGACATCCCTGACCCTCGATAATCTCTATCGAAATCAACCAACACTATCTGATGAAAATTTTGTTAAGTGGCAGACACTCACAGATTTGAACAATCCTGATAACTTTTTACAAATCAGTGCAGATGGGGAGGTATGTGCCAATGTACAGGGAGTTGAGATACCAATGCACTTCTATGCCACGGTCGACCCCAAGGAACCAGGAAAGCGCCCCAGGAAGAAACTAGCAAGAGTTACAAAGGAAGATTTCGACAAGATTGTTGAGACTGTAACTATTTCTGTGAAGAAAATTGTATATGATCTTTCCTCACAAATTAGAAGCAAATTCCCTCCTGACAACCTACTTGAAGCCATGTCTATTGTGTTTCTTCATTATTGGAGCCTCAACAGTGCATCTGATTTTCGAAGTAAGCTACTGACTTTGGTAAAACAATTTTGCATTTCCAAAGAATTTAATGGAGTAACTATAAATGGAATATTAGATGAAACTCATCTTCGAGAGCAATCAGCTCATTTTGCATACACTATGAAAGAACAATATGCCAAAATGGACAACCCCCGTGAAGAGGGATCGGTAACAAGGGTTTGGAAATATATAGCTGAGAACAAAACCTTGCGTGATTCAATGCCAGAATATGTGAAGCTTGCTGATTTATGTCTTACCATGATATTGGGTTTGGTGGAAGATGTGAGAGTTTTCAGTGCTTTGGGGTTCCTAAAATCAAAGCTAAGAAACAAACTAGACAAAAAATTGGAAAATCACTTGAGGCTCTATACATCTAGGTATGATGTCCACACTTTTCCTTACGATAGGGCATTGCAAATCTAGAGGTCCAAATGTGAAAGAAGAGGTTTGGGCAACACTTCAAACCAAAGTGCCAGTGCGACTACTGGAGCTACTGGTAGCATTGAGATGCAATTCGGTGAAGATATGCAAACTCAGACTCAGAGTGAAGAAACCACAAATGGGAATCAAGAAAGCACTGAATTTGATGAGGATGAATGGCAACTGTAACAGTAAGAGATTGGTATTTATTAATCTTATTACTATATCTCATCTTTCATATTACAAAAGCATATTAATTTTTGCAATTAGAATTTAATATTGATTGGTAATTATATTTTTCAACTTTCTATTTCCAGATTTAAAATAGCATAATAAAAAAAAAACCATAATGTGTTTATTGATACATAGATGTTTATTGTTATTTATACATGTTTGAGTCTCAAATCTGTGTGATACATTTCAGAACCATATGATACAATTCATTCAATAGTAATACACATGTCGAGAACTTAGATTTTCATTAATTCTTTCAAAATATAGCCATATGATACAATTCATTCTATAGTAATACACCAAATTCCAATCTGTCTGATTCTCCATACCAATTGAAATAAGTGAATACAAAGTTTCAGAACCCTTTGCAAATGACCCTGAATTCCCTTTTATAAAAACAAGAGAGCAATAACAACTCCTATGTGATTCTCCAATGTCCATGCAAAAGTGAATACAAAGTTTCAGAAGTAGAACCCTTTGGAAAATTGCAAATGACCCTGAATTCCCTTTTATAGAAACAAGGGAGCAACAACATCTTCAGGTCGAATTGCAAGTTTGCAACATGTGAACACTGAACATCAAAATCACAAACTCAACACATATTTATATGGCCATCACAGGCCGTATTAGCAATTTAACATCTGCTACATGTTTGATGTCTCCTGTTCAAAAAACAGAGTTCAAAATTTAATATTAATTCACGCCATGAAAAATTAAACATAGATAATAGCAGTGCCTAAAACCTACTAATCAGAAATAGAGAAATGCATAAATGTTAAAGCAAGGGAGAATTTGAGAATACAAATTTACTAGCTGAAGTTTTGCACTGTGCATCATAGATTCATAGGCTGGATTAGCAAAATAGCAATAGCGAATGCTGTTTTTTTCCTATTCATAAAATAGATTCATAGGCTGGATTAGCAAAATAGCATTAGCCAGTGCATCATAGATTCATAGGCTGGATTAGCAAAATAGCAAACAAAAAAAACATAAAACCTTGAAATTAAGAATAAATGAAGAAAATTGTGCAATACATACTATGATTCTTAAGAATTCTATGCTAGTTTTTGTAGGGTGCTCCACTCTTCGTCTGATGGAAGGTCAATATTCTGTAAACTATGGAAAGTCAACTCCAACTTCATCAACATTCCATATTTATAAGATTTACTTGACATCACTGTTTCATCCAATACCGTATTTAGAGTTGTAAATGGTTGGATGAATTCCAGAAAGCTTTTGGGAGTTGTGTCCTTTGGAAGCAAGTCTAAATCAAACTTCATTTTTATCTCCATGATTTTTTTGTAAGCTTCTTCTCTAATGAATTTATTTGATGTGTCAACAGGCTTAGGCAAACCAAGTTTAATCAAATTATTTTTCATTTCTTGCAGCTTCACTATCTTTTTTCCACAACTGTCCATAACTTCTGATGTTTCCCTTAGCTTCTGGCATTTTTGAATGATAGATGATGTCTTAACTGTGGCATCAATGCGGCTCTTAATTCCCTTGGATGCCAAGTAGCTGTCAATGGAACTGTAGACTACTTTCAGAATCTTTTTTGCCATTTCCTCTTTTGAATAAACATGTGTGCTCTTCTCATAGTGCCCTTTGATTTTTATAAAAATTTGTCTCATACTTTCAGTCAATTGAAACCATTCACACAACTTCTCACTACTCTGCATTATTCACCGCCAAATGTTTTCTTGTATATACTTTGTTGTATTTTTCATATTGTCTTTCAATCTATCCTCCAAAGTTTTTATTTTATCATTTGCATTGTGCAGGTCTTCTTTCATTTGTGCACATTTTTTTCTTTCTTCCTCTACTTCCTCTTGCAAATGTTTTTCTTTTTCCTTCCCATGATCCAATAGGTCCTATAACTTTCTCATTTCTATGGCAGCAGACTTATAACTTTTGTATAATTTTTGAAAATTGGCTTTTTCCTCAACAATGTTTTTACTACTTTTAGCCAATTTTTCAGTCAGGTCCTTGAATTCTACATCCTTCGTCTCCTGCTCTGCAATTTCTACTGCAGAGCCTGAATTTTTAATCCTTTTATGTAAATCATTGCACTTGCTATCTGCTGCTTTCCTCCTTGATTTTTCGTTTTCCAGGTCTGCCTATAACTTTTCTATTTGTTTCTCCAATTTATTTTTTTCTCTTTCCACCTTTAGCAGTGAAGTGTAGACCACTTCGTTAGTCCTTTTTAACACACTAATTTTGTCCACATTATGTACTTTGGAAAAATCCATTTGGAGGGTGCTAACTTAAAATTGAGAGGGATCTATCTGACTGTGTGGTGGATTTTTATCTTTAGATGTGTCCGGGGGCATAACAACCATGAACTCCATCATATCTTTTTGTGGGTCATATGTTGGAAATACCCTGTTCCTTGCAGGTTGTTCGTTTACAACTTTAGACATGGAATTCCTATGAAATGCTTTCTTTTTTTCTTTATTTGCTTTTGTTGTGTGTTCATATTTTTCATAGTAATCACGAAATTGAAAATCCGGGCTTGCTGAAGCAATTGAATGTTTGAAAGGTGACATAGGAATACCATAGGCTCCAGTTCCACTTATTCCTGTGGTTTTAACTAATGCTTGACGAGGATTACCAACAACAGTTCCTGATGCTGTCCCACTCCCACTGACACTTTCATGTGTAGTTTTTATAGTCTTTTGAGGTGTGTGATCTGAAGCTACAAATGATTGATTTGTAGTGTCAGTGGCACTTGATATAGGATTCTCAACAGTATGAGATTGAGTATCTACCTCTAGTGGCCTCTTGCAAGATATTTTTTGTTGTTGCCCTTGTCCAACACCAAGACAACTAGTATCAGTAGTAGTACCCATGCCAACCCCACCAATCACAGTGGCACTTGACTGAACATTAATAGGAATATTATCCCCAGATTCCCCACCAGTGGCAGTGGCACTTGATTCACCACCAATGGGAATACCATGATGTGGTGGTGGTTGTGGATTTGAACCTGAAACAAATGTAGGTGGACCCTGAGCGTAATGAGTAGTACCTATCCCTGATGAATCTGAAGAATCAAGTCCAATGACTGGTTTATAAGGACCTTTTGATTTTGACTGTGATGGAAGTTGTACCTGAAGTGGATACCAAATGCCCTCTCCTTTGGAACCTAGATCACCACCTTCAAAACCCATTTTTTCCACAAGGTTTGCCCCTTTGCTATATTTTTCTTTCATGTACTCACTGACTCCACCTAATATTTTAGGGACTGTAGTAGTTGTTGGAGGGGGATCAACAGAAACCTCATGCTCATCATCATCACCTTCAGTCCTGCCATGCTCCATATCCCACAATTTGCTAAACTCTGCATCCTCGTCGATGCTCTCAAATTCTGCACTTGTCTTTGGTTCACCAAGATTCCTCCTCATAGTCCAAAAATCATTTATTTTGGTTTGAATGAAATAATTCTCTTTACATTCGTGTAGAATTGATTTGGGAATAGTTTTTTTAGATGGATTAGCATATTTTAGGTAGAAATTGTAGGACCTCCTATTTTGGATGCCCTGGCCCTCCTCTGTTGTCCTCTATGTGTGCATTTGCAATGCCATAATTTGTGATGAAATTTCTTCTGTTGAAATGTTATTGTCGACTGCAATTTTCTCCATCTCTTTTTTAACCTCATCCCAGGAGTCCTTATTTCTAAGCTTTTCTAGCAATGGCTTACTTTCATGTTGACATAACGCTGAAGAGTTCCCATTTTTCTTAAGCCTTGCTTGAGCTACACCGATTGGATCATATTGCCAGAGACCCTCATCACCAAAGTTAAAAACTGTTAAGAAATCATGTGCCACAATGAATGCTTTTCTCTCAAATGTGAACCCTCCACATGAGAAAGGCAAGGAAGGAAATATGCTCTTCTTTTGCTGACCATGGAAGTGTCTATCTATGCTCTCCAATTTCCATACATACTCTAATGCATATACCCTCTTTGTCACATGTATTGGAAGTCTGTATTGTTTTACTACCGATCTGTAAAACCTTAACATAGTGAATTCTTCCATGAAGAACCAGTAAGCCAATTCTATTTGACTTCCGAGTTGAATGCAATCTCTACAAGACAGAGGCAACCTAGGCATTGGAGTGCTTGTAATTTCATTATACATTGGTGCCAAAACGAAGTCTACAAAATGGTTCTAGTTCTTTCTGTTATCATGCATCCTTATCTTTGGGGTCCAATCATATATTGGACACTTTGTTCTCTTCCCAGTCTTCTCATCAATCTTATAGCTCACAATTTGAAGCTTGTTGGTCTCAAATATTGCATGATACTTGGATAGAAGGAGATAGCACAAGTAGGATGAGAACCTAAATGTCTTACAGGAACCTTTTTTTATCATTAGTAACTGTTTTTGCATGGATTTTACAATGTGCTCAATAAAATTATATCTTACTGGCTGACCTGCACAATGGATATTATAAATCAATTCAAGAAGGCTTGCACCCACTTCCCTATCATTTTCTAATCCTAGGCAAAACGATAGCAAGGAAATAGTATCCCCAACCCATGGAACAAAATTTTTAGAATCATAAGGAGGCTTATGATTCTGATCCAACACAATACCAGTACCAATCTTTATTAGAGCTTTGATAAATGAATCTCTGCGGCTTGGATCGAGACTCTCATAATTCTCTGCCAGCTTTCCTAGGTCAATTTGGACGTTTGAGTTTTGGGCTTCAAATCCTAGGTTCAACAAACGAGCAAATTCTCCCTCATTTATGGATAGAATTTCCTCTTTTGTATTTTTATTGATAATTGTTTTTTTATCTTCATCATAATTTTTGGCGCAGACCATGACAAAATCAAGGCAAGGGAATACTTCAGGTAACACCATGTTTCCCATCCCAACATCCCATGATGCGATTTTATTTGTTTTTTGTTGTAACATTGGGTTGAAAACAGTAAATTTTGCCCTGGATGCATCTGCCACCTTACTAGACAATGCATATCTAATATCTATGATATGCTTTTCACCATGGATAGCAGGGTCATAAATATCATGGTATTCATCAGTGAAACCTGGTGTTTTAACCAGTTCGGTTAGGTACATTTTGTTTTTCACTTGGCTTCTTGTAGAACTACTGCTTCCCGTTTTCCCCATCACTATTATTGTTAATAATTCAAAATAATGCTAGATAAAAACCTAAAAATGCTAACCCTCAAATTGGACCACGGGATTACCAAAAGCAAAAAAGGCGGGATGTAGGTGTTCTAGATTTTACCCGGAAATTGGAATTTCTATTTCACTAGATTGGCACAGACAGTCTCTGTTGCAACTTGCATTCCTCAATTTAGTAGCTGTTTTTGAATCTCCCTCGATTTACAGGTTTGTCCAAGAAATGAAAGACGATTATGATTTACGAGTCTCTTATTTTGAAAACTCTAAAAAGTAGAAAAGTAAAACCTAAATGGCAAAATGTCAAGAATCATGTTGTAATTTTATTAATTACTATTAATAACTATTCAATGCCGAAGGACAAAACATTCATTACTTCAGTATAAATTCTGAGGACATTAAGAATCATGTTGTAATTTTATTAATTATTATTAATAAGTATTCGATGCCGAAGGACAAAACATTCACTACTTCAGTATAAATTCTAAGGACATTAAATGTAATCAGTAATACGTTCAATTCTGGGTGAAGTTCTCCCAAATGTGTTCACTTCCCACATTCAGGCCGAAATCCACCCTAAGCCGTTGATCTTTGCTCATCCAACGAACGAGGGACCAAGGTACCTGTTGTGACTTTACAGGTCTGTTTTTTAAGTCTGTTTAATAATTTTAAACTTCCGTCCGAAAAAGTTCTTTATAGACTTACTTATATTTAATTAAATTTAAAACGTTTCAATTCCGAGCAAAGTTCTCCCAAATGTGTTCACTTCCCACATTCGGGCCAAATTCCACCCTAAGTCGTTGATCTTTGTTCATCTGACGGTCGATGGTACCTGTTTTAAGATGTAGTGGGTCCCACGACTTCTACCATTTTTCTGGCACGTCACCATAATCGTGTCACTTTTCGGGTTTGATTTTTAGTCTATTTAATCATTTTAAACCTCCGCCCGAAAAAAAGCTTTATAGACTTAATTATATTTAATTACATTTAAAATGTCCAATTCCGGGCGAAGTTCTCCCAAATGTGTTCACTTCCCACATTCGAGCCGAAATCCACCCTAGCCGTTGATCTTTGTTCATCCAACGGTCAATGGTACTTATTTTAAGATGTAGTGGGTCCCATGACTTCTGCCATTTTTCTGGCACGTCACCATACTCGTGTCACTTTTCCGGTTTGATTTTTAGTCTATTTAATCATTTTAAAATTCCGCCTGAAAAAGAGATTTTTAAACTTAATTATATTTAATTAAATTTAAAATGTCCAATTCCAAGCGAAGTTCTTAGAAAGGTGTTCACTTCCCACATTCGGGCCGAAATCCACCCTAGCCGTTGATCTTTGTTCATCTAACGGTCGATGGTACCTATTTTTAGATGAAGTGGGTCCCACGACTTCTACCATTTTTTTTGGCACGTCACCATACTTGTGTTACTTTTCGGGTCTTTTTTTAAAGTCTACTAAATCATTTTAAAATTCTGCCCGAAAAAGAGATTTATAGTCTATAGAGTCATAGACTATAAGTATAGACTTTCACTTAATTCTATTTAATTAAATTTAAAATGTTCAATTCTGGGCATTGGGCAATAGTTTGAGATAACTATTTGTAAAGCGAAAAATCGCGATCGAACCCTAGTTGCTCTCCCCCTCTTCCAACTCCAAGGAGAGAGAAGGGAGGTTCACTAGGGTTGATGGTTTTCACTTAGGGGAGAGACTTTACATTCAAAAGAGGGGTTGAAACCCACAAGATCCAATCCCATGCAATGCAAGATTGGATGCTAAATGAGTTTCAAGGGTTATGACAGCAAGGCTACCCTCTTTTGTAAAGAATGTGCATAGAAGAATTAAGCTAGGAATGCATAGAAAGTGAGAAAGATTTGCTTATAAACTGAGATAGGAATACAGTATGAAGCTGCGGACCTGGAATTAGCAGTAAAATGTCGATACGGCGCTGTCCTGCAAATTTGAGCGAAAGTTGCCGGGACGATGGCGCCCAAGCGCCACAGTCCTCCGAAAAATCCGCGAAACGAAGGGGGATCTGTTCGTCTCTGCACAAGGATTCCAGATCTTCAATTTCAGCCGCGTACCTGCAACCTACACACAGAAAAGCGAAGACGATTGGGGGGTTAGGGATTAGGGGTTTGCCTTTAGGTCAAACCCCGGTTTTGGAATTAACCAAGAAATGAGCAATGCTGTAAATGTAAATGTCTGTAATGTAAAACAAGTACTAATACCTTGTTGTAAGGATGTTTGTATCCTTATGTGCGAAGGTATAGATGTTGTATGTTGTATGTTGTAGTAGTATGTTGTAAGTGATCTCCTCTTCAATGGTTGAATCCTTGTCTTGAATGCAACACTTAGCCTTGAATGGAGACTTGAAATGATCAATTGCTTGAAGGAATGCTTGAATGCTTGAATGCTTGAATATAGTTTCCACGCTTTTTCCGTCATGTATCTATCTCCCCAAATGAGAGAGGAAAATGTAGTTTATATACTTGTCATTTAGGGCTGATAGACTGATTTTCCCGACCTTAGGCCGACCAGGAAAGATAATTTTCCAATTTGCAAACATAAAGACCCAAAGTCCAAAAGAGACCGGGCCCAAAATAGGACCCAGGGACCAGGGCGCTGGGCGCTGGGCGCCCTGGTCCTGAAGGACCAGGGCGCTGGGCGCTCTGGTCCCACCTCCCGGGACAGCAGGGTGCAAAGGAGGTTCAGGCCAGGGTGCAAGAAAATGCAGTTTTCAGCGTCATAATCAGGTTTCGGGGTCTCCATTCAGGTTGCGTGTTGCGTCGCCATCGTGAAGACCCAAATGCGGTCGAAATTGCAAGTGTCGCAATTTTAGGATGCTACACTATTAAATATAATGTTAATATTATTTGTAAAAAATTTAAATTAAAAAATAGTATTAAACATGAAACTTAGTTTCTAGAATAAAACAAATAACTAAATAAAAATATAAATTTTGATATGCAATTTGAAAGGTAAAAGTTTAATATTAAAAAGAAAACATTCAATATTAAATCTAAAATATTAATTTAACGTTTAACAAAATTCTTTGAAACTATGTTTATGATATATAATTTTCAAAAATAGTTTTAAAAATATATATATAATTTCAACATAAATTTAGTCTATTAATTTAAAAAAATGTGCAACTGCAGTCCTCAACCTATTAAGGTGAGCAAATTTAGAAAGTACAAATGCCAAGGTGGCGATTAATTGTTGCACAAGGAGTTGTCTGCGGCATGCCGCACAAAAGGAGGAAGGGAAGGATGGCAGGAAATCTTTTTCCTAATCTCATGGCATTAATGTCTTATTGTGCACATTCATTACCCGGCCTATAAGAGTTAAGACGGAGGTAGATTTTTTTACCTTTTCATCTGTGTACCACTTTTTGCTTTGAAGCAGCTGCAAGTGCAGAACAAATCTGTAGTTCGTAGAATTGTACCTTCTGTAAGACAATGGAGGCCAATTTCACACTTCGAACAGACAAGAAGTTGGTGCCCTTTTTGGGCAAAGTATCTGATAAACGAATGCAAAGACTGTTCAGGTTTAAGGAGGAGAAGTTGTGGGCAGTAGCTCGACTGATGCTTGCAGAGGAGGTGGCACATATCAGTCACCGGTATCGAACTAACATGGAGGTTTACTCTCTAATTATGGCGTGGGCCTGTGAATTCTAACCGGAGGTGGAAAAGGTAAAACTCACATTGGTCAAATTGATTGATGGGGAGTTTTTGATTAACCTGGATTCAATCTTGGAGTGGGTGGTGCCGGGAGTTGGCATTCGAATTATGGAAGGGGACGACCAGGAGGAATTGCTTCCTTTTATTCGTGGCCCAAAGGATGAAATCAAATACTAGTGCTATGAACGGGCCTGAGTGGGGTGGGAAGCGATGAAACTCTTTGTTAAATTAACGAGGGTGGATGAAGTCCTGAATGCTTTGCATGTGGTGGAAAGGATGGAGGTTGGTAGGGCATTGAGAGATAGGGCTGAAGAAGGAAGGGCCATACAACTACTGGCGAGCTTGGAGGGCGACCCCGACTTCGGTTTCCTAAACTGCATTCCAAAAATGAAAGTTGAAGCGGCAAAAGGGAAAGCCAAAGCATCGACCTCTGAGGAGGGAAGGGACTGGGAGGAAGCGACCCAGGGGGATAGTGAGACTGAGTGAGCAGCCTATCAACAATGAACTAGTTTTTTTGTCTGCTTGCTATAAGCTGTGGACAAATTTTGTATCTTGAAACATTTCAATTAATTGAATGAAAAAACCTTGACCGATAAACTTTTGTATTTTGCAACTTTTGAAATTTTGCATTTTGAATAACTATATAGTAATAGTATATATTTATAAAATTATAATCAACCATAATCAATGTACAAATAATTAATGGAACGAATTGAATTTTTTTTTTATAGCATTACATAAAAAGATCACAGTATTAAATTTATTTCCATTGTTTAACAAATAATTGAAATAACGTAGCTCATATACAAAAAGCATTTGAAAGAAATTAATTAATAAAAATGAAATAGAATTATAGAAAGCATTTTTATATCCATAAGACTGTAAGAGGCAAAGTGAAACAAACTGGAATTTGAAAAATTATCATTAATATTTATGCTTTTGAAATTTACAATTTTTTCATCAGAGACTTGAGTCCCCCAAAAACTTAAAAGCCAAAATGAGTGAGCCACTGGCACTCAGCCTGTTAGGGTTCAAGGACATAGGAAAAAAAAACTACAGGTAGTGGAATTGTTTACAATTTTTCCCTAATAATCTGGCCCTCCTTCCATGTAGAATTCTTCAGACAACATAAGTTGAGAGAATTCTTCAAGCCACATGTAGTTTGGAAAGTCATCCAGGAGGAACCATTTCTAGAGGAAGTCCCTGCCAATCCACGCCCATTTTCTGTGACGTGTCAGCTACTCCGCATTCAGGTTTAGGAGAAACGGTTGCCTAGCCACTGGTAGTGTTTGGTCAAGGAGGAGAAGCTTGGATAAATCACTTGCCCAAGGGATCCCCACCCCTACTTCTGCAAGAACAACAAGAGTAATGTCGTCTCTGAGGAAGTCTTCCTTAAAAACCTTTCTCAACAGCATCAACATATCCACCTTGTCTCCTCCCAAGTCTAGAAGAGACGCTAAGAAGTAGGATGTAAGGTCCGTGTTAACATGGTACCTATTTTCGTTTCATAGAAATTCTCTGCCCAGCACCATTCGCACAGCTTCATTGGTGAACGACCCAACCTCCTTGCAGATTGATTGGAGGGTTGGGTCTCTAACAGAGCCTAGAAAGGCCCTTTGGTCCTCTGTAGAAATGCTTCTCAAGTGGATGGGAGTGTCCATCTTGAGAAAATAGATTAACAAATTAAACAACCTGAGCAGTGAGCCTATAAACCTAAAATATCGTGAGCTCTGATGATTTATCTACTAAATGGCAAAGGCTAATTGAAGATGAAAGAAGCAGAGATCATATATAAATTGTTGAAGCTCTTGATTGTAATAATTACTTCTTTAACAGTATTAACTGCTATAAATTTTTTTAAATCTTTTGTATCTCTGCAAATCTTTCCCATAAATGCACGAGTGTGCAAAATTGGAAACAGCTATGAACCAGTACCAAATTGGCAAGTATCACATTGGAAGTCATGGGGACAAAGTGGATTGCCGTAAGTGAAAATATATATATTAAATGAACGAAATTATCGATCGTGATTCGTGACATTTGATACGTGTCTATTGAATCCAATTCCATTCTGGGCACTTTCTAGTGAGCTATATTCTCTTCAAAAAATTGGGCCGAAATAAAACTTCAGCCATTGATATACGATCATCAAATGGTTTAAAATCATTGATAGATTTTAGGTATGTGTCACCCTTTACGTGTCAAAGAGGCCGCACTTATTGATACATCGGGCAGAGTCCAGACTCAATGTATTATGTGATGTGGTGTGATGTGCCTTGTCTATTAATGGCAATGAATTTATGAAATCGCCAATGAATTATATATTGTACCGTAAATAACAAAATATTCGCCAAAACAAATTAAAATTTTTTCAAGCGGTGGATAAAAACCGCCAATATATTTAAATAATTTTTCCTTCGGAGTAAAAATTTTCGCTCATACAATTATATATTTGTTCCTTTTAACAATAATTATTCACCTCCCACAATAAATATTTTCCCCATAGAACAAGGTATTATTCGCCAGAAATTTATGGCATTTTCTCACCCTAGAAAAAAAATCACCAATACAAAATAATTTTTTGCCCTATTTTGAAAAAAAAATCACCATCGATATGAAAATTTCTCCCCGAAAATAATGTCTGATTCGCCAGGATTTTACACAATTGCCCGGGGGGGGGGGTTTCTTAAAGTTATCCCTGATACACATTAAAAGATTATAGAAAGCTAGCTATCAAAAACAAATCTACAAATGAAAACAAGAATAAAAATGGGATAAAATGGATATGAATGCTTTTGCTATTGTTCTATGGTAAATTAGTCCAAGGATAATGCCTTGTGTTCAAGATCTTAAAACAATAAAGAAATTATGGAAAACCTTGCAAACAATGTATGAAAGAACTAGCTCAAAATAAAAATGATGGACAGACAATTTAGTGATTTGAAGATGGAGGGAGAAGATAGCATGAAGGATCACATTGCAAAATTGAATCATTTGAGAAATTAACTCACAATGATGGAGGTTGAATATCAAGATTTTGAAATTATAGATTTTTTGATTGAAAGTCTTCTTGATGAGTACAACTTGAGGATGATAGTGCATAAGAAATTGAAGGAATAGATTCATTTTCAATGAAAGGACATGATGGTTAGGCATTGAAAGTAATAGATGTGAATCTTTTACTATTGGAAACAATGCAGCAAATTGAGAGGGGGGGGGGGGGGTGAATCACTTTGTACAAAAACTTATTTTGAAAGCAAAGATTGTCATCCTGGATCCCCTCAAGCGATCAAGCTTCTTCCAGAGGACCTATCTTTGATACCAATTGTTGGCAACAATGCAACAAACTGAGAGGGGGGGGGGGTGAGTCAGTTTGCATACAAACTTCCTACAACTTAAACCACAAATCAGATCTGATAATTTATAGTTAAAGTATGAAACAACACCACATCAATAACACACATAACACCAAATTTTTTGACATGGGAAACCCAATTAAGGGAAAAACCATGGTGGGAACCTACCCACAATGAGATCATACCTTATTAGGAGTAAATGAAAATATTACAATGGGGAATGCACATGCATTCAGGCACACTGCTTAGTGCTCATTGCTCAAAATAAGAAACCCAGAAAGGCTACAACCTTTAGGGAAGTCACACTGCCTTATAGGAAGTCTCACTGACTTACAAAAGAATTCAAACAACAAACCAGATTACATGAATTGTGAAAATAACATCTCCATATACCTGAGTACAGTTCTGGTTAAGCACACGGTCTACTCTGCAACACTTCTCTTCTCTCCTTCACACTTCTGAAAGATCAAATCACTTGTTCGCATATACAATTTGATCATACATACTCTTAAAGATCACATACATACATCTTACATGATTATTACATTTATTTAGACAAGACATCAACCTATATTTCAAGGTCGGCCAAACCCTCAATACAAATTATAAAATAATAATCTCACAAGCTACAAAAATACATGCGGACCAAAACAATGTCAACAAAGACATAGTCTGGACCCAAATCAATACTGCAAATACGCAACACCTCCCACAATTATGCCTTGATCATCTGCAACATGCTACAACCACCAAGAATGTCACATAACACGAAGAACATTACTAGAGAAAGAAAATCTTTAATAACGCACACAATAATCAATGCGGACCACCAATACGCATAGAAAACGATCTAGACATATTCACAAGCAACGTGAATTGCACCACAACCACTGCAATAACCCGAATCACTAGAATCATCATCATCTTGTTAGTACTGATACTTAATGTAAATTACAGATGCCAATAGCTAACAAGATGAGAGGGGGGGTGAATCATACAAACTTAAACTTCCATAAAATCAATAGATTCATCCTCGGTAACTTATACTCAGCAACTTAACCAAAAATTGTTAAACATGCAAACTTAAGAACACATAATCATAACAACACTCATAACACCAAATTTAACATGGAAAACCAAATAGGGAAAAACCACTATGGGATTTTGGACCCACTAAGAAATATACATTTCGCCTTCATTAACCGATATCGATAACCTTAGGGTTTATCGACTAGGTTCCTTGCTCGGTTGCATAGTATAGTATTAACCTTACAATCAATAACATATGTAGGATATCAAAACAATCTAAAAATCATGATCTCATCATTGTCTAACTCGGTAATAGTTGCCCATTGAATAACTTATTCGTCCCTTTATTCATCACATTCTTTCTGTGTCTTTTACCGACATCTTAATTCTCTTCTAATCAATCTTCTTAAGATATGGCAACATCATACTGAATCAAATAATCAATTTCTTGACATCAATGACAAAATAATGTTATAAAGATGGTTATCATCCTTCTTCAGTTATATCAATAATCTTCAACAACCTTCTTAATATCCTTATTGAATATCAACAATCTTTCTTACTGTAATACCAACAATCTCCCCCTTTGGCATTGATGGCAAAACCAACAATTAAATGGTAATACCAACAAGATATTCAAATTGATTCGGATTCAGATTGTTGTTAGACTTCTCTTGTTATCCTTGATCTGTTGTCTTCTGAAGTCTTCTCCATTTTCAATAGGCTTCTGAGTTGTTGACTTGCATTTAGTCTTCTCCATTTTGCAATCTACTACCCCTGTCATTAGTCTTCTGTTATTTCCATCATTCAGGGCTTTATCATGCAGTCAACCATTTAGTCTTTCAACCATTTAGTCTTCTCCCCCTTTGACAACAATGCCAAAAAGTAAAAGAACTAAATCATGATTTCTTCCTCTATGAAGTGATTTGCCTTGTTGTGTACCATCTCAATCTCGGTCAAATCGACTTGTCTCTATTCATTTTTTTTTTGCACACCTTTAGAAAACCTTCTAAAGTGCGTAAATCAACATCAATCCACA
Source organism: Cryptomeria japonica (assembly GCF_030272615.1). Lineage (NCBI taxonomy): Eukaryota > Viridiplantae > Streptophyta > Pinopsida > Cupressales > Cupressaceae > Cryptomeria > Cryptomeria japonica. Next base: position 35,594,752 of record NC_081414.1, on the reverse strand, counting down.
CATAATATTCTATAGATACATCGAATTGATGCTTTCACCGAACTCGGTCAGTGAGTAGAAGATAGGGGTAGGACCCCTAACTTGCTTCTGAGATACTCAAAAGTGTCCCTTGGCAGTGGCTTTGTGAAGATGTCTACTAATTGCTCCTTTGAACTGATATATTCCAGCACAACTTTCTTCTCTTGAACTTCTTCTCTGAGATAGTGATACTTTATAGATATATGCTTTGTCTTAGAGTGCATCACTAGATTCTTTGAAATGTTAATGGCACTAGTATTATCACAGAATATAGTTACTGGCTTGGTAACTTTCTCATTTATACCTTCCAACAATTGTTTGATCCATGCTATATTGGTACAATTCAATGCTGCAGCAACATATTCAGCTTCTGCTGTAGATTGAGAAATACATCCTTGTTTCTTGCTTAGCCAACTTACTAGTCTTTCTCCCAAAAAGAAAGCTCCACCACTTGTGCTTTTCCTGTCATCTATGTTGCCTGCCCATTCAACATCAATATAAACTTTTAAATCAAAATTATTTCTCATTCCATATACTAAGCCATAATCTTCAGGGCCTCTCAGGTATCTGAAAATTCTCTTGATTGTTGTCATATGAGTTTCCTTAGGATCTGCAGAGAATCTTGCTACAATACCTACTGCATGTGCTATATCCAGTCTACTATGCACAACATATTGCAATTTTCCAATCATAGATCGGTAAAGTGTCTCATCAACATATGCAGATTCATCATTCTTTGATAATTTATAGTTAGTAGTCATAGGAGTACTTACTGGTTTAGAATCCTCCATTCCAAATTTCTTCAAGATTTTCTTTAAGTACTTGGATTGAGTAATGAAAATCTCATCTTTCATTTGCAATATCTGTAATCATATAAAATACTTTATCTCACCGATTAGTGACATCTCAAATTCTTTGCACATTTCATTTCCAAAGTTCTTGCATAAGGAGTCATTACCACAAAATATAATGTCATCAACAAATATGGCTGAGATCAATATTCCATTGTCCTCATCTTTCTTCATGTACATATTGTTGTTGTCACTTGTCCTTATAAAACCAATCTTGATTAAATAAGAGTGCAATCTTTCATACCATGCTCTAGGTGCTTGTTTTAGACCATATAAAGCTTTGTTCAGTTTGCATACCTGATCTTTACTCTTATCTTCAACAAATCCTTCAGGTTGTTCAATGAAAACTTCTTCTTCTAGTATACCATTAAAAAATGCGGATTTAACATCCATTTGATATACCTTGAAATTTTTGAAAGCAACATATGCCAACAATGTTCTTACTCCCTCAAGTCTAGCCACAGGTGCAAAAGTTTCACCATAATCTATTCCTTCTTCTTGAGCATAACCTTTGCAAACTAGTCTTGCTTTGTTGCGAATGACCTCACTTTTTTCATTTAGCTTGTTTCTGAAAATCCACTTAGTACCGATTACATTTTTGTCCTTTGGTCTTGGGATTAGTGTCCATGTGTCATTCTTCTTGATTTGATCAATCTCTTCTGTCATAGCATTTACCCAATCTTCATTGTTAAATGCTTCTTTCACTATTCTCGGTTCAAATTTAGAAATCAGACATGTGTTTTGTCTCAGTTTGTTTCTTGTCATAACTGGATCATCTTTATCTCCTATAATCTGACTTGATACATGATGTCTTCTGACATATTTGGCTAATATAGGCTCGGTAGGTTCTGTATGATCTTCTTCATCACTCGGTAGCTGGACATTATCTTCATTTTCTTCAGCAGCTTTCTCGGTAGTACTTCTCGGTTGAACATAAACAAATTCTTCATAATTTTCTGGTACTTTGGAATTTCCTTCATCATTTCTTTCTGCAAATTCATCAATTTTCACATTTGCACTTTCCACTATTTTGTTAGATGATTTGATCAGACATTTAAATGCTTTACTTCTAGAAGAATAACCAAGAAATGTTCCTTCTTCACTTTTCTGATCAAACTTTCCATTTATGTCATCTTTGTGAACATAGCATCTACTTCCAAAGATTTTAAAGTAACTTACATTAGGTTTCTTGTCATACCAGATCTCATATGGTGTCTTCATAGTTCCTTTTTTCAGTTGAACTCGGTTCAGGGTGTAAACTGCAGTGCTGATTGCTTCTCTCCAAAATGTTTGAGGTACCCTCTTTTCTATCATCAAGGTTCTTGCACAATCCACAATTGATCTATTTCTTCTCTCGGCTATCCCATTTTGCTGAGGTGCTCTCGGTGCAGATACTTGCCTCTTTATACCATGATCATTGCAGTATAAGTTAAATTCATCAGAAGTGAATTCTCCTCCTCTATCAGATCTAAGACATTTCAGTTGTCTTCCTGTTTTATTTTCAACTCTTGCCTTGTACCATTTGAACATTTGAAAAGTTTCTGATTTTTCTTTTAAAAACATAACTGACATCATCCTTGAGTAATCATCCACAAATAATATGAAATATTTATCACCATAATAACTTTGAACTTTCATTGGACCATAAAGATCAATGTGTACTATATCTAAAATTCCTTTAGAAGTGTAGGACTTACTTGTAAAGCTTGATCTTGTCATCTTACCCATTTGGCATCCTTGACACATAGCATTCTCAAGTTTTTCAAGACTCGGTAGACCTCTTACTCGGTGCTTCTTACTTATTTTGATCAGATTATCAAAATTTACATGACAAAAACTTTTATGCCATAACCAGGTATCATTTATCTTTGCATAAAGACACTTGTTCTGAGTTGAGTCAAGATGAAATATATTACCTTTTGTTTGTGTCCCGGTAGTAGCTAACTTTCCATGTTTGTCATGAACTTTGACAATTCCTTTCTGAAATTCTATTCGGTATCCTGTATTGTTTAGTTGTGCTACACTTAACAAATTGTATTTCAATCCTTCAACCCTGTATACATAATCACATTTAGCATTGTCAAGAAGTGTTATAGATCCTTTACTTTTCACCGGACATGGTGCATCATAACCAAATCTTACATAGCCTCCATCATAGTCTTCTAATTTAACAAACTTGTGTTTATCACCTGTCATATGATGTGAGCATCCACTGTCTATGATCGAAGAATCATTATTATTTATGTGAGATATTAGGGCTTTTTCTTCATACCTTTCCTCATCATATCCATCTTTAATAGCCACATAAACAACTTCATCAGTATCAGTTTCATCATATTTGTCATCGTTGGATTCCTCATCTGCTACTAGACATGTCTTTCTATCTCTCCTTCTGAAGTCTCAGTGTCCTCTATATTAGTTATCTTTCTTCCTATTATCTTGGTATTCTCTCTTTTCACTAGATTCTTTATCATGGCAGTTAGAAGCCACATGTCCTATTTTATCACAATTGAAACATTTTAAAGGTAGCTTTCCTTTATACTTACCTTTTCCTCTCAGTAACATTCTGGCTAATAGTGCTTCAAATTCTTCTTGCTTCTTGATTTCCTCATACAGTCTGTGCACTTTTTCCATGTTCATGCGAAATCTTTCACTTGCTCCGCTGTGATCTCCTTCAGAGTACTTACTCATTCTATCATTGTAATCATCAGATTTACCAATATGAAAAGAACTGAATGCAAATTCTACTTTATTTACCGAAGACCCACTATTATCAAAATTACTTAACTCAAATGCATGTAGCTTACCAATAGTAGCATCCAAAGAAACTGGCATGTTAGGTACAGATCTCAATTCATTGATTGCAGAGACTCGAATAACATAAGCTGGTAGAAGGGTTCTCAACAACTTACTTGTTATATCCTTTTCTTCAATAGTTCCACCTGCTCCTTTAATTTGATTGACAATCTCCTTTAGTCTTGTACTGTATTGGGTTATGTTCTCACCTTCATTCATCCTCATGGATTCAATTTGTCCTCTTAGACTATCTACTTTTGCTCTTTGAACATGTTCATCACCTCCATACACAGATGTGAGCTTAGTCCACATTGCTTTTAAATCATTGCAGCCTTCTAGATCATTAAAATCTGAGTCGGTCAATGCTGATGTTATTTCAATCATAGCTTGAATATGTTCTTGCTTTGCTTTAATCTCTTCCAAGGTCATAGGGTTGGTGCTCGGTGCAATGTAATCATTCTCTAGATAATATGTTACATATTCTCCAATTCCTGATAAATGTAGCTTCATCCTTTTCTCCCATGTGGAGAAACTTGACTTGTTCATCTTCGGTGCATCCCTTTTATACATCTTTGAATCTTTGCCTCAAGTACCTTTAAACTTTTTCTTCCGGAGTCCTTAGCTCTGATACCAATTGTTAGTACTGATACTTAATGTAAAGTACAGATGCCAATAGCTAACAAGATGAGAGGGGGGGGTGAATCATACAAACTTAAACTTCCATAAAATCAACAGATTCATCCTCGGTAACTTATACTTCAACAACTTAACCAAAAACTGTTAAACATGCAAACTTAAGAACACATAATCATAACAACACTCATAACACTAGATTTAACATGGAAACCCCAATAGGGAAAAACCACTGTGGGATTCCGGACCCACTAAGAAATATACTTTTCTAGAGTATGCTCGGTTAAAAGCAAATCCTGTTAAAGATTACAAACACATTGCTAGATGTGACCCGGTTAAGGGATTTCCCTCAGATCTGTTAGGATCTTCACTTTGTTAGAAGTGACCTTGTTAAAGGATTTCAAACACTCTCTTTAGAATGTTACCTTGCTAGAGGGTTTACATATAAGACTGTTAAGTCCACTCGGTTAAGAGATTTTCTGTCACTTACAAAATAACAATAATAAAATCTATCTGCAACTTCACATCTAAAATGCTAAAGCAGATTCTTATTTGCTCAAAACAATCTAGTCATAGGACTTATCTTGTCCCTCTGCTGGGCTCTCTACTCTGTTATTCAAACAGGTCTTCAAGCTTCTGTACTCGGTAATCACTATGCAGCATCCCTGTGCATACACTTGCCCGTATACATTGTTTATCAACAATTCCTTATTTATAAACTATTGCTAACCACTAAATCTCCTTGATCACATTTCCCATGATCAATCTTAGCCATCAGATCTTCAAACTTGACTATGTTCAATGTATCCTTTCAATCTGAAAATGTATTACCTTACCTTGGGACTTGCATTCCCTTCTTGGAACTTGCATAAGGTTATTACAGTTCAATTTGTGTTGTAGATCTTTCTGCTGATTTTCCTTTGCCATAGATCCTTAACAAACTTCATACACGGCATACCAATCATTTATACATTTCCAGCTAATCATTGTCCTTCATTAAATAATGCTTTTATCCATCCCATGCGCACTGTCATAACTTGGTTGCAACTCGGTAAATACTAAACTTTACTCAGTAGACATTTCGCCTTCATTAACTGATATCGATAACCTTAGGGTTTACCGACTAGGTTCCTTGCTCGGTTGCGTAGTATAGTATTAACCTTACAATCAATAACATATGTAGGATATCAAAACAATCTAAACATCATGATCTCATCATTTTCTAACTCGGTAATAGTTGCCCATTGAATAACTTATTCCTCCCTTTATTCATCACATTCTTTCTGTGTCTTTTACCAACATCTTAATTCTCTTCTAATCAATCTTCTTAAGATATGGCAACATCATACTGAATCAGATGATCAATTTCTTGACATCAATGACAAAATAATGTTATAAAGATGGTTATCATCCTTCTTCAGTTATATCAATAATCTTCAACAACCTTCTCAATATCCTTATTGAATATCAACAATCTTTCTTACTGTAATGCCAACACATCTTTCTACTAGAGACCAAGAACACCAACATAACCGATTGTCAACCTGAAAGATTTGCTTGTGGATTCCCAAATCATGAACCACTCAAACTGAGGACACACATCAACGTCCATGACACATCCCACACATTTGCAACTAAAGATATTACAATTCCAGAGCAATACGAAGCATAAACCAGAATAATGAATAACACGAACAACTACATAACATCCTTAATACCATATCTCATAACTTGATCAAATCATCATGTGGACCTCTACAAATGGGAATGAACCATCTACAGACAACATACCAAAAACCCTATAATTAGCATCAGCTCATCTGCAAACCTAACTCATCCAACCAGACTGGAACAATGGAATACATAGAAGAATATGTTGACATCAATGACAACACATCATTCCAACAATCTCCCCCTTTGACATTCATGGCAAAATATGAATTTTAAAAAAAATCAATGCAAAGAAAGAAATCAACTTACAACAATCTCCCTCAAAATCATAAGGATCAGCTCCCCCTTAGACAAACAACTCAAAATACTTCAAGGTTTTTCACATGCTTCTCTCCCCCTTTGACATCAATGACAAAGGCTCAAGAAAGAAGATTCTCTCCCACAAATATATATATTTGAACCAACATTGAACACCATGTAGTTTCATAAAATTGTGACCCTATCAATTTACGACTGCATTAGGGTCCTCACGCATGCGAACTCAAATCCTCTAGCCTGATCGGAGACCGGAGATTGCTCGACTTGCGAAAACAACTTCTTCCTTGGCCTCTACATCACCCCGACCGCATTCTGCCCTGGAGAAAGGGGTAGGATAGGGGCATGGCACCATTGTCCCCCCTTGGATAGGGGTGTGGCACCCTTGTCCTCCCAAGATAGGGGCATGGCGCCCCTACCGCATGACCCTTCCTAGAGAATGCCTTGTGGGTTGTGCCTCGGGCTATAAACCTCCCCGATGTCGGCCCATGACGAAATTCAAATTCACCAAACATTTATTTAAGGGGCATTCATCCTCTCATTTGCATAAGTGGGATAAGTTGGATAAGTGGGAATTTCATAAGCAATCAAGCATTCAAGAGCATTCAAGCATTCTTTTCCAGCATTGAGCATTCTCAAGTCTCCCTTCATGGCTAGGTGTTGCATTCAAGTCAAGGATCCAACCATTGAAGAGGAGATTGATTCCAACATACAATTCCATACAAGCATTTCTATCAACATTTCTACTACAACCTCCCTTGAGGTGACTTACAATTCAGTCTTTCATTTACATCTACTTGCAAGTACTTTCTTTCATTACTTAGTTAATTCCAAAACTGGGGTTTGACCTAAAGGAAAACCCCCAATCCCAACCCATTTTCCTCTCTTTTTTGTGTGTAGATTGCAGGTGCGCGGTTGTACTATTGGATTCGAGCTTCATTTGCAGAGGCAAAAGAACCCTTTTCGTTTCGCAGATTTTTCGGAGGACCATGTACATTCCCGCCATGGTTCGGATAACTTTTCGTCAATTTCTCAAGGCGACTTCGTCTCAACATTTTACTTCCAGATCCAAGTGCACAACTTCATCCCATATTTAGATCTCAAGTTATAATTGATTCTTTGCCACGTTTGCACTACATAATTTAATCAATTTCCTTTCCAAATCAAACAAGAAAGAAGGGATCATCCTAACATTCTGAATTCATTCAGAATTTAATCCATCATCTTTGTGTGGAGATTGAATCTAGTGAATTATCTCATCCCTTATCTTCCTAATGTAATGGTAAAAAGTGCTTGAAGGATAATCAATAGTGAAACTCTCATCTCTCTTTAAGGGAAAGGGTAGTTTTCCTCTTGATCCATCATTCATCATTTTCCCACCATTACATTTTGGTGAACCCGACATCTTGCATGCTTTCCTTTGAACAAAATTGCATATTTTTCATTTACAAGTTTCAACTTTCTGCAAACTTAGTGGTTAAATCATTCAAAACCCTAGTTTTTCAATTTAACATGAACTTGTGATTTGTAAAAATTGCTTGTGGTTATCTTAGATCTGAAAATTGTTTTGATTGTCAAATTCAATTTCCTCATTGTCTTGTTCAATTTGCAATTAAAATTTACAAAATTAAGAGGTTACTTGTTAAAACCCTAATTTTCATAAATCATCTTGAACTTGTGTAAAAAGTGGATTTCAATTTAATTTTCAGATTTCTAATTGTTCTCAGATTTGTCTTCAATCCTACCCTCCTCATGATGGACCTGGTCTCCTTCTTGCACCTAATATTCCTCCTTTATATGGCACAGTTCCACCTCCTTCCTCTTATCGAGAGAAGAGGCCCGCTTCGCCTATTGTTCAACCAAAAAGACCTCAACCTAAACCTTCAACTATCAAGGAGAGAAATGTTCCTACTTGTTCAAGTGTTCCTTCTTCTTCTTAGCCTTCCCCTAAGACTTGACGAAATCATTGTGCGAGAGAACGTTGACAATGATGCCATGTTTGAGTGTGTGAAGTTATCCCTCAAAATACTCAGTCTCCTCAGACTCCAACAGTTGACATGATTCTCTTTTCTCCTAAGAAAGATGTTCAACCAATATCTCTAAATCATAAGTTGCATAAAACATGTGATGGTTTTACTCCTATTCATTCTCTTACTCCTCTTTCTTTAAACTTTGATGAAGAAATGGGTGAAAATGTTATTCATAATGGTAGTACAAATCCTAATGCTACTGATAGTGAGTATGAGTATGTTGATGTGGACAAACATTTATTGGATGAGTTTTCACAAACTTTAATCCTAGCTCCTAGAATCAAACAAAGTGACTTACAACATGAGCATAGTCCTTGTTTGGATCTTGTGATAGCTCCATGTGTTGTGCTCAATATCACTACTTTGGCATGTTGCTCGCCTTCCCAAAATAGTGATCAACAAGATTGTAAGGTGGATGTCGTGCTAGATTAGCAATACTAGCACTGCAGTTCTTTCTCCCTCTCCTTTCTTTCTCTTTTGTGACCATTCTTCTATGTGTATCCATGTTCTTCTATTGTTCCCTTAATGTCTACTTGGGTACACTGCACAACATTGAGATATTTTCTTTGTCTCTTTCATGTTGACTCAAAAGACATCCTCTCTTCCCTTTCTTATAAGGTAGTGTCCTTCTTTGGGGAATGAAGATTATTATATGCATATACATACATGATATACATGAGTTATGATACAAAATACTAACCCCGAGGAAAGCGACACTACCTCGTGTTTTGTGTTTATTATCATTGGGTTTATACCTCGATTGGGGGCTAAATCCTTGTGATAACGTGCTCCCTCTCGACTCTCTCTTGGGGGTATCCTACCTTAAAGCCATCACTATTGATAAGGCGCGTGCGGTCGCTTTAACGTGGGGGTATACACTCCACTCATACTTTCCTTCTTGTGATACTTAGAGTTACATAGTGAACTTTGCTTTGCTTTGTAATCTTTTTATCCTTGCTTTCATGACTCATAGTGAAGGGAACTTTTCTACTTGCAGTCATGGTTCTCCCCTTCTCGATCTTCCCTTTTACTTTGTCAATCGAAGTCGTAAGATCCTAAGTCCACTAGGGGCTTGGTGCATCTTGCCTCCTTGAAGTGGTAAAAGTCTTTCAATCTTGTTTCCTTGTACTTTACCGACAGTATTGGCGTACACTTATACTCCCGCTAAAGTGGGGGCTAAATGTAGTGTCGTAAAATTGTGACCCTAGCAATTTTTGACTGCATTAGGGTCCTCAGGCATGCGAACTCAAATCCTCTAGCCTTATTAGAGACCGAAGAGTGTTCATCTTGCGAAAACAACTTCTTCCTTGGCCTCTACATCACCCCGACCGTATTCTGCCATGGAGAAAGAGGTAGGATAGGGACGTGGTGCCACTTTCCCCCCTTGGACAGGGGCGTGGTGCCCTTGTCCTCCCAGGATAGGGGCATGGTGCCCTTGTCCCTGCCCTATTTTAGGGCAGGACCCTTCCTAGAGCATGCTTCGTGGGTTGTGCCTTAGATGGGAAACCTCCCCGATGTTGGCCCGTGATGAAATTCAAATCCACCAAACATGTATTTAAGGGGCATTCATCCTCTCATTTGCATGAGTGGAATAAGTTGGATAAGGGGGAATTTCATAAGCGATCAAGAATTCAAGAGCATTCAAGCATTCTTTTCCAGCATTGAGCATTCTCAAGTCTCCCTTCAAGGCTAGGTGTTGTATTCAAGTCAAGGATCCAACCATTGAAGAGGAGATTGATTCCAACATACAATTTCATACAAGCATTTCTATCAAAATTGCTACTACAACTTCCCTTGAGGTGACTTACAATCCAGTCTTTCATTTACATCTACTTACAAGTACTTTATTTCATTACTTAGTGTATATGGTGAAAATGGAAATAATAATAACGATATTGAAAGGCTAAATGAATTCAACCACAAAACCCTAGCCTAACAACAACAAAGATCCACTATAACATATGAAGATTACCTAAGACAATGCAAATCAAATGAAATCACAAAGATTATACCATCACATGTCCAATAGGGTTTGGATATCCATTCTTCCTATCTCCATTGATCTTGTTTGATGTATTTGCTCTCAGATTTTATGTGCACAAGAGCTCAACAAAGAACGGAATGTGGTTGCAAGTAGGATCACATATGCCAAGTATTCAATTGATCAAGTAGTTAGGTTGATTAGAATGATTGATTAGGGTTGATAATGAAGGAAGCATCTCCTTATATAGAAGACACTATATGAAATGGAGGGATAAGATTGAGAGGTGTAAAAGGAGGTCGGCTATGATTAGAGGGTAGGTAAAAGAAATAATAAAATAATGAAAGGGGTAGGTAGTGTATGAATTAAGAGATGAATGACATGTGTCATGGGTAGAAAAGGCTAATGAATTAAGTAAATAAATAAAGATTTATTTAATTAATAGAAGAAGTGGGATCAATTAAATAAATAAGATATTTATTTAATTTAAGAAAAAGATAATTTAAATAAATAAATGTATTTATTTAAATGAGAAATAAGGCTAGAAGAGGATAAATGAATGAATTAAATAAATAAAGATTTATTCAATTAATAGAAGAATTAGGTTCAAATAATTAAATAAATAAAATATTTATTTAATTAGACTGGACAATTTTAGGTGTCTACACTTAGTTAATTCCAAAACTAGGGTTTGACCTAAATGCAAACCCCCAATCCCAACCCATTTTCCTCTCTTTTCTGTGTGTAGGTTGCAGGTGCCCAGTTGTACTTTTGGATTTAGGATTCATTTGCAAAGGCAGAAGAACCCTTTTCGGTTCGCATATTTTTCGAAGGACCGTGTACATTCCTGCCATGGTCCGAACAACTTTTCATCAATTTTACAGAGCAACTTCGTCTCGATATTTTACTGCCAAATCCAGGTGCACAACTTCATCCCATATTCAGATCTCAAGTTATAATCGATTCATTGCCACTTTTGCAGTACATAATTTAATCAATTTCCTTTCCAAATCAAACAAGAAAGAAGGGATCATCGTAACATTCTCAATTCATTCAGAATTTAATCCATCATCTTTGTGTGGAGATTGAATCTAGTGAATTATCTCATCCCTTATCTTCCTAATGTAATGGTGAAAAGTGCTTGAAGGATAATCAATAGTGAAACTCTCATCTCTCTTTAAGGGAAAGGGTATTTTTCCTCTTGATCCATCACTCATCATTTTCCCACCATTACACACCAACACTAACTACTCCCCCTGAGTAGTAGCCTCACTCATCAATCCAGAGCATAAAATATCTCCGTGAAGTTCACCGGACTAATGCAAATCCATGCATCTTAGTTCTAATCAGGAGGGGACATTATCCTTAAGTTCTCTCTGAGATACTCAAAAGTATCTTTAGGCAAAGGCTTCATAAAAAGATCTGTAATCTATTCCTTTGTAGATACCTACTTCGGTCTGACTTCTTTCTCATTCACTTTCTCTCTCAAGAAATGAAACTTGATTGATATATGTTTTATTTTGTAATGCAATGCCAGATTCTTTGAAATATTGATAGCACTTGAATTATCACAATATATAGCAATAGGCTCATCATAAATAACTCATATATCCTTCAATATATTCTTCATCCAAATTACTGAAGTACAATTGCTAGCAGCAACAATGTATTCAGCCTCTGCAGTAGATAAGGAAATAACATTCTGCTTCTTACTTGCTCAAGAGACCAACTTCTTACCCAAAAAGAATTTACCACCTGTAGTATTCTTCCCATCTTCAACATCACCTACCCAATCAGCATTTGGGAGTTTTAGGATTTTCTTGAATTTCAGGTTCTTGAACTCTTTCTTTTGTATTAACAAATGCATCTTCATTCTCAGGTTTTTTCAGAGCAATATGAACTTGACTTTGGGTTTGCACTTGTTTTCCTTTATCGAAACTAGCATCATGATCATCAGAATCATATCCGCAAGATTTAATTTGTCTCGTATTACCTTCATCAACCTTCACATTAGCACTTTCAACCATCTTTCTCAATATTTTATTATATCACCAGTAGGCCTTACTTTTTGTAGAATGACAAAGAAAGATTCCTTCATCACATCTAGCATCAAAATTTTCAAGATCTTCATCTCTTTTGATATAGCATTTACTACCAAAAATTTTAAAATATCTATAGTAAGAGGATGACCAAACCATAACTCATAACGAGTCTTACCAGTATCACCTTTGACATTTATCCTGTTAAGAGTGTATACTGCAGTACTTACAACTTCTCTCCAAAATACATGTAGAACATTTCCTTCAATCATCATGGTTGTAGCAACTTCTTGAATTGTTCTACTCTTCCTTTCTACAATACCATTTTGTTGTGGTGTCCTAGGATCAGGTAACTATTTCTTAACTCCATGCTCTTTACAATATGCATTAAACTCACCGAAAGTGAATTCTCCACCTCTGTCAGATCTCAGACACTTCAGCTTCAATCCAGTCTCAGTTTCAACTCTAGCCTTGAAAATCTTGAACTTCTCCAACGCTTCAGACTTCCCCCTTAAGAAAGTAACCCACATTATTATTGAATAATCATCAATCAGCAACATGAAACACTTGTCACCATGCAAGCTTCTCACTCTATAAGGAACACACAAATGTGTATGCACAAGATCCAACAATCCATTAGAATTATATTGTTTGCTCTTATAAGTAACTCTTGTATGCTTCCCTAGTTGACATTCCTTACATATCGAATTAGAAGGCTTTATTAACTTCAGTAGATCTTTCACTGCTTGAGAAAAACTTATCTTAACCATGTAATCAAAGTTTACATGACACGTCCTTTTATGCCATAACCAACTTTCATCAATCAAAGTAATCAAACAACTTTTACCACCAACATTCAAGTGAAAGATATTACCTTTAGTCTTTGTCCCTGATGCAATTTGAGTGTTGGAGCTACTCAAGATCTCACATTTGTCATTCTTGGATTGCAGGTTATATCCCTTATCAACCATCTAACCAACACTCAAAATATTATGCTTTAAACCTTCAACATACAACACATCATCAGTATTCTTCTTACCATCAAGAGAAATATAACCTCTACCATGGATTACACAAGCTTTGTTATCACCAAATCTTACTATACCGCCATCATACTTTTCCAAATTTACAAATTTACTCTTATCGCCTATCATATGATGAGAGCAACCACTGTCAATTACCCATTCATCTTTCTCCTTGACTTTAGCAGCTAAAACTTTCTCCTCATTAGTACAGCTTGTAGATCTGTAGTTACATGGCCATCTTCCTTGATACCAATGAACACAAATTCATCTCCTGATTTTCCCTTATCCGACTCGTCATTTGTCACACCTTCATCAACATCATAATAAAACTTCTTTTTATATTTCGATTTATATGCCTTGAATGGCTTCTTAGGATTTATATCTCTTTCCGGACCCCTTGATGCAAAATGTCCTATCTTATTACATAAAAACATTTAAGAGGTAACTTTACTTCATACTTATCAACACCTTTAGGGATTCTTCTGGCAATAAGTGATTCAAGCTCCTCAAGCTCTCTTTCTTCATCTTCCATATCTTTCTCATATATGGATACTCTTGTAGAACTTTCTCCTAGATCATATCTCTGCTTCCCAAAAATAGTAGCTTTGAATGCAGATTCAGTCTTAGGAAGAGAGTCTCCAAACTCACTTATCTCAAAAGTAGCAAGTTTACCAATCAGCATGTCTCTTGTCACATTTGTCACAGTCTGGATCTCATCAATAGCAACAACTTTATGTTTGTAAGCAGGAGGCAAGGATATCGATACTTTAGCAACAATCTCAGATTCTTCTAATACTCCACCAACACATTTGATTCCACACACAAGCTCATTCATTTTTTGCATAAAAGAAGTAGTCTCTAAATCAATCACATTAGTCATCTCAGAATCTTACAAGCAACTCAACAATGCTTCCTTAGCTCTAATATTGTATTATGCTTCCTTTATCTCATCTGGAGTAGTAGGTGTATGCGGGAAAAGCGGGTTGATAGAACTTAAAATGTGAAAAATGAAGCCTAAGGAGCCTTGCTCACACACCCATAGGACTTCTTGGTGCAAGCTATGGAGTCATGAAGTATGACTCAGCTTCTCAAGGTTGGTTCCATGGTTCTCTATCTCACAAGGTCCCTCAAACCAATTTCTCTGCTCTCAGATCACTGAGCAAAGTGGTTTAGGGATGACAAATTCAAGAACGAGGGATGATTTGGTTGATTTTAAGATGAAATGCATCCTAAGTTATACATGATCCTATAAATGATATATTAGTCTATGATTAAACTAAATGATAAGGAAAATACTCTAAACATGCATATTTAGGTTAATTCCTATAAAAATGAGAGGCTAAATGATGAGCATAAAATAAGATATTTAAGCTTGCATAGATTTGAGTATAAGTGTGATGTTAAAGACTTGGATGATGAAAATGGAGGAATGAGAGCTCTATTTATAGCAAAAATAGGGCAATGGATGGTCAAGATTGAAAGAGTTAATCAAGGGCTAAGTTTGAAAGTTGTCAATCCATGTTTACAATTGGCACCAATGAAATGGTGACAATTGTCAACATGAGGTTGGTTGAGAGGAGATGTAAGAAGCAGTAAATGCTTGAGAAGACCTCATGGTTATCTTAGGGGGTAAGGGTTATGGTTAAGTTAGGATTACCCATTGGATAAAGCTTTTACCCAAAGGATAAACTCTTGTGCAAAGGATTAAGGATAACCATGGTCAAAGCAATAAATGCTTGATGAGACCCTTGGGTTACATGTAGGTTGAGTTTAGGGAAATTCTTTAATCATGCTAGAGGGTTGAGTTAACCATTAATGGTTTGGGAGACTTTCAAAGTTAAGTGGTTGAAGCCTTTAAGGGTTTTCAAAGACTTTGAGGGTTTGAGAAGTGACTTCCCCTTGCTTAGGGATGTGACAAAGTTTAGACGATGGGTTAGGTTAATTTAGAAGTGATTAAAAGAGTCTAGAAGGGGTTAGGAATAGGGTTTAGGAAGCAAGTGGGAGGTGTAGGATTTTGCAAGTGGATGAAGGGATAATAGGATTTAATTGAATAAAATGAATTTAATTCAATTTGGTTGTAATTGGGGAAATTAAATAAATTAGATTTATTTAATTTAGGATAAACTCTTTAATTAAATTTGAATTTGATTAAAAGGTGGATAGGGGATTTAATTGAATAAAATGATTTATTCATTAAATGTCAAAAGAGGCCTAGTGAATTTAATTTAAATAAATTGAGTAATTTACTTAATTTAAATAGAGGAATGTGGGTGATTTAATTAAATTAGATTTAATTAAATAGAGAAATGAACATAGAATATTCATTTAGGAATATGGTCATTTTTATATGTCTACATTTTGCCCATCTTTGAAGTGATGTGTGTGCACATGTTAATTTAAAGAAAATGATGTGTTATCGTGATTTATGATCAAATAAAAATTTTATGTCGTTTTGAGATATGCCATGCCCCAGTTTTGATAATTGATGTTGATAATTCCCCCTCGGGAGATGAATCAAAATTTTGGAAAAATTTGATGTGATTTGATAATCGTGTTTGCATTGTAAAATGTTGGCTATGTGGATTGCTTAAATTGATTCATCTCCTGATAATTGATGTGTGTGAGGGTACGAGGAAGACCACGAGCGATTTACATGCTTAATCCCCTAACCCTAATTTTATTTCACCCTATAAAAGGGGAAAAGTGCATTGTTTTGTCTCATTTGTGCTTGTTGACTTTAGAGAGAGAGACTTTTGGAGAGAAGACAAAATGCCTATTCCATATTCTACGCATCGATTCGAGTGCGTTCGGAGGTATTGGAGGCCTGCCGCGTATGGACCGCCGGTAAGTCAACCTTGTTGACCCCTTTTTTATTTTTTATTTTGTCATTTTTTGTACTTTTTTGGAATTTTTCACACAGGTTTCACATTTTAGCGCATCTAGGTCGTCGATCAGCGCATACGAAAAATTCCATAGCGCATAAGGTTTTAGATTTTAGGTTGTGTCCGAAAACGTAGGGTAGCGCATAGGTTTGCTAGGTTAGTTCTTAGGTTTGTTAAGTTAGTGCATAGCTGTAGATTAGCGCGTCTGGGGCACAGGGTAGCGCTTAGGGTTAAAAGGGTAGCACATCGGGTAAACCTAGCGCATAGGGTGTACAGGGGGTCGCATGGGCAGGGGTAAGTAGCGTGTAGGTTTGACCTAGCACATAGGGTTAGAGAGGTAGCACAAACACGGGATAGGTTAGTGCATGGGGTGGGTTTAGCATGTGGGAAAAACAAGTTAGCGAGTGGGTAAGATTTCAGCAAGTAGACAAGTCTGTTTAGCACATCGAGGAAAATTTTGTGAGATAGGATGATTTGTGAATGAGGAAAATTTATAGGATAAGGTCAGTCTTGCCAGGATAGGTGTAATTTGTTCATTTCTGTGTCTACTGTCATGGTGTTGCTAGTTTGTCCAATATGAGTTTCGAGATAACTTGGTTTGATTTGTGATTTTTTAAAGTTATGTATAGATATTGATGTGGAATTGATATAAACTTGATTTGATTTGCATTGTTTCAAGTTGATATATGTGGAGCTTGATTTGTGTTACAAGCTGATATGATTGTGGAACTTGAGTTGTTTTACAAGTTGATATGGGTTGGAAACTTGAGTTGTTTTACAAGTTGATGTGATATGGGGACTTGAGTTGTGTTACAAGTTTGATATGGTTTTTGAAAACTTGAGTTGTGTTACAAGTTGATATGGATAGATATGATGTGATTTTGATTTTGATATCTATGTTTTGATGAGGAAACTGATATTGGACTTGTTTTGCTATTTGACAGGAGCGATTGGGAGTGGTTCAGTCAGGCGTGTGGTTCTCGAGACCATGGGCATTGATACCACGGTTGGCACAGATTGATCTAGACATTATTGAGAGATGTGGCATGTCTTCCCTATTGGATATGTCTTAGTTTACTGTGAACCAGGGTTTACTTACAGCGCTTGCAGAGAGATGGCACAGTGACACGAACACCTTCCACTTTGCCACAGGGGAGATGAAAGTGACCCCCAAGGATTGTTACCGGATCCTGCACATACCTATAGTAGGTGCACTACTACCTTATGAGCAGTCAGAGGAGGGTGGGACAGAGGCACTTCGTCAGGTTTTTCACGATGATACAGTGTGCGGTTATGAGATTCCGTGGGAGGAGCTTCTGGATTTGGACTATGCACCTCTTCCATCAATACTGGCAGGGAAATAGGTGGTTTCCTATGTCCTGACCGTAGGTCGAAGGGACTTTTTTGGGGATGGGGACTGGTGCTAGAGGAGATGGTGACACAGGGCCGCAGGTTCACATGGGGATTGGCTATGCTAGCCCATTTGTACAGGGACTTGCATGAGGTAGTATACCTGGGTTACGACAGTTTGTTAGCTGGCATTACACTTCTACAGTTATGGTGCTGGGAGCACATTCTCGTAGCTAGGCCATTGGTGGATAGAGATAGGCCTGTTGGATGTGCCTATGCATATGGATACAGGGGGTTAGTTGTCCAGCGGAAGCTGGGCAAGCTGGAGCATTGGAGGAGGGTATTGGATGATATTGATATGGTCGTATGGCGACCGTACACAGGTTGTGAGGTTTGGGCTGAGGATGGGTTGGAGATACCATATGTCTTGATGACCCAATTTTTGATAGGGAGGACCCCTTTTGTGACTGAGAGATTTTTGGTTACAAGAGTTTTGCGGCAATTTGGTCGGCAGCAAGGGATACCACAGGGGACCTGTTTGTATGCGCGCCGGAGGTAGGACATACTAGATTAGGGTCTAACTATTAATAGTGTGGTGGCCGTAGAGGAGTTTGTGTAGTTAGTGGGCCAGATATGGGACTATGCCCCAGAGATTTTGGATGCTGGGATGACGGATGAGTTTGCCAAATTGTTTGTAGCTCGTGTCGTGGCGAGAATATCGGATCCAGCAGAGATGCGGCCCACTTTTGATGATGATGAGGATGAGGGAGGGGGATATGGGGATGAGGGAGGAGGTGGAGGAGGTCGAGGTAGGAGAGGAGACAGAGGTAGAGATAGGGGTGATAGAGGAGTGGAGAGAGCAATTCAACGAGTTGTGATGGATAGAGGTAGAGGAGGTTTGGCTATTGGAGCAGGGGGTGAGGGGATGGTAGGAGAGGTGATAGCAGTAGTGGGAGGGACTGATGAGGTGAGACAGCCAGCCCAAAGGAGGAGGACTGATGTGCTACCTCCACCAACACCGAGGATAGGTAGAGGGATAGGGGGTACCCCTTCACAGGTACCCCTACGGGTCCGAATTTTGCCTCATGTGGAGGACGCCCAGATTAGGACCCTACAGGTGACAATGTAGCAGCTACAGGTACATCTATTAGCGCATCAACATCAAATTACATAGTTGACCACCAAGTGTGACACCGAGATAGAGCGACGGGGTCGAGCAGAGGAGCTTGCAGCGAGTGTGCAGAGAGCAGCAGCAGGTGGTCCGATGAGGGACACCTTGAGAGAGATAGCTTTGAGAACCCAAGAGGCAGAGTACTACCGGCGACATTATGAGGCTGTGGTGCCCAAGGAGCATCGAGTGCAGAGTTTTACGCAGTCAAGATCGAGAGACTGGATCGCAGTCAGAGAGCAGAGGCATGACGGGGCCATCGAGACATGATCCACCTGGAGATCCGGGGGCTGGGACTTCTGCGGCGAGACCGTCTCCTTCAGGAGATAGTCATACTTGAGAGATGTTGTCTCCATTGTATTTTTGATCATTGTATTTGCCTGAGACATGACATATTTTGTATATTGATCATTTGATATATATATGACACCATTTTCTTTGATCATGTGATGTGTTATGGATTATGCTTTCTACATGCTTTTGCTTTATTATATGATAATGCGATGCTTAGATAGATGTTATGATGAAGTGAAATGCAATGATGTAAATGTATGATGTTTATGAGATGTATGATTTGATATGCTGTGAGATGTATGATTTGATATGTTGTGAGATGTATGATTTGATATGCAACTAAATGTAAAATGATATGCAACTAAATGTAAAATGATATGCAACTAATTATAAAACGATATGCAACTAATTGTTTTTGGAGCACCCTCATTCTGCATTTGTCATCCGATATAACCACATGTTATTTGCTTTCGATATATGTATCATCATTGAGCATGGATTGATCTTTGGATATGCTGAAAATTTATACAAGCATAATGGTATAATTGAACCATGATGACCTGAGAAAAATTTACATGATGTTTGATTTTGCAAGATAGCACAAGTGTCAAGGTATAATTGAACCAGGATGACCAGAGTGTGGATTGCATATAAACAGACAAGATTAAACCATTTGTATGCGTAAAGTGGAATCATGTCTTTAGTGATATGTTGTGAATCACGTCTCGAGACAAATATCTACATAGTACAAATGATCGCCCCACAGACAGAAGACTAAGAAAATTTTGGAGTCTCTCGATGTTCTCTAGCTTGGAAGCATTGTTGAGAAAATTTAGAGAATCCAATAATTCAAAAAGTTTAAATGCAAAAATAGTCAAGACTTTATGCAAAATGCAACATTTGGTACTTCAGAAAATCATCCATCATATTTCTCTTGTGAATCTGTTATCGATCGATGTTTTGATTTGGGTTTGTGTAAGTTTTTGCTTTGTTGGACATGATGCTCTAAGTTTTGCAAATAGTCTTGATGGTTTGAACATGCTTGTAAGTTTTGACGATTATTGTCTCTAGCTAAGTGTGCCTCTTGATGTGGATATGTACAGTGATTACCAAGCCATGGTAAAGTGTGGTGAAAGGATAGATGGATAAATCAGGATAGTGACTACGCTAAGTATGTCCTGAATGGATATTTGCTAAGTGTCGGGCGATGGCCGATAGTGTTTTACTGTGGAGATAAGGATGTGGACATAGATAAAGGAGCCGTCCTTTCACAATAGTGTCTATTACCAGGTTTTCACTAGTTGTTTTTATTGTACCTTTTTATTTGCTTTTCCTTGTTTTTTTAAATTTTTTTTATTGTTTTTGACTTTTTCCGTGCATTAGACTACTCAAGTGTAGTATTTCTTCAGATGAATGTTGTTAGTTGGTTTGTCGAGCACATCTCCTTCTGAAGTTGTTAGCTGATAAGCACCTGATCCATAGACTGATATGATGACATAGGGACCTAACCAGTTAGGTTCAAATTTCCCTTTCTTTTCTCGATCTTGATGATTTCTTGGATTTTCTTTGAGGACTAGGTCACCAACTTTGAAATTTTGAGGAATGACCTTGTGATTGTAGCTTCTGCACATGCGTTGTTGGTATGCTTTGAGATGAGTGTAAGCATGCTGACGTCTTTCATCTAATAGTTCCAGTTCTTGTAGTCAGTTGACTCGATACTCTTCATCTGGGATTAAGCCTTTTAGAGAGACTCTGGGGGATGGAATTTCTACCTCTAGTGGTAAAATAGCTTCTAATCCATAAACCAATGAGAAAGGTGTTGCTCCTGTAGGTGTGTGGATGCTAGTTCTGTATGCCCAAAGTGTTGGATTGAGTTGTACATGTCAATCTTTGCCTGCATCATTCATTGTTTTCTTTAGGATTTTCAGTATTGTCTTGTTGGATGCTTCTGCTTGACCATTCCCCTATGGGTAGTATGGTGTAGAGAACCGATGTTGTATTTTGAATTGTTGACATAGTTCTCGGACATCTTGGTTTTTGAAAGGTCGTCCATTATCGGTGATGATGGAGCTTGGAATACCATATCTGCATATCAGATGGTTTAGGATAAAAGAGGCAATTTGTTTTCCAGTCACTGTGGTCATGGGGACTCCTTCTATCCACTTGGTAAAGTATTCTGTTGCAGTTATAATGAACTTGTGTCCATGTGAAGATGAAGGATGAATTTTGCTGACCAAGTCGAGTCCCCACTGACAAAAGGGCCAGGATGTTGTAAATGGCTGCAGTTCCTATGCTGGTACATGTATCAGATTGCCATGGATCTGGCATTTAGGACACTTTTTTGCAAAATGGTAGGAATCTTTTTCCATTGTCGGCCAGTAATAACCCATTCTTAGAAACTTTTTAGCAAGAGTAGTCCCACTTGAATGTGTGCCACAGATACCTTCATGAAGCTCATGTAAAGTGGAATCAGATTCATTACGATCAAGGCAACGAAGAAGAGTACCATCTAGACCTCGACGGTACAAAGTATTAGCAGTAAGGGTATAACAGGCAGCTTGTTGGATAAAGTTACGTTTTTGGTTTCGGGATAAGTCAATGGGTAGGATATTATTCTTAAGATAATCATATATCGGTCCATACAAAGGGGAATCCGAACCAGTCAAGGCATAGATAACATGGGATTCAGAGTGGTCATAGGCTGGGGAGAATAGTTACTCTACCAGAAACTCGTAATGACTCTGTTGCACTGGAATATGTAGTAATGAAGCGATAGTAGCCATTGCATCTGCTACTTTGTTGTTCAACCTTGGTATTTGCTCGAAGGTGATGTGTACAAAATACTGTTTGAAGTCATCCACCATTCGCTTGTAGGGTAGCATCTTGTCATCCATTGTCTGATAGTCGTTGTTGATTTGATTGATGACTAGTTGTGAATCTCCGTAGACCTTTAACTTTGTGATTTTCCATTCTATGGCCATTTTGATGCCTATAACCAATGCCTCATATTCATCCACATTATTTGTGCATGGAAACATTAGTCTATATGATCTTGGTATAGTGTGTCCTTTAGGAGTGATGAATAGAATGCCAGCACCTGAACCATGTTGTGTGTAGGATCCGTCAAAGTATAGCATCTTGTCATCCATTGTCTGATAGTCGTTGTTGATTTGATTGACGACTAGTTGTGAATCTCCGTAGACCTTTAACTTTGTGATTTTCCATTCTACGGCCATTTTGATGCCTATAACCAATGCCTCATATTCAGCCACATTATTTGTGCATGGAAACATTAGTCTATATGATCTTGGTATAGTGTGTCCTTTAGGAGTGATGAATAGAATGCTAGCACCTGAACCATGTTGTGTGTAGGATCCGTCAAAGTATAGGGTCCATTATTTGGTAGAAATAGCAAGAACGTCTCTGTCTGGGAATTCAATCTCCATAGTTTGTTTTCCTGGTAGTGGTGCTTCAGCTAGTTGATCTGCAATTGCTTGTCCTTTGATAGCTCTTCGTTCTGTGTATTGGATATCAAATTCACTGAGAATCATGACCCATTTAGCCAATCGGCCTGTAAGAGTTGCCTTGCTGAATAGATATTTGAGAGGCTCAATTTTTACCACTAGCTTAATTGTGTGTGCTAGCATATAATGTTAGAATTTTTGGGAAGCGAAGACTACTGTTAGACAAGCCTTCTTAATGAATGTATAGTTGAGTTCATATCCATTCAATGTCCTGCTGATGTAGTATATGGCTCGTTCCTTTCCTTGTTGATCTTCTTGTGCTAACAATGCCCCCAGTGACACATCTGTTGTTGAATTGTAGAGAATAAGTGGCTTCCCTGCTATTGGTGGCACTAGAATTGGTGGGTTCATCAAATATTGCTTGATTTGATAGAAGGATTCAGCACATTTGGCTTCCCATCTGAATGGCACATTCTTATGTAGCAAGTGATTGAATGGTAGACTTTTATCAGTTAGCTGAGCGATGAATCACCTGATTGATTGAAGTCATCCTTGTAGAGAACGGAGCTGACTGATATTCTTTGGTGGTGGCATCTTCATAATGGCTTGTACCTTTGCTGGATCCACTTCAATACCTTTAGCTAAGACTATGTAGCCTAGTAACTTGCCTGATGTAAACCTGAAGACACACTTCTTAGGGTTGAGTCTAACTTGGAATTTTTCCAATCGATCAAAAATATTTGTTAGGATGCTAAGGTGTTCTTCTCCGGTGAAGGATTTAGCTAGTAAATCATCCACATAGTCTTCCATGAAGGTATGCATCATGTCATGAAAGATTATTGTTATTGCTCGTTGATAAGTAGCTCCTGCATTCTTTAAGCCAAAAGGCATAATATTCCAACAGTACGTTCCCCAAGGACAGGTAAGCATTGTTCTATCTTGATCTTCTGGGGCTATTTTTATTAGATTATAGCCTGAAAAACTGTCCATTAGTGAGAGCATTGCATGGCCTGCTGTAAGGTCTACAATTAAGTTGATACTGGGCAAAACAAAGTCATCCTTTGGACAGGCTTTGTTATCTTTGAAATCAGTGTAGATTTTGATACTGTCGACTGGTTTTGATACTGGTACTATGTTGGAAATCCATTCTGCATAGTAGATGGGTCAAATGAATCCGACATCTAATAGTTTCTTCAGTTCAGCCTTGACCAAGAGTGCTACCTGTGGATTCATCTTTCATAGTTTTTGCTTGACTGGCTTAACTCCTGGAGAGATGGACAAGTGATGCATGATTAAATGTGGATCAATTCTGGGCATATCTATGTATGACCAAGCAAAGTTAATTTGCTTTTCTTAAAAAAAAATGATAAATGTTGATCTTTCCTCCTCTGTCAGAGATTCTGCCAGGTGTATGTTTTTGGTTGCTTCTGCAGTACCAATGTTGATTGATTAAGTGGGCTCAATCAATATGGGTGATCACTCATGAAAATGTTCAGGGAGAGTGTCAAGTCTCCCATCTTTAGGTGCCTTAAAAAGGTTTTCACCCTCAGATGCGTCCTTTATTTTTACTTTTTTGTGATCTAGAGCTGCCATTGACTGGTTTTCAGCACCAGATCTTTTATTTGGTTCATTTTTGTGACTGAGAGACTTGGCACTCCCTTGGTTGTACACATAATTATCGTGTTCACTGGTAGAGCATGTTTCCAGGTTAATGGTACATAGGTAGTAGATAATAGATTCATCGTCTGGGAAAATTGGTACATCATGTATTTCGGGTTCATCCCAGTCAATGAGGTCGGGAAAGATAAGTGGTAAGGAATCGTTTGGTGGATCAAGTTCTGCTACTGTAAGTGTCAAGATAGAGATTTCATCGTGATTGATTCAGGTGCTAAAGAATTTCAGGATTCCACCAAGGTCTTTGATGGTATCATCCTCCATATAGAATTGTTCATAATGTTTCTGCTCGCTTTCCTTAGCGTCATAGATATTCTGTGGTCCAAATTCAGGTAGTCTAATTTCTGCATTATGCTCTTCTTGAGAAAGGATATGGAACTAGTATTGTCAGCGGTATCTCTAGTGGCATTTGAGCAACTACCCCATTCATATTCATTGGAATCAGTCTCTGAGTTATTATCCCAAATCTTTTCAGTGTTGTAAACAGGTATGTTGTATGGTGAAAATAGATCTTTGATAATTGATACCAGTTTGATAGTTTCCATTGATTCTGTGTCGAATCCTGCTTCTACCTTTTGTATTTGCTCATATATTGTTCCTCCTTGGGGAGGAATAATGATATCAGGAGGTGGTTCTACTTTTTTAGATATTCGTGCTTGAATATGAGCTACTGTTGCAGATATGGCCTTCTTGTGATTGAGGAGTTTCTCCTGATGTTGCTTCTGTTCTTTACGTTCATGGTCCTTGCGGATTGTTTCGGCTGACTCAAATAGTGCTTCCTGTCAAGATTCTTCTTTGTACTCCTTCTTTGCTTTCCACTGAGGTTTTGGAGTTATGCGTGGTATCTTTCTTAGTAGGAAAGTGAGTTTACAGCCCAATCCTGTTTTGTCTCTACTGAGCTGTGAAGGAAGGTCTATTGGTTCAATGACTCCTTCTTTGCATTTTCCAATAGGTCCTTTACCATTATATCCCATTTGTTGCATGATTAAGTAGCCATTTCCATATAGGTACGTTGGTAGAACTATGTCCAGAGCAGTTGCTCTGTTATCTTCTTCCTCGTTTTTGTATAACCAGCTAAGGGTGTCCTTTTCCTCTGATTCATGTGCTAGAGTGTCGAGTTGGATGAAGGTACCATCAAATTTGGTGATGGTTTGAGTTACCTGATGTGTTGATGTTGTAGGTAATCCATGAGATCTGGGTGATGTTGGTAAGTTGGCCAAACACATGGGTTCCAAAGAGTATTCCCCCATGCCTTGTTCTCTGATTTGCATTTTCTACTTCAAATCTGTAGGTAATGATTCAGACTTTGCCTTCTGTAGATCTGAGGTTGAGGATTTCTGTTTTTCCCTATTATGGGGACCAAATTGTCCTGGGCTACCCCCATTGCGTTGCAATGTTGAAATGGATTGTGATCAGTTGATATAGAAATTTCTTGTCCATTGTAAGGAAATTTTACACACTGGTGATGCGTAGAAGGCATTGCTTGCATTTCATGTATCCAGGGTCGACCTAATAAAATATTGTATGTGAGGTCTATGTCTAAGACCTGACACATAATATCCTTTTGTACTGGTCCAACTTGAATGGGTAACATCACAGTTCCTTTAGATGACCTTTCTTCATCATCATATGCTTTTATGGTAATCTTTTTACGTGGATCAATAGACTCCTTAGAGAAGCCTAATGCACGGATAAGTTTTAAGGTACATATATTAAATCCAGCTCCTCCATCTATCAAGACTCATTTTACTTGGTGTTTATAGACTATGACTTCAATATGGAGAGGAGTGTTATATGGATGGCTTAGTGAGATATTATCATGCTCCAAAAAAGTGAGATTAGTAGGCCCTGTCATATGAGTGACCATGGCTTGGAATTTGTTAGCATCCAGATCTTGAGGCACATTCGTTTCTAATAAGGCTTGTTCCAATATGTCTTTGTGTTTTGGCGAAAGTTTTAGCAACTCCAGAATAGATATTTGAGCAGGAGTTTTGTGTAGTTGGCTAACTAGATCATATTGAACCTTGGGTACTGTGTTTGTTGTTGACATATGTCCTTTCAAGACATATTTTTGAGTTCTGGTGGTTACGTTGACGGATTTGTGTTCATGTTGGTCCTAGATAGTGATAACGTTTACTTGACTGTCTATAGCTGATATGTGATTGATAGTGTTATTGTAGATGTGGTTAATATGAGCCCCACGTGTATCGTTCGAGGTTGAAGCTCCATCTTTGTTGTAGTTTGGAAGAGGATTTTTAAAGGCTCCATGGTCACCGTTTGTCTTGAGACCATCCACTGTTAAATCACCTCTATCAATCATGTCTTGAACAATGTTTTTCAATCTCATGCAATCAATCGTTTGATGCCCTTTGTTGCGATGAAAATCACAAAAGTGTAAGTTATTCCACCAAGGTGGTTTGATTTGGGGTTCATAGTTGCTAATTGTAGGCAAAGAGATAATCTTGTTTGCCAGGAGTTCTTTGAATGTTGACTCCAGTGATTGTCCCAGTGGTGTGAAGACACGTTTTTGGAAATTGTTGGTGTCGTCTCATGAATTGTTATTAGGTCCTTGATTTGTGGTTTTGTTTTGAGTATCGTTGGTGTTGTTTGTGTTGGGTTGACCTTGATTGGTATTCAATGCGTATGTGTTAGTATCCGGGTTAGCACCTTTGGGGTTCTTTGTAGCTTGAGGATTTTTTGATAATGCAAGCACTGGTTGTTTAGATTTTGGATCATGTGATTCATTGCTGCCTTCGTTCCATTGTTTTTGTTTCGACTCCAGGATCTAGATTTGTCTAAGTTGGTGTTATTTTGGTTATTGTAGTTTGATGAACTTGTTCCTTCTTTGAAGAATTTGAGTGTTCCTTTCTTGACACGTGCTTCTTCTACTTGAATGTCATTTTCAATCAGTTTAGTGAAAGACGGTATGCATTGGAGTTTGAACCTGTAACTCATCTCACTATTCATGTTATCAATGAAAATTTCCATTTTCTCCTTTTCAGGAATATCTCGAGGATATCGTGAAACCATACATCACCAACGTTGAAGGAATACCATGAATGTTTCATTGTTTTTATGTTTGGTGTTACAGACATCTAGCATGGTGATAGCATGTTGAATATTATAGGAATATTGTGTTATGAATTTGTTGACCAATTCATCAAATGATTTGACAAGAGGTGTGATCTTGGATAACCATTCCATTGTTTGTCCTCCCAAGCTTCTTGGGAACAACCTCATCAGATAGGTGTCATCATGAGAAAATTCAAAACTCATGGTACAGAATTCTCTGACATGATCACGGGGATCGCTTTTTCCATCGTACTTGTCAAATTTAGGAACATCTGAGTTTGGAGGAAAAGGGATCATGTGCAATCTTCTATCAAAGGGATAAGGACAAATTTCATTTAATGAGTATCATACGGTTGTCCCTTGTTGCATATCTTGCATTTGTCTTTGTAACATTTGCATTTGTTGAGTAAGGGCAACCAAAGGCGCATTGTTTTTCCGAGGGAAGAGTTCTTCCCTTGCATTAATCCTGGGTTGAAAGGGTGTATGGAACGGTATGTTTTGCTTGGGGATGTGTTGCTCAGGGATGTTTTTCCCTGGTGTATGTTATTCCGATATGTTTTGTTTAGGAATATCTTGTTCGGGGTCGCGTACTTCCCCTTCTCGTTGTCGTTCTTGATATTCATAATGTTGATATCTTGTTCTAAACATGTCTATGTCAAAGTCTTCAGGTAGTTTAACCCCTTTGCTTGTGAGCATGAGTAAGTATTTTTCCTTGTCATTTTCCATGAGTCTTTCCACAAGTTTTTGGAATGAAGCACTTTCTTGGCATTCCTGAAAAAGTTATTCAGAAATTTTAGTATCCTCTAGATGCGGACCTTCAAAAGGATTTGATAACCTCCGATTCATACTGGATTTTGCTTGTACCTCGCTTCATTTGTTTTGTTGAGAGCGCGTAACAGGCATTTTAATATAAACTTTTTGTGACAAAGGGGACAAAATCCTCTTTGATATGTTGCTCCGAGGTTTGTGGTTCAAATTGGGGTGTGTTGTAAGTGATGCACTCGTCGAGAACGAATGCCGGATTGATCTTTCCTCCATGGTTTATGATTTGACTGAATGCAGATTTTTGACAATATGCCCTAGTCTTCAAAGGCTCTTTGTCAAATTCATTGGATTTGTTCTAGATATAAAGTTTGACGTGATGAAGGAATGTTCGATGAGATTTGAAGAGTTGACGATTGATGTATAAAAATTTATTTCTTTTGACAAATTTGGAAAAACTTGGTTGTTGTTTCTTCAACATGGTGTTACGATAAATATTATTTCTTCTCAGAATATGGGGATTAGTCATGCATAAGTGATTCAATGGTTTCCTTTGAATTGTTTTGGATCTATTTGATCTTGTTTTGAAAACTCAAGTTTTAATTTATCAAAGTGAAGGTTTAGATGCCCCCTCACGACAAAGCATGCCAAATGATATGGATAAAGTCTCCTGATATGGAAACTTGATTTGACAACCTGAGATTTTGAACAAGTGTTTTTGAGATATAATCCGTAAGATAATAAAGGACCTATTCATCACGTGCGATGATGTTTCCCAATTTTGATCAAATAGATATGTTTATCATGCGATCAGTTTTGGATTTTGGACAACTTTTATTTTGACACGAAATTTGGTCAAGAAATAGTTTTTAACGCTTTGTTTTTGATACTCTGGTTTGATGAAGTTGAAGCTGATGAAAGGATGCTCTCAAAAATGCTTTCTAAATTTTCAAAATTTTCCACAGTTTGCCCCCTGTTTTTCTGGGTTTGATCACGCGCTAAAACAGAGACCGAATGTACTACAAAAATTTCTTGATGTGCTAGGGAAAAGACCCCACGTGCTAGGCTGCCTCGGTCTATGTGCTAATTGGTTGAGACTATTAAAATTTGTTTTCTATTTTTTCTTAAAAGATCATGTGCTAGTATGGGCCTTCCACGCGCTAACTGATAAACCTGATGCGTGAGAGATTGACTCCCACACGCTAAGTTGATGCTTTGACGCGCTAGACTGTTTTTTGAACGCGCTAACTATTTCTGACGGTTTCTAAATTTTGATGAAGCGCTACTATGAACACTTTATGTGCTAAAGATAGGCTTTGATGTGCTAAAGGATGGTTCTGAAGCGCTAAGAAGTTGCTCTTACGCGCTAAACTGCCCTATTTTGACTATTTTCTGTGATTTTGGTGTTTTGCCTTAGGTTTTCAATGTTGATGGATGATTTTCTGAAGTAACAAATGCAAAACACAGCACAAAATACATAACCATTTTTGCCTAATCTAGACAGTAAGTGTATATTTTGCGAGGATGTGTTCAAATCCTCAATGTTTTAACAGGTTTGGTTACAATGAATACACTTCCAAAAAGACTTTTTATTCAAGGGTCATAAGTAATACCATAGCCCACTAGTCTCAATACTCCGTCAGCTCAAACAATCGTGTCACCCCCTAGAGGGCGCCCATTTTTTTGCCTTTTGCCATAAATTAACTCAAAGTGAATTGCTTCACAATTGAGTAGTTATCTTGGGAGATATATGTGAGCGATCTTGGGGGTGGATTCTTCCCCACCCTTGCACTATGATATTACAAATGTCTGGTTACTGACTCGGCTCAAGGTTTCTATTTTTAAGGTTTGTAATTAGGCTTCCTATTCAGCCGTTAGTGATAAACTCCCTCAGGAGGCTTCCCAACCTTTAGAACAAAGGCTTTTCGTATCTCGAGGATACTAGGGGAAGGCTAATCGCTGTGCGCAACCATTGAAAAGGACTTTTGTCACTTTCCACTTTTGATTATAGTGGGTTGGAACACTTGGCGTCAAAGTTGTTTCCCCCTTAGGTTGTTCCCTTCACACCGGCCATAAATGACTTTAAGAGTTGATTTCAACCCCTCAGGAAGGCAAGCCTGCTAAAGGGTTTTATTTACTTGAAATACTAAAAGCATAAGAGTAGTCTGGTTTTTTTTTATCACCCAGTTAAGGGGAGAGCATATACCTTCTACTTTCGAGACAAGGCAATCAAGTTGTTCTTTATACCTTTACAATCAGTGATTTTCTAAGATCTATATGGAGATGTTGCTCCACAAAAACATGGTGTTTATTTTATTTCCTCAAATTAGTGATTATCTAATCTAGGAAAACCTGGTCAACAAAGCAAAACTTTGATTTGGTCAACAAAACAAAAGCGATGTGTGGTCAACAAAATAAAGCGATCAAAAGGGGAAGAACTTCCCTCTTTGATTGCAACTGAATTTTTGTGACTTAGTGTGATTCTTTACTTTGCCCAAATTAAAATGAATCCTTTTATGCACCAAAGGATGGTGAAGTTCCTTTTAATCCCTTTGCAAAAATGAGAATTTGTTTTGTTCTTTTTAGAGCCCAAATTGAGAAATTTTCTCCTAGAAAAGCAAGAAAAATTTTGATTTGTTGTTCGTTTTACTTGCCCAAAATAAAAGTGAGTTCAGTTTTATTTAAACAAGAAAAGAAAGAAAACCTACAATCAAATGTTAGTAACCTACAGAAAACCAGTTAATTAGTTAGCAAAAAGGTGAATTCTGTGGACTTTACAAGTCTAAATTTTAATTTCTGTTACAAATTAGCTCTCTGTTTTCTGTCTGCGATGCGCTACAGAACAGACTGTATGCGCTACAAGATGACTGTGATGCACTACTCTGTTTCTCTAATGCGTTGTTCTATATTTCTGATGCGCTACTTTTTTTTCCTCCCACACCGAGACCTACAAGAAAATATTAGTGAGGACGATGTGCTAAGCTAAGGATGTCACGCGCTAGATGATGAACCCCACGCGCTGAATAAAAAGCAGGATGTGCTAGGCTGTTAACCGGATGCGCTAGGAAATTTTTCCCATGTGATGATTCTTGTTTCCTGCGGACCTGCAAAAGTGGTTAAATTCAAAAACCGATTTGATATATGCGGTCAAGCCCCACAGTGGGCGCCAGAAATGTATGTGGGAAAAGCGGGTCGATAGAACTTAAAATGTGAAAAATGAAGCCTAAGGAGCCTTGCTCACACACCCATAGGACTTCTTGGTGAAAGCTATGGATTCATGAAGTATGGCTCAGCTTCCCAAGGTTGGTTCCATGGTTCTCTATCTCACAATGTCCCTCAAACCAATTTCTCTGCTCTCAGATCACTTAGCAAAGTGGTTTAGGGATAACAAAAGCAAGAACGAGGGATGCTTTGGTTGATTTTAAGATGAAATGCATCCTAAGTTATACATGATCCTATAAATGATATATTAGTCTATGATTAAGCTAAATGATAAGGAAAATACTCTAAACATGCATATTTAGGTTAATTCCTATAAAAAAGAGAGGCTAAATGATGAGCATAAAATGAGATATTTAAGCTTGCATAGATTTGAGTATAAGTGTGATGTTAAAGACTTGGATGATGAAAATGGAGGAATGAGAGCTCTATTTATAGCAAAAATAGGGCAATGGATGGTCAAGATTGAAAGAGTTAATCAAGGGCTAAGTTTGAAAGTTGTCAATCCATGTTTACAATTGGCACCAATGAAATGGTGACAATTGTCAACATAAGGTTGGTTGAGAGGAGATGTAAGAAGTGTTAAATTCTTGAGAAGACCTCATGGTTATCTTAGGGGGTAAGGGTTATGGTTAAGTTAGGATTACCCATTGGATAAAGCTTTTACCCAAAGGATAAACTCTTGTGCAAAGGATTAAGGATAACCATGGTCAAAGAAATAAATGCTTGATGAGACCCTTGGGTTACATGGAGGTTGAGTTTAGGGAAAATCTTTAATCATGCTAGAGGGTTGAGTTAATCATTAATGGTTTGGGAGACTTTCAAAGTTAAGTGGTTGAAGCCTTTAAGGGTTTTCAAAGACTTTGAGCATTTGAGAAGTGACTTCCCCTTGCTTAGGGATGTGACAAAGTTTAGAAGATGGGTTAGGTTAATTTAGAAGTGATTAGAAGAGTCTAGAAGGGGTTAGGAATAGGGTTTAGGAAGCAAGTGGGAGGTGTAGGATTTTGCAAGTGGATGAAGGGATAATAGGATTTAATTGAATAAAATGAATTTAATTCAATTTGGTTGTAATTGGGGAAATTAAATAAATTAGATTTATTTAATTTAGGATAAACTCTTTAATTAAATTTGAATTTAATTAAAAGGTGGATAGGGGATTTAATTGAATAAAATGATTTATTCATTAAATGTCAAAAGAGGCCTAGTGAATTTAATTTAAATAAATTGAGTAAATTACTTAATTTAAATAGAGGAATGTGGGTGATTTAATTAAATTGGATTTAATTAAATAGAGAAATGAACATAAAATATTCATTTAGGAATATGGTCATTTTTATACGTCTACAGTAGGAACATTCTGAGGAACATCATATACATTCTTATTAATCTTCCAGTAATCTTCTCCAATGCATCTCAAGAGACATTGCATCCGGCTTTTCCAGAGGGTGTATTTCATTCCATCAAATCTCAAACTATCCTTCTTGAAAGAAAAGATTGTCATCCCAGATCTCCTCAAGCGTTCAAGCTTCTTCTGGAGGATCTAGCTCTGATACCAATTGTTGGCAACAATGCAACAAACTGAGAGGGGGGGGATGAATCAATTTGCATACAAACTTTCTGCAACTTAAACCACAAATCAGATTTGATAATTTACAGTTAGAGCATGAAAAATACCATGTCAATAACACACATAACACCAAAAAATTTGACATGGAAAACCCGGTTAAGGGAAAAACTGCGGTGGGAACCTTACCACAATGAGATAATACCCTGTTAGGAGTAAATTAAAATATTATAATGGGGAATGCACATGAATTTAGGCACACTGCCTAGAGCTCACTGCTCAAAATAAGAAACCTAGAAAGGATACAACCTTTAGGGAAGGCACACTGCCTGACAAGAAGTCTCACTGACTTACAAAAGAATTCAGACAACAATATGGATTACATGAAATGTGAAAATAGCATCTCCACATGCCTGAGTATAGTTCCGGTTAAGCGCACAGTCTTCTCTTCAACACTTCTCTTCTCTCCTTCACACTTCTGAAATATCAAATTACTTGTTCACACATACAATTTGATCATACACACTCTCAAAGATCGCAGACATACATCTTACATGATTATTACATTTATTTATACAAGACATCAACCTATATTTCAAGGTTGGCCAAACCCTCAATACAAATTACAAAATAGTAATCTCACATGCTACAACAATACATGTGGAACAAAACAATCTCGGCTAAGACATAGTCTGGACCCAAATCAATACCACAAATACGCAACACCTCTGACAATTATGCCTCAATCATCTGCAACACACCACAACCACCAAGAATGTCGCATAACACAAAGAACATAACCAGACAAAGAAAATCTTCAATAACGTGCACAATAATCAATGCAGACCATCAATAAGTATAGAAAATGATCTAGAGATATTCACAAGCAACGTGAATTGCACCACAACTATAATAACCTCTGTCACTAGAATCATCATCATATTTCTACCGAAGCTCAAGAACACCAACATAACTGACTGTCAACCTGAAAGATTTGCTTGTGGATTTCCAGATCATGAACCACTCAAACTGAGGACACACATCAATGTCCAGAACACATCCCACACACATGTAACTAAAGATATTACAATTATGGAGCAATACGAAGCATAAACCAAAATACTAAATAACACGAGCAACTGCATAACATCCTTAATACCTAATGTCATAACTTTATCAAATCATCATGCGGACCTTTGCAAATGGGAATGAACCATCTACAAATAACATACAAAAACCCTATAATCTGTGTCATCTCATTTGCAAAACCAACTCGTCCAACCAAACTACAACACTGGAATACACAAATGAATATGTTGACATCAATAACAACACATCATTCCAATAATCTTCTTAGCAACATCCAACATGTACTTCATAAAAAATATTCTTTCAATGAGTTAAATAACACAATATGGTTATAAGTTGGAGTTCTACTCTGATAAGTGTCTAATCAAGAACATTATTGATAGGTTCAAAATTGTGGCTACAAAAATTGAAAGTGATGGCATTTATGAATTTTTAGCATCTATTGATAATACAAGTTACCCTAATATAGGTTCCTCAACAAGTGAGTCATGGCATCACAAACTTGATCACTTAAACTATCAAAATTTGGCTAATCTTTCAAAGATGGATATGGTTGATGGTCTACCTTGGAGAATGGAAAACACAAATATGTGTACATGATGCATGGCTAGAAAATAGCATAGAGATAAGTTCGAAAAGTTTACATGGAGGGAAAGTAAACTCTTGAACTTTTCCATAGTGTTTAATATGGGTCTACGAATCCCCTATCAAGGGGAGGACCTAGGTAAATCTTAACATTCATTGATGATTTTTTAAGGAAATTTTGAGTCTACTTCTTTAAGCAAAAATATGAAGACTTTAGAAAATTTGATAGATTTAAAGAATTTGTAAAAAATCAATGTGGGAATAAGATCAAGTAAATAAGAATGAACATTGGTGGAAAATATATCAATAATAAGCTTATATTTGAAAGAATATAATGGAATTAAGAGAGAAATATCTAACAAGGATACTCCACAAAATGGTGTTGTTGAAAGGAAGAATAGGACCTTAGTTGAAATTCCCCGGTGCATGCTACAAGTTAAGAATATTCATTTGTTTCTTTGGTCTAAGGCTATTAATACTACTATCTCACATCTTCAATATATATCTACCAACTTGTTTGTAGAAATTCCTCCCCAAGAAGCATGAGTGGTAAGAAATCAAATGTTAAATGCATCTTTGTTAGCTATGTTGATCAAAGGAAAGGGTTTGTATGATCCTAATGCGAAAAAGGTGTTCACAAATAGGATCTTGTGAACTTTAATAAAGGGTTTGAGAATTTGATAAAATCCTCTCCTATTCCACAAGTGGACATAGTTAATGATGGATCTTATAGTCCCTATGAAGCCAATGAAATTTATAATGTAACTTCTAATACAATCTAAGAATTTAGTCCTTCTCAAACGATTGATTCTTCAAAAAAATTATCAAAAGAATCAATAAATTAATTATGTCTTTCTGACTACCATAATGAAGACAAATGATCCTCAAACCTATGATGAAGCTTATGAAAAACATGAATGAGAACAATCTATGTAGAATGAATATGATTCTTTGATGAACAATAAAACTTGAAATATGGTGGACTTGCACAAGGGCAAGAATGTGATCAACAATAAGTGGGTTTATAAGACTAAGTTCAAGTCTAATAGAAGCATCGAAAAGCACAATTCAAGACTAGTGGCCAAAGCATACTCACAAAAGTAGGGATTGACTACACACATCTTTTTCTTTAAAAGCAAAAACCAAAACTACCAAGACTATTATAGTATTGGCAACTCATTTCAAGTGGTCGCTTCACCAAATAGATGTTAATAATGCATTTTGAATGGGGAAACTAATGAAGAGATTTGTATGACTCAACCACAAGGATTTGAAAGTTCAAGATGGAAACACCTAGTTTGTAGTTTAAGTAAGTCCATATATAGCTTGAAGCAAGCTCCAAGGGATTCATATGCTAAGATTTATTTAATGTTTCAAACAGGCTTCCATAATAGTCCTCATGATCCAAACTCATATATAAAGGAATTTGATGAAAGTGTTATAATTATTATTATACTTTTTGTTGATGATCTTATCATCAAGGGAAACAACATGAACAAAATTAATGACAAAGTTAAATTTGAAAGAGATATTTGAGATGACAAGTTTTATTTTTTTGCATTATTTTCTTGACATTCAGGTGTGGTAGAAAGATGATGGAATTTCTCTCTCTCAAATCAAATATGTTTTAGACTCATTGAGAAAATTTGGGATTGAAGGTGGGGATGTTGACCCCGCCTTATACAAGCAACTTGTTGGTAGTGTTGGGTCCTTGACTCACAATCAACCAAAGACTTCTTTTGTAATATGTTTGGTTTCAATGTTTTTGAGTTCTCTTAAGATTATGCATTGGATGGCACTATTACAAGTGCGGTTGTCGTTGCACAAAAAGAATGACCTGTTAATCCCCGATACAACCACTAGACTTATAGAATCCACAAGAGGCGGTTAAGCCATGTCACAAACCTGAGCGTTGCGCTGCACAACATAAGAAGACCAAGGGCACACACCTTGCAACAATCCCTCCCCAACGTAAGCGAGGGGTTAGAACATGTGACCAAGCTCTGATACCACTTGTTACAAGTGCAGTTTTTGTTGCACCAAAAGATCACCCTGTTAATACCGATACAACCACTAGACTTATAGAATCCACAAGAGGCAGTTAAGCCATGTCACAAACCCGAGCGCTGCGTTGCACAACACAAGGAGACCAAGGGAACACACCTTTCAACATGCACCAAATAGAATGTATGTATGTACACACACACATATATACATATATACACTATACATACATATATATGTGTGTAATACACACACGCGCGTGTACAAAAGAATTTGATTATAGGTGTTTATTATTCTTTTCTTGGAGATTTGTAACTTTTAGGATATTATGATTCCAATTGAGCAAGTTGTGTAAATGATTAAAAATCTACCATAGGTTATGTTTTCTCTCTTGGTTATGACCCCATTTCATGGTGTGGTGAGAAACAATATACTATTTCTTTATCAACTACTAAGGTTAAATATTCAACAACAAATGAGGCAACTAAAGATATAACTTGGCTACAAACTATTATGTCAATACTCAAGCAATATAAAAATGGGCGTTCTTTACTTAACTTGTGACAATTAAATGTCATTTTCTTGTCCAAGAATTCAATGTTTCATGCTAGAACAAAGCATATAGAAGTATACCATCATTACCATCAAGCATCTCATCCAACAATAGGGGATTCATCTCCAATATTGTAAGACAAAGGACCATATCGAAAATCTTTTCACCTAAACTTTATATGAGACTAAGTTTGTATATCTTAGAAATATTTTAATATTATAGGAGGTCATATGAATACATAATGATTGTCATTCAAGTAGGATTATTGTGAATTTATACCATTGTATTAGTGAATAAGTGATTTTATATGAACATTTAACATGACTATGTTAAAACCCATATTTTCTAGATAAGGGAGATATTTAAAAGTAATCAATATAATTAATTTGAGGAAAATTTAAAAGAAATAATAATTGAAGATTTGTTGGCACAAACTATTGCCGACATAACAACCCACAACTATCTAACGCCACTCTCCTCACCATTCATATTAAATACTTTGACAACTACTATTCTACATAGACTATAAATTAATAATATATTTTTTTTATAAATTGAATACAATGACCAAGACTTTTATGTGCTCCAATTTGTAGCAGTGGGTTCCCTTGTGTGTTCTTTTCTCACAAATAACAAGGTTTCAAATTTGTGGTTGTTTAAAATAAAATTATATTCCTAACAGTCTAAAGACTCTATTATAGTGAACAATACTTAGAATTATCATTGGAGGAGTTGGAAAAGGCTCTTTTCGCTATGGCCCCCTTTCAAAAATGTAGGCCGCAATGGGCTTCTTATGGAATTATACCAAGATATGTGACAACATAATTAGGAAGATTTTTATTGTTTATACTTGACATTGTAAAGAATGGATCATTGGACCTTATTATTAATGGTGGTACAATCAAACTTCTTCCAAGAGTCCATTTTGGGTTGGCATCCTACCTTCTTGCTTAATACTTCCTATTAAATTATAGCAAAAGCCTTGGCCATTAAGATTAAACCAATAGTGCAAGGAATCATTAAAGCTTAGCCAAACAAGATTTATTCTTAAAATGCTTTAATGGTTGGATTTTGGTTCTAAACTTTGAGACCATGTTCAAATGTTGTTTCAAGATGCTAATGCTCAAATTATTATCAATAATATGATAGACATATCTATTTCCTTTACAAAGATCTATCTGGAAAGGTTTTATATTTTGTCCTTTAAAGATCTACTTTCAACTACTTCCTAAATTGCCCTTACAATCTCAACTTAAATTCAAATGGAATTTGTATGTTCAATGATTTTTTTTGGTCAAAACTATCTGTTCAAATTTGGTGCTTGGAAGATTCTGAATTTCTCATTGCAAACAGATTGAAATGTATTATGATCTAATCGATTAGTTGCTCTTTTTGTCATAGGCAAAAAAATATAAGGTGTATATTTAAGAGATGTTAGCTTGTTAAAAAATAATGGAATGTTTTTTATTAGAGCAAAAACAGGTTTTGAAGGGACCCGAAACCCTTTACAAAATAGATCAGTTTGGACTTAACAAGATATTAAGCCAAAACATATCACTACAAATAAACAACCCCATAGAAACATATTCAGTAAAACATCAATGGGGTAGAGACCAAACCGACCTCAAACAACTAGTTGTCTAAAAGAAGAGACAAGAAATAACCAAACAACCGAGGAAATAAAGAACCAAAAACAACAAGGGACATAAAGAGGGTTTAACCAACAGGCACCCACAACCTGAACAAAAGTTTCACAAAAAACCAGCAAACAACCAAAAACCAAAGAAAGGGCCAGAGAAAACTTCATCCCAATCATCCACAGCCAAGGACCCTCAAGATTTACCTTTAGTATTTCCCTTGTGGGAACGAAGAGTCATGTCAAAAGAGGGCTTAGGCATCTTAGATTTCTTTCCCTTAACAGTTATCCAACCCTCTTCCACCTTAGCAGCCGCATCAAACCAATCTGATGAACC
The DNA here is from genome assembly GCF_030272615.1 of Cryptomeria japonica. NCBI lineage: Eukaryota > Viridiplantae > Streptophyta > Pinopsida > Cupressales > Cupressaceae > Cryptomeria > Cryptomeria japonica. The sequence continues at coordinate 35,555,740 of NC_081414.1, read as the reverse complement.
CAACACTGAACCACCAAAACTCTGAGAAGGAGCACCAGCAACACCCCCCTTCTTAGAGGCACAGTTACTCCCTAAAACATTGGAATGTTGCTTTTAATGACTTGTCAGTTATTTTTTAACACAAATTAAGTTGGAAAGAGTATCTTCTTGGGATTGGGATATATGTTAATATCACCGTTGATAGTGTATGCATGTTATTTTGTTACATAAATGGAGAAATATGTGTAAAGTTGTCTTCAATAACCATAATAATCATCATAAAGTTGCATTTTTTAGGATTTGCTTTGACATTTTTTCCTATCTTGCTCCTCTATTTACTCAATTACAGGCAGGGGCTGAAAGGGATTTAAAGATGGACTTTCAAATTCAACAAATCAAATTACAAATTAAGCAAATGCTTGATAAAAAAAATGTTGGCATGACACAAGGATTAAGACCTTTATTGTAGGATTGATTGATGCTTCTATTGGTTTCTACTCTTCTACTATAATGTTCTTTCACTAGTCTGATTAATTGTTGTGTACTTTACTTGCAATGCAAATTGATCAAAACTTCACTGAATGATCATTGGAGATTGTTGGTTTCATCTTGAAAGAAAAAATTCCCCAAAGAAAAACCTGAAAATTGCCCAGACATAGAGAGATTGAGAATGAGGGTTATTTTTAAAAAGTGGAAACAATAGCAAGGATAAGGGTCAAATAACCACTCGGCCAATGCTCAAAGGTTCTCACTTGCCAGTAATGATAGGGAGAAATAAATTCTCAAACGGTTGCTCTAATCATTAAATTTTTCAGGCACATCCGCACAACGTGCTCCCACCTGAGGAATTCAGACTCAAAAAATGTCTAGAAGGCTAAAACCATCACTAAGGATCACAATAAACATAACATTAGGGTGCCAACAATAATTCATATTAACACACTAAAATGAACATAACATAAAATTGACATTACATCCCGATTTCTCAACTTGGCCTTCTTTTTTATTAAAGTCCTTTCCTCCCTCTTTTTAATGAGTCTTTTTCACCCATTTAAAAAATATATTTAAAGTCATCGACAACACAAATATGTAGATTTTTTCTTCTTGGAATTGAAAAAAAAATATAAAGACATTCCATCTAGCTTCCTACCCTGATTCAAAATTTCAAACCCAACTTTATTATCACTCTTTGAATAAAGATGACACAACAAATATAATCCAAAGAGAAATTGTGCGAGAGACGAGAAATTAGACAGTTGCCATTCACTAAAATCTTAAATTTGCCCATAAGAAGTAATCGAATTTATATGTGAATAGTACTCTTTTTAGAATTAAGTGGTATGGTTCATTTTGATTCTTGAAAATTATGTTAGTGTTTTAGAAACTATAAATTTGGTAATAAAAAAGAAAAATTTATGCTGATAAAAAATATTAAAAAAATGTATACATGTGCAAGCAAATGTGATCTCACCTGGGCATGGAATGTTCCCCATAGATTTAAGCTCTAGCCGCTTAGGTGGTTGGTGTGGGCCCAGCTAACTTTCTGTTTCCTCGTGTGGGCTCAGGTAACCTACCTTTTGTTGTTTGTGTTGTTTTTTTGTTGCGCTTCTTTAACTATCCACGGTGCCAGTGACTCCTATAGTTAACTTTGAATTTGATTTTGAATCCCTCTCGTCCAACTATCAGACGCTTCTATTCTAGCTCCAAAAGAGACCTGTCATACCAACAACATGCATCAACATACATGTCTGACACATGCATACCATGCCAATTTGCCGTAGCAGCTGGACCCACGGTATGTGATCTGGAGTTGTCGTGGACTCGTCGGGCCCCACATGAAATTATGTGGACATGTCAGAGGACGGTCGCGACTCACTTAGTGGTTAGCGGCGGTATTTTGTGCATAACACGTACAACAAAAAAAAAAAAAAAATGGTCGACAATTGAAGAAACCGCATTCGAACGACATACTAGTGGGAAAAAGAGGGCGTGGACTTCAAAAAAAGCCATAAAAAAAAAAAAACCGTTGACGATTTAAGAAACCACGTTCGGACGACATACCGGCAGGAAAAAGAGGGCATCGCTTTCAAAAATAAAATGGTCATCTCGCGGGGCAAAAGGAAATGGCGGCCATGCAGTCCACGAATCAACGAAAGCGACTAACACGCCATGTTAGTCGAATTCATCGTTTTGCGGGGCAAAAGGAAATGGTGGCCATGTAGTCCGCGAATCAACAAAAGCGACTAACACGCCATGTTAGTCGAATTCGTCATTTCACAGTTCAAAAGGAAATGGCAGCCACGCAATCCGCGAATCAGCAAAAGCGACTAGCACGCCATATTAGTCGAATTCATCATTTCGAGGGCCAAAAGGAAATGGAGGCCACGAAGTCCACGAATTAGTGAATTAGACTAACATAGCATGTTAGACACTTTTGCCTTTTCATGAGGCCTAAGAAAAAGGCAGCCACGCAACCTGCAAATCAACGAAGCCACATAACACGCCATGTTAGTCGCTTTCACCGTTTCGCAAGGCCATAGAAAAAGATGGCCACACAATCTATGAATTAGCGAAGCAACATAAGATGCCATGTTAGTCACTTTTGTCGTTTTGCAAGGCCAAAGAAAATGTCGGCCACGCAGTCCGTGAAACAGTGAAGGTGCATAATACGCCATGTTAGTCTAATTCGTCATTTCGCGAGACAAAACAAAATGTCGATCAGGTCGTCCATGAATCAGCGAAGGTGCATAACACGCCATGTTAGTCTAATTCATCATTTCGTAAGGTGAAAGAAAAAGGTGGACACGCAGTCCGTGAATCAGTGAAGGTGCATTACACGCTATGTTAGACGCTTTCGCAGTTTTGAGAGGCCAAAGAAAATTTTGGCCATGTAGGTCGCGAATCAGTGAAGGCGCATAACACACCATGTTATAGCCGGCACAGAATTTTGTAAGTGATCGACAACGCAACTTAAAAATTTTCATAAGTGATAACCCTATTTTCAACTCCAAATTCTTATTCGAGGACGGAAATTCGCGAGTCAGGGTCGGCGGCAGAATTCGGGGACAAAATTCGATGGAAACTTTCAAGTATACAGTCTCTCCCTCAACCTGATATCTGTAGATGCCATTTACAAATTATATTAGGATCATGGTGTGCTTTTCTTGATTGGTGAGGCTTCATGAAAAGTGTTTTGTTTCCCGAGTAGGACCCAGTACTTGAAAAGATAATTATAGCCAACCAAACTAAATACCATCATGCTACCCTCAACCCTATCTACCCTAAACAATATTCCATCAATCTTGTATCCTATACCCTATACCTAGATGGGAGAGAGAGGGGAGACATACATACAGGGGTATAGAGAGAGGTGCCTAAACAATGTTCAATCAATCTTCTCTCTCACACACACACTCTCTTTCCCTCTATTTCTCTCCCATTCTTTCTCTCTTAAGTCTCTCTCCCTCTCTACCTCTATCTCTCTATCTCACTCTCCTCCTCTGTCAAGTGTATCTCTTTCCCACTCTCCCTACCTCCCCCCCCTCCCTTTCTATTTTTCACTTAAGTCTCTCTCTCTCTCTCTCAAGTCTCTCCCTCTCATCCTCTCTCTATCTCACTCTCCCCTTCTCTCAGGTGTATCTTTCTCTTATTCTCTCCCTCTCTCCTCCCCCTCCCTCTCTCCTTTTCTCATTACCTCTCTTTCTCACTCTCTCCCTCTCTCCCTCTCTTTGCACCTCTCTCTCTCTAGTCTCTTGTACTCTCCTTCCATTCCTTCCTCCCTCTTACTTAGGACACCACACGAACCCTAACGACACCATATGGTGTCCTAAGGGGTCAGAGGACAACATAAGACACATAATGACACCATATGGTGTCCTAAGGGGTCATAGGACACCATATGACCCTTAGGACACAATATGATCCCTAACGACATCTAAGGGGTCATAGGGTATCCTAAGGAGTCATAGGACACTATATGATCCCTTAGTACACCATAGGACCTATAACGACACCAAATAGTGTCCTAAGGGGTCATATAACACCATATGACCCTTTAGGACACCATATGGTGTTGTTATGATTCGTATGGTGTCGTTATGGGTCATATAGTGTCTTAAGGGGTCATATGGTGTCCTAAGGGGTCATAAAACACCATATGACCCCTTAGGACACCATACAACCCATAACGATACCATATAGAGTCCTAAAGGGGTCATATGGTGTCCTAAGGGATCATAGAACACCATATGACCCATAACAACGCCTAAGGGGTCATATGGAGTCCTAAGGAGACATAAGACACCATATGACCCCTTAGTACACCATATGACTCATAACGACACCAAATGGTGTGCTAAGAGATCATAGAACACAATATGACCTCTTAGGACACCATATGGAGTCCTAAGGGGTCATAGGGACCTCTTAGGACACCATATGGAGTCCTAAGGGGTCATATGGTGTCATAAGGGGTCATAGGAGACCATATGACCCTAATGACACATAAGGGGTGACAGGACACCATATGAACCCTTAAGACACCATACAAACCATAACGACACCATAGGGTATCCTAAGGGGTCATATGGTCTCCTAAGAGGTCATAGAACACCATATGACACCGTAGGACACCATACGACCCATAAGGACACCATATAATGACACCAAATGGTGTCCTAAGGGGTCATAGAACACCATATAACCTCTTAGGACACCATACGACCCATAACGACACCATATGGAGTCCTAAGGGGTCATATGATGTCCTAAGGGTTCATAGGACACCATATGAACCTTTAGGACACCATACGACCCCTAACGACACCACATGGTGTCCTAAGGGGTCATAGGACCCCATATGACACCTTAGGACACCATATGACACATAACAACACCATTTGGTGTCCTAAGGGATCATAACACACCATCTAACCCCTTAGGATACAATATGACCCCTAACAACACCTAAGGGGTTATATAGTGTACTAAGGGATCACAGAACACCATATGACCCCTTAGGACACAATACGACCAATAATGACACCATATGGTGTCCTAAGGAGTCATATGGTGTCCTAAGGGGTCATAGAACACCATATGACCCCTTAGGATACCATATGGTCTCTATCTCTTTCCCTCTAACTCTTTTTACCTCTCTCCCTCCCAACCCCCTTCTCCCTCTCACCCTATATCTTTATCTCTCTCACTCCCCCTACCTTAGGTGTCTCTCTCTTTCTCTCATTATCTCCCTCTCTCTCTCTATCTCTCTCTCCATCTCTCCCTACCCCTCCCTTTCCCTTTCTCTATCTCTCTCTCCCTCTCTCTTAGGTGTCTCTCTCCCATTCTTTCCATTCTCTCCATTCTTTCCCTCTCTTCCTCCCTCCCCATCCATCTCTCTCTCTCTCTCTCTCTCTCTCTCTCTCTCTCTCTCTCTCTCTCTCTCTCTCTCTCTCTCTCTCTCTCTCTCTCTCTCTCTCTCTCTGTGTTTTCTCAGTTATCTCTCTCTTTCCCTCTCTCCCTCCCACTTACTCTCTCTCTCTCTCCCCCTCTCTCCCTCTCTCCCTTTTTTTTCCCTCTTTCCCTCTCTCCCTCCGCCATCGTATATCTTCCCTCTCCCTCTCTCCCTCTCCTAAGGGGTTATATGGTGTACTAAGGGAGCATAGAACACCATATGACCCCTTAGGACACCATAGGACCCCTAATGACCATATTCACAGACCATATTTCTATTATAACTTTTCTAGTACATAATTCATTAAAGTGCTTGATTGAACATATTTTAAGTATCAGTATTAATTTTGATTGAATTCGTCAAGTTCTTATTCTTCTATGTGTACTTGCTCTAGCTAGTATTTTCCTTATCAAAATTAATAGGATAACAATTTTATTCTATTCACTTTTCAAGCTCATCATATACTACTCAAAACAAACATCTAAACCTAATTGGAAAGATATTATACCATCCTATTTATGTGGGATTATGTTATTCATTTTCCTCACTAATAACTTACAAAGCTATCTAGAAACATGGCACTCCTTGCATACACGCCCCATATTTCCAAAAAGAATGATGAATCCCAAGTTATTTCTACACAAATTTATTGTCAAATGTTATATTATATTTAAATGTTCTAGTTTTCCTTGGTTCTTGATGAGTCAATTAGATTGTGAGATCTAAATTTTATAATTATTTTGATATAAGGCATTAGTTTTGTGGTAACAAAGTTTGACTTGGGTCCTCATTATCCTCCTCTTCTTTGTGTTTTCTTTCTTAGCTAATCCCTAAGTTACTATCATTATAATTCTTGATTTGAGTGTTTAATTAGACTTTTTTATGTTATGCTACTATCATTCTATAGTGTTGTAAATTGTAATCATTTACAAGATTCACAATCTATTTGGGTCCCTACTTTAGTATGCCTTCTCTTGGATCATTTTAAGCATATTTGGGCCATATCCTTGTTACAAGTGTGGTTGTCGTTAGAAGGTACAAGATTGATGGTACATAGTTTAGGGAACATAGGGTTGAGGGTAGTGGTCATATTGATTCCTCCCCCTATCTCTCCTCTATTCTCTCTCTCTCTCTCTTCTCTCACCTCTCTCTCACCTCTCTCTCTCTCTTATTTCCTTCTCTTTCTCCCTCACCTATCTACCTCTCTAGGTATCTCACTCCATGTATACCTCCCTCTCCCCCTCCTTATCCCTCCTCTTCTCTCTCATTCTCCTAATCCATCAACTCTCCTCTTCTATCCCCCTTTATCTATCTCACCCCTCACTTCCCATCAATCTATCTAATCTCTCTCTCGCCCTCTAGGTATCTTTGTAAGGGGCAACAGATATGTTAGAATAGATAAAATAGAGAGAGTATGAGAGAGTAGGGGAGGAAGATATATATGAGGGTAAGGAATGGGGAGATAGATATGGAGGGAGACACATAGGGAGGGGGGAGAGAGGTGATAGAGAAGAGAGAGAGAGAGAGAGAGAGAGAGAGAGAGAGAGAGAGAGAGAGAGAGAGAGAGAGAGAGAGAGAGAGAGAGAGAGAGAGAGGTGATAAAGAAAAAAGAGAGAGGAAGATGGAGAGACAGAGAGAAGTATCAATACCACCATGCTACCCTCAACCCTATCTACCCTAAACAATGTTCCATCAATCTTGTATACCTAGATGGGAGAGAGAGGGGAGACATACATATAGGGGCATAGATAGAGGTACCTAATGAGACATAGATGGAGTGGTATAGAGATGGAGAGAGGAGGGAGAAACCTATAAATGCAAGAGAGGGAGAGAGAGGCTAGGAGGAAGAGGTGACGACCTAGACAATGGAGAGAGGGGGGAGAGAGAGAGAGAGTAGGGGAGGAAGATATATGTGAGGGTAAGGAAGGGGGAGATAGAGAGGGAGGGAGAGACTATGGTTCATGGAGAGAGAGAGAGAGGTGAGAGATGAGAGAGAGAGAGAGAGAGAGGAAGATGGAGAGATAGAGGGGGGAATCAATACGACCACTACCCTCAACCCTATGTTCCCTAAACTATGTACCATCAATCTTGTACCTTATATGTAAATCTTATATCCTACAACCTATTATCTAAATACTATATCGAGGAGGGAGAGGTGATGACCTAGAGAGGGGAGGGAGAGAGAAGAGGAAAGAAGGAAGAATAAAGAGAAAGAGAGATCTAAGAAGAGAGGGAGAGGTGGGTAGGGAGTGACTGAGAGACCTAGAGAGGGAAGAGGTAGATAGGTGAGGGGGAGAGAGAATAAAATAAGAGAGAAAAATAGGTATGGAGAGAGATGTTGGGAGGGATAGGTAGTGATCAAGAGAACAAAGAGAGAGTGGAGAGAAACAATAGGAGGAGAGAGATGGAGGGGGCAAGGAAGGATATATATGGAGATAAGGAGGGAAGGTGAGAGAGAGAGGGAGAGAGTGTAGGAGACACCTAGAGAGGGGAGAGAGAGAGAAGAAATAAAGAGAAGAAAGGGAGAGTAAATCATTAATCAAGTATCGATAACCACTAGATGAGTGCCAATTGCCAATAGAACATGGCGTTCCTTGTAGACACACCCCATATTTCCAAAAAGAATGATGAATCCCAAGTTATTTCTACTCAAATTTATTGTCAAATGTTATCTTATATTTAAATGTTCTAGTTTTTCTTGGTTCTTGATGAGTCAATTAGATTGTGAGATCTAAATCTTATAATTATTTTGATATAAGGCATTAGTTTTGTGGTAACAAAGTTTGACTTGGGTCCTCATTATCCTCCTCTTGTTTGTGTTTTCTTTCTTAGCTAATTCCTAAGTTAATATCATTAGAATTCTTGATTTGAGTGTATAACATGGCGTGTTATGCTCCTTCACTGATTCATGGACTGCGTGGTCGGCATTTTCTTTGGCCTCGCAAAATGTCGAAAGCGTCTAATATAGTGTGTTATGCGCCTTCACTGATTCACGGACCATGTGTCCTCCTTTTTATTTGGCCTCGCAAAATGGTGAATTAGACTAACATGGCATGCTATGTGCCTTCGCTGATTCGCGGATGACCTGGCTGACATTTTGTTTTGTCTCACGAAACGGTGAATTAGACTAACATGACCTATTATGCGCCTTTGTTGTTTCACGGACTGCGTGGCCAACATTTTCTTTGGCCTCGTGAAACGGCGAAAGCGACTAACATAGCGTGTTTTGTTGTTTCGCAGACTGCATGGTCGAGATTTTCTTTGGCCTCATGAAACAACGAAAGCATCTAACATAGCGTGTTATGCGCCTTCATTGATTCACGGACTGCATGTCTGTCTTTTTCTTTGGCCTCGCGAAACAACGAATTAGACTAACATGGCGTGTTATGCGCCTTCATTGATTCGCGGACAACCTGGCCGATATTTTGTTTCATCTTACGAAATGGTGAATTAGATTAACATGGCATATTATGCACCTTCGTTGTTTCGCGAACTACGTGGCCAACATTTTCTTTGGCCTTGTGAAATGGCGAAAGTGACTAACATAGCATGTTTTGCGCTTTCATTGTTTCACGGACTGTGTGGCTGACATTTCCTTTGGCCTCAAGAAACGGCCAAAGCGACTAACATGGCATTTTATGCGGCTTCGTTGATTCGTAGGCTGCATGGCCGCCTTTTTCTTTGGCCTCGCGAAATGGCGAAAGCGACTAACATGCCATGTTATACAACTTTGTTGATTCGTAGGCTGCGTGGCCGCCTTTTTCTTTGGCCTCGTGAAACGACGAAAGAGACTAACATGGCGTGTTAGTCAAATTCGTCGTTTCACGGACTGCATGGCCATCATTTCCTTTAGCCCCACGAAATGACTAAAGTGACTAACACGCAGTTTCATGGTGCGAGAGAATGAACTGAGCAGTCAAGTGGCTTAAAATCTCATCTATAAATGCCTTCAATTAAACAACCCAAAGCCTGCATAATTAAAATTAATGAATTTTTTAATGAATCAAAATTTTAACTTTTACAATATTGTAGTCAATTTTAAGTACTAATATATTTAAATATTATATTAATAAAAAATGTAAAATACTAATATATCAAGTTTAAGTTTACAATAGTGAAAAGTTAATAAATCGAATTTGTCTCCATATATCTTACTTAAGAAAATGAAAATAAATTTATATCTTTAAAAATTTAAACTTTTTTTTTCTTTTTTTTTAAAAATAATGCCTGGTAAACTTTTTAACGTGACCGATGACACTGGCAGGACACACCCTCCGGCTCCACGTGAAACACTTTTGACTCAGAGCTATGAACCGGTGAGGCCACAATCGGGGGACCTCATCCCCACACTTCACTTGTTCAAACCTGTGAGCACAACAACCCAGCGAAGACACAAGGCATGTGAGCACAATGGCCCACCAGGGGTTTGAACCTTGGTGGCCGCTTCACCAACGAAGTGTTTTAACCACGACACTACATGTCTGAAGACTTAAAAAATTTAAACTTGATTATACTTCTTATAAGTTAATTATAAAATTTACAAGCATCTATTTTGGCTCCAAAATGACAGTACGGATTAACTAACACGGGTGTTAGTCATGCCTTTTACACCATCAATTTTGCAATAAACGGCTACGATTGACTAACATGTCACTATCATGTTGTACAAAAGGTCTGTTTTGGAGCCAGAATAGCTTCGGCCCATTTACACAACATTAAAAAAATTAAAAATTCAAAGATATATGAATAGTAAGCTATTTTTTTTTCCTATAAACGCTGCCATCCACATAAATGATACAACTTATGATAAATACATTTCGCATTGACCTTAAAAATTATATGAAAAAATAACATGTTCAACAGATGCCACAGTCTCAAAAGTTCTGCAATATGTTTCCATGACTACCAAAGCCTTCTGTAAAGCAGAAAAATCGAACCCTAGTTGTTTTCCCCTCCCCAACTCCAAGGAGAGAGAAGGGGGAGTCACTAGGGTTGATGGTTTTCACTTAGGGGAGACTTTACATTCAAAAGAGGGGTTGAAACCCACAAGATCCAATCCCACGCAATGCAAGATTGGATTCTAAATGAGTTTCAAGGGTTAAGACATCAAGGATAGCCTCTTTTGTAAAGAATGTAGATAGAAAGATTGAACTAGGAATGCATGTAGAAGCAAGAAAGATTCACTTATAAATAGAGATAGGGATATGGGATGAAGCTGCGGACCTGGAATTAGCAATAAAATGTCGAGACGGTGCTGTTCTGCAAATTTGAGTGAAAGTTGATGGGACAATGGCGCCCGGCGTGCACACGGTCCTCCGAAAAATCCGCGAAACGAAGGGGGATCTGTTCGTCTCTACACAAGGATTCCAGATCTTCAATTATAGTCGCGTACCTGCAACCTACACACAGAAAAGAGAGGACGATTGGGGGGTTAGGGATGAGGGGTTTGCCTTTAGGTCAAACCCCGGTTTTGGAATTAACCAAGAAATGAGAATGTTGTAAAAGTAAATGTTTGTAATGTAAACAAGTACTGATACCTTGTTGTAAGAATGTTTGTATTCTTACATGCGAAGGTGTAATGTATGTAGTATGTTGTATGTTGTATGTGATCTCCTCTTCAATGGTTGAATCCTTGTCTTGAATGCAACACTTAGCCTTGAATGGAGACTTAGAATGCTCAATTGCTTGAAGGAATGCTTGAATGCTTGAATGTTTGAATGTTTGAATATCGCTTTCGCCTTTTGCACACATATGTTTTTCTCTATCTTTCCCTCCCTCAAATGTGAGGGGAAATGTAGTTTATATACTTGTCAATTAGGGCTGATAGACTGATTTTTCCGACCTTAGGCCGACTAGGGAACATTATTTCCCGAATTGCAAACTTAAAGACCCGATGCCCAAAAGAGACCGGGCCCAAAATAGGACCAGGGACCAGGGCGCTGGGCGCCATGGTCCCACCTCCCAAGACAGCAGGGTGCAAGGAGGGATCAGGCCAGGGTGCAAAAAAATGCAGTTTTTGATGTCACAAGTAGGTTTTGGGGTCTCCATTCAGGTTCAACGTTGTGCTGCCATCGTGAAGACCCAAATGCAGTCGAAATTGCAAGTGTCACAATTTTAGGACGCTACATTTAGCCCCCACTTTAGTGGGAGTATAAGCATACGCTCATACTTCCGGTAAAGTACAAGGAAACAACATTGAAAAACTTTCACCATGTCAAGGAGGCAAGATACACCAAGCCCCCAGTGGACTAAGGATCTTACGACTTTGATTGACAAAGTAAAAGGGAAGATCACGAGGGAGAACCATGACTGTCAGTAGTAAGGTTCCCTCACTATGAGTCATGCAAGAAAGATATCAAAAAATTTCAAGGCAAAGCTAAATTTGTCAAGAAATTTTCAAGTATCTTGAAAAGATATGAACGGGATGTATGCCCCCCTACGTTAAAGCGATCGCACATGCCTCACCGGGGGTGATTGCTTTAAGGTAGTGATACATATAAGAAATGAGAAAGGAGCACGTTATCACAAGGATTTAGCCCCCAAGTGTGAGATAAGCCCAAGGATAATAGACACAAAGCACAAAGCACGAGGTGACTTTGCTTTCCTCAGGGTCAGTATGTTGTATGATAATTCATGTATATCATATGTATGTATGCATAATTGTTCTTCATTCCCCAATCAAGGAAGGTCACCTAGAAGAAGGGAACACATGTGTCTTTTGAGTCAACATGAGAGAGACCAAAAGAGATCTCAATGTTTTGCATCGTCCTCAAGTAGACAACACTAAGGACAACAAATAGAAGAATGAGAATAACATATAGAAGAAGTAACAAAAGAGATCAAGAGAGGAGGAGAGAGTCTGCTATGCTAATGAACTAGTCTAGCACGTCATCTACCCCCCGATCTTGCTGATCAATATTTCGGGAAGGTAGGAAACACGATAGAGGAGGAACATCCAACACAACAGATGGAGCTATCACAAGATCCAAACAAGGGCTATGTTCATACCCCAAGCCACGTTGTTCTTGTCTAGGAGCTAGGATAAGTGCTTTAGAAAATTCATTAGATAAATGGTTATCAACATCAACATATTCATACTCACTATCAGAATGAACAGGAGTAACATTTTCATCATGAATAATATTTTCATCTATATCATCATCAAGATTTATAAAAATAGGATCTTTAACTCGCACAGGATCAAGACCATCATGCATCTTATGTTTAGGAGATTTCGGCTCAATCGTCGGCTGAGGAGAAAATGGAATAATATTGGCTGAAGGTGTTTTTGGGGATCGCAAAGTTTGAGAAGTAGCTGCCTGAGCTCTAAGACGACGCTTTCGTCGGCGTTCACGTGCAGAACGATTTCGTCTAGTCTTAGTAGGAAGTTGCGAAGATTGAGGAGGAGGAATGTTCTCATCCTTATCACTTGGGTGTTTAGGTTGTGGTCTCTTAGGTTGAACAATAGGAGAAGAGGAAGGTCTCTTCTCTCCATAAGAGGAAGGAGGAGGAACTGCTCCATATAAGGGAGGAATATTTGGTTTAGGAAGGAGACCAAGCCCCTCATGACGAGGAGGTATAGGTCTACTTTTAGGAATTTTATTAGATATAGGCATAGTCACATTCATAGGGATGGGTTGGGAATCTTCTTGAGGAAAGACATTAGTTTTATCTTTCAAGGGAAGAACTTCCTTCTCAAGAACGATAGGAATGTCAAATTTGGGTGTTCTAGGTTCACTTAGAGATAAGATCATATCTTTTTTCCACTTTTGATAAGATTTGAAAAGATGATCACTTCGTGGAGGAAGAGATTGGAATTGTTTAGGCCCAAAGTAATCAATAGGAACGCTAGAAGTTCTTTCAGCTGGTTTAAAGAGACTATGATTGACAGTAACAACTTCACCATTATGGGGAAATTTCAAACACTTGTGAATAGGAGAAGCAATAGCTTTCATGGAAGATAGCCAAGGATAGCCTAGCTTCACACGAAATTGTTCGGATGATGGAATAATAGCAAAGTCCACATCAAGGGATTTGTTATGGACCTCAATAGGTAATGTAATAGAACCAATTGTAGGAGAAGACAATGCATCAAATAGTTTCACAACCACATTTGTTTCGTCATAGATCACTTGATTCAATTGCAAAGTAAAAAGAAATTCTTCAGTAATGATATTAACCATACAAGAAGGATCAATAAGCACTCCACGACAAGGTGTATTCTTGACTTTTGCAACTATATATAAAGGACCATCAGGTGCCCTGATAGTTTCACTGGAATCAAAGGTGATGGAAGGTTCTTTAGGGATTTTCTGCTGCTCTACAAAGTTAATCACATTCGGAGACATAGACACAAGATCATCAGGTGAGACAGAGGAATCATTAGTATCAATCGCATTAGAGGTATGAGAAGGTAATGGATCAGTAAAAATCTGAAGATTTTGGTTAGGAGGAGCTACAGATGTATTGCCTTTATCATTCACTCCAGAAACAGAAATAGTATTATTATCAATCAAATCTTGAATTTTACCCTTTAAAGCAAAACACTTTTCAGTATCATGCCCAGGTTGACGATGAAATTGACAAAAAGATTTGTTATCAAAGTAGGGTGAATTAATCTTTGCAGGATCTATTTGCCTTATAGGAGGAAGAGTAAGCACATTTTGTTCCAATAACTTATTCATAATACTATGCAATGATTCATTCAAAGGAGTAAACTTTCTTTCTTTCTTGAAAAACTTAGAAATAGGAGGCACACCCGATGCCGCATTCACATTGTTGTTGATGATGTTTTCATTGAATTTAATGGACTCTCTGTTCGGTTTAAACTTCCCAAATGGTTGTTGACTACTATCACCCTTATCACTCGAAGCCATAGGATTTGCTTGTTCCATCTGACTCACAGTCAGTTGATAATTGTGAAGAGTTGCACACAATTGTTGGAAAGAAGTAAACTCAGAAAACAGAAGTTTTTCCCTAATATCTTTTTGTAAATTAGAAATAAAGATTCTTTGAATATCATTGTCAGGCACTGGAAAAGAAATTTGACCATACAAATGCTTATATCTACCAATGAAATCAATCACTTTTTCTTTAACACCTTGTTTACAATGCATTAAATCAATCAAAGTAACTTTAGGACTTATATTGTTTTGAAATTGTTGAATAAAAGCATTTGCAAGTTGTTCGAAAGAAGTAATAGAATAAGAAGGCAATGAGCAATACCATTGTAGGGCTTTATCTCTTAATGTTCTAGTAAACAGTTTTGCAAGCAACCTTTGGTCATAAGCAAAATCAGTACATATTGTTTGAAAGGTCTTAACATGTGTTAGAGGATCACCCTTACCATTATAAAGCTCCAAATGCGGAATTTCAACATGTTTAGGGGGAATAGCTCGAACAATGTCAAGAGAAAGTGGGCTCGCAACATCAAATGTGGGCACACTAAACTTAGATTGATTCATAGAGGCAATTTGTTGCTGTAAAGAAGAGACAGTTTGTGCAAGATTGTTAATGGTCGCTTCAGTCGAAGAGTTCATATTAGACGTGTTAGATTGTGATGGAGGTGTTATGTTATTGAAAGAAGGTAGAGAGTAAGGTGGTGGGACACTATGATAGTTAGTCATAGGAGATGATTGGAAAGGAGGAACACTACAAGGAGGAATGGAAGGGTTAAATGAATTGCCCCCTTGCGTCATGTTTATTTGTGGAGATATAATAGGAACACTCATTGAAGGAATGAATGAAGAAGTCGGATTGAATGAAGGAAGCGGGTTGATTGAAGAAGAGGGATTGCCCCCATGACTAGTGATCATAGGAGGAATGTCTTGTATTGAAGTAGTCATTATGTTTGATGTAAAAGTAGGTATACTAGCAATAGGAGTTGTCAAAGGAATAGAATGATTAACTTGAGTAGGAGGTTGTGTATAACCTAAAGTTTCGGCACAACTTTTCATAGGCATCACATTCGAATCCACAATGTGTGCAATACCACGCAAAATATCAATTCCATTCTTATCACTTTGAACCATACATTTTAGACCCTCAATTAATGAAAGAGCTTCACTATCAGGGTATTCTTGAGACATCCATTGTCGAAAATCATCAAATTGGTTATCCAATTTCGAAAGTTGTTCTACAGAAACCTCATGGAGAGCTTCTTCATCATTAAGAGGATTAGAGGAATTACCCATGTCCTCGTTAAAAAGGCCATTCAAATTAGGTTCCATCTCCTCGGTAATTACACCTTGGAAAGACTTAATTCTAAGGCTTCGTCTAACGGGAATAGTGTAAGTAGGGCTTATTGTTGTAAAACTCATGCACTAAAGAAAGAGAGAAGATTTTGAAATTCAGAGGTAGCAAATTTCAATAAAACCAGCCAATCTCCTAGATTTAAGCTGTTAAATGCAATCAGGACAATCTCTCAAAATTTCGAAAAAAATGTCCGGGACCGTGGCGAACGGAGTGCACACGGTCCTCGCAACTTTTTTCGAAATTTTTCAGGGTGAAAGTTATGATGATTTTAAAGCTAATCTGAAAAAATTGAGTGATTTTACGATCTGTAGATAGGCCAAATTAAAGTTGCAATCTCAAAATTGAACCCTACCAAGATTGTTGAAAAATGCAAATTTTGAATTTTGGAAAAGAGAGGGAAACTAAAATTTTGAATTTTATGATTTTAGAGGGAATGCTGAAAGCAATGCAGGCTTTGAAATTTAAAAATTGACTCAATTTCATGCAAAATTCAAATTTGAAAGTGGAAATCAAAGTTGTTGCAATTAAACACTTGATTTCAAAAGTCAAAAATTGTAAAGATTTGAATAAAGTACTGAAATTTCGAATGAATGCCAACACACTTTTGAGATTTAGTATAGTAAGGAACACAATTTTGATATGAATTTCAATTTCAACAAATTTTTTTTTTTGAATGATTAGAAGCCTCAATCCAAGCAATCGCTAGACCAACTTTGACTTTAATTTTGAAAGTGTTAAAATTGATAAAATCAGCCAAAATTCTGGATTTTAGCAGAAAAATACAGTAAGATCTAGCTCCCGAAATTTCGAAAAAAATGTCGGGGACGAGGGTGCTTGGGGTGCACACGGTCCTCGCAACTTTTTTCCAAATTTTCAGGGATGAAAGATATTGTGATTTTATTGCGGAATCCAAAGTTATAGCCGATTTGGAGGTGTTTTGATCAGTGAAATTATCAGTCAAAGGTTGAATCAAGAAGGTTTTAAAAATTAGGGTTTTGACATTTAACCACTTAATTTTCAGAATTAAAGCACAAATATGAATTGATAATTTACAATAGAAGGGTAGATCTGAAACAAGCATTAACAATTAAACATTTCACAAGTTTAATTACTTAAAAAGAAAATTTTAGGGTTTTTATGCAATCAACCTCTAAAATTTGCAAAAGATCAAACATGGAAATATAATTAGGAAAGCAAAATTTTCAGATCTAACCATGAATAATCAGAATGAGGATGTTCACGTCAGGTTCACCAAAATGTAAAGCGGAAAAATCGAACCCTAGTTGTTTTCCCCTCCCCAACTCCAAGGAGAGAGAAGGGGGAGTCACTAGGGTTGATGGTTTTCACTTAGGGGAGACTTTACATTCAAAAGAGGGGTTGAAACCCACAAGATCCAATCCCACGCAATGCAAAATTGGATTCTAAATGAGTTTCAAGGGTTAAGACATCAAGGATACCCTCTTTTGTAAAGAATGTAGATAGAAATATTGAACTAGGAATGCATGTAGAAGCAAGAAAGATTCACTTATAAACAGAGATAGGGATATGGGATGAAGCTGCGGACCTGGAATTAGCAATAAAATGTCGAGACGGTGCTGTTCTGCAAATTTGAGCGAAAGTTGACGGGACAATGGCGCCCGGCGTGCACACGGTCCTCCGAAAAATCCGCGAAACGAAGGGGGATCTGTTCGTCTCTGCACAAGGATTCCAGATCTTCAATTACAGCCGCGTACTTGCAACCTACACATAGAAAAGAGGGGACGATTGGGGGGTTAGGGATGAGGGGTTTGCCTTTAGGTCAAACCCCGGTTTTCGAATTAACCAAGAAATGAGAATGCTGTAAATGTAAATGTTTGTAATGTAAACAAGTACTGATACCTTGTTGTAAGAATGTTTGTATTCTTACATGCAAAGGTGTAATGTATGTAGTATGTTGTATGTTGTAGTGATCTCCTCTTCAATGGTTGAATCCTTATCTTGAATGCAACACTTAGCCTTGAATGGAGACTTAGAATGCTCAATTGCTTGAAGGAATGCTTGAATGCTTGAATGTTTGAATGTTTGAATATCGCTTTCGCCTTTTGCACACATATGTTTTTCTCTTTCTTTCCCTCCCTCAAATGGGAGGGGAAATGTAGTTTATATACTTGTTAATTAGGGCTGATAGACTGATTTTTCCGACCTTAGGCCGACTAGGGAACATTATTTCCCGAATTGCAAACTTAAAGACCCGATGCCCAAAAGAGACCAGGCCCAAAATAGGACCATGGACCAGGGCGCTGGGCGCCATGGTCCTGGGGGACCAGGGCGCTAGGCGCCCTAGTCCAGAAGGACCAAGGCGCTAGGTGCCATGATCCCACCTCCCGGGACAGCAGGGGGCAAGGAGGGATCAGGCCAGGGTGCAGAAAAATGCAGTTTTTGATGTCACAAGTAGGTTTCGAGGTCTCCATTCAGGTTCAACGTTGCGCCGCCATCGTGAAGACCCAAATGCAGTCGAAATTGCAAGTGTCGCAATTTTAGGACGCTACACCTTCAAGACAAAAATCATAATAATGAAAGAAAAATTTATAGACAACAATTGATCTAGAGGTTCGAGAGATGCAAAATTAGTTCAAAATTGAAATTAAAATTTTTCGTATTAAAATATTAGAATATTTTCTCACAGTCAGCTTATCATTTAAAATTCTGATGGCTGTGGTGACTCTTGATATTTTTGTACTTGTTTATATTCTAGATTTTGGAAATGAGAAGTTACTTTTTGGATTGCATGCAACTCCCTTTTCGAGTTTGCATCCTTCTTGTACTGAGAATAATATCGCAGGTTTCCTACACTAGATATTATTGATTTTGATATCGTTTGAACCCCTACCTCAATTCAGATCAACAATGGCAGTGGCTCTCTTGCTTTATTGTATGCTCATTTACAATGTTGTGACTAAAATCATACAATACCAATGCCATTCACTGAGAATCTCATTTTCTCAATGTTATGTAGAGAGAGTTTGTTGCTACAAGCACCAACTCTGGTTACTACACGCAACTTCCCTATCCACTATTATATCTTCAAATATTACACATCCACATTTCCATCACTGCCCTTTCACAAGATAATCAAATTAGTCTCTAAACAAACATAGGGCATTTTGTATTTCCTAAATGCACATTTTACAAAATAACCTTGTCAACATGTATGTCAAGTGCGGGATTTTGGTGGATGCTCATAAAAATTTTGACGACATTAAAGAATAGATGGATTCTCATGGAATGCCATCATTACAGCTTACTGAAGGCATGGATTTCCTCATGAGGCATCGCCACTATTTCACCAACTGCAAAAAATAGATGCCCAACTTGATCACCTTGCCTTTGTCACCATACTTCTAGCCTAATGCAAAGGAAAATGTTAAATACAAATCATAGATCAAAACAAAAATCCAAGAAAACTACAGATTAGAGAAACCCAAAAGAAAATTACTGATTATACAAAAGCCTAGAACCAGACAACAGATTAAGCAAAGCTAAACTATAATTTAAGATTTCTTGGGATCAATAGTCATGCCTTTTTGTAGTGAGAATAGCCATAGCGGATGGTAGTAGCTCTTTTCTCCTGGGCCCATCGTCTCTCGAGTTGTCCTCCACTCGTTGTCTTTGAAATGTTGAGCCACATCCTGCAAATTTGTTTTTGAAAAGCACAATAAAATGAAAATACTATGTTGGAGTAGCAAAAGAGGAATTTAAAACAAATATTTTTGAATTGTACACCTCCATTTTTTTTTGAAACCCACAAAAAATGCATGCCAAAAAAAAGTGAATTTTACCATTCACTGACCAACATGGGCATGGGCAACCATGATCAATGGAGCATGGCCTTTGTTCATGACGAAGAAATTATCCTTTTTGCTAAAACAATATCCCTGTAACGTAGAAGGAATTCAACCTAGCAAAAATCATGTCTCATCGAATGTCAACAACATACCTGCTTTCATGGCTAGACTCTAGCAATCCAGACCTGGCACCTGCTTTCATGGCTCCGACTGTAGCGATCCAGAAGGAAAAATGAATACAAGATTCATTTTTAGGAATTTTAAATATTTTTGAAATGGTTGGGTGGGAAAGAAATTTCAAATATTTTTGAAATGCCTGCGGGAAGGAAATTTCAAAACAATTTTTTTGGCGCATTGAAAACAATGACTGTCATGCATTGCAAACAGTGACTGTCGTCCGGCAAAAGTAACCGTCCCTATGACTGTGAGAGCAGCCAGAAAATGTTAGCCACATGCAAATGCTTTCCGTCAACCGCAAAATGACAATATACCTTCACGTCATCAGAAGCCCGATGATGAGTCCCAAACGTGGGTCTCATGACATGGCATGCCATTTTGGAGCCAGAATAGCTACAGCCCCAACTATCTGCCCACGCATTTCCAATTCAATGTGACGTTTGCTCATGTCCACAACATTAAGAAATTTCAAATAGATAGTTTGATGCACATTTATCCACGCTGTAGCCTTCCTTTCTACGCTAGAGAGCAGAGATCCATCACAGATTGGAATGGCGGATAAATATTTTAGATGGTTTTGTTTAGTGCAGGTCGGTGTATCCAACAGATGACAAGAGTTGGAGAAGGGAGATGTGTTTGTGATTCGAAGGGCTTTGCTGCATTGTCGGCAAATTATCTGCTCTTTAACAGCCAGCTCTCTGTGTTCAAATGGTTCCATCTGCCATCTTGGGAGCCAATCCTCCCATTCCTCAAAATGTATTGGCCAAGGCGTTTACTTCCAATGACCAACAGCCCCAACAGACCAAGGATCTGATTTATGTACAACGCTCTCCAACTACACCAGCACCCATAGGGTTTTAATCCGACATTGTTGCTTCAAATCATGTGATTTGCAGTGAGGAATACGAGCAACAGTTAAAGTCTTTGCCCAAAGTCAATCTTTCTGTTTAATCTGAAGATATGCATGATTAATCTCCACTTATAGTCACGTGGTTTGGTGCAAGAGAACAGTTCAAATATTAATCAATCACAACCAATTAGATTTTGGGAGATTTTTGGTAGACTATTTTATAAAACCTTCGAAATCAATAGAACACAATACCTTTTCATTGTTTTACATACTGTCAAGGATATAGATTCGACACCTGGTTATAAGTGGGTATTCCCCAGTTTATATTGGCAATCTTCAAACTCTCGAACTTGTTAGTAGCTCCAATCTGGGAGAGAAGATTTAATCGCAATTTTCTCCATTGTGTTATAGAATTAAATGTAGCATATGATGTGCATTTACAACATTGGAAAGCTCTCTGTGGTTTATTAAAAGATCAATTGAAAATGGGACTTTTAAGAAAGTATGAAATTAGTTTGTTAAGAAAGTTAAATTGGGGATTTTCTTTTAATCAATTTGAAAATTTAATATTTGTGAGTTTAATTGGGATGAATAAGAGCATCTAGTAATTGTATGGGTATAAGATCTTTTTAATTTGTGCTTTTGAAACATGTTAAACATTCTTATTGTTATTTTATATTTTATATTTTTATATTTTTCCTCTTTAAATTGTGTTTTTTTTTTTTTAATGGGGAAACCTTAACACCTGGAGGCTGGATCTATGTAATTAGATTTCTAGGACTTTGTTTCAAGAAAATTGTGCAACATAAGGCTAGTTGTGATACTTAGCACACCCCTTAAAGATATTTGAACCACCTAGCATGTTACTCGTCTAGCATGCCTAAGAAAGAGAATTTGATCAAATTGGAATTTACAACCAAATTTAGTGCATTTGTATGAGTATATTGATGTGTATTTACAATAATGGAAAGCATGTCAATTGGTGATTTATTAAAATATGAATGACTTTTTAGAAATGATGAAATTAAAGAAAATTAAATTGAGGATATTCTTTAATCAAATTTGTGATTTTCTTTCATTAAAGAATAAAATTGAATCTTAATGAGTATAAATGGGATTAATACTTGACATTTAGTAAATTTTTAGGTATAAGATCTTCTTGGGACTTGTACTTTGAAACATTTGAAGCCTACTTCTTACTATTTTACACTTTTATATTGGGCAAAATGAAAACCTTAACACATATCTATGTAATTAATTTTCTAAATTTTTTTTTCAAGAAATTTGTGCATCCTAAGGTTACGTGTAATACCTAGCAACCTCTTAACGATATTTGCACTACCTAGCATGTCACTCATCTATCATTCCTAGGAAAGAAAATATGATTGTGTGCGGAAAATGAGGGCGACAAAAACGTAAAAGTCTGATTCAAAAGGCCCACACACCAATGAGACTCTTGGTGCAAGTTATAGGAACTATATTGAAATAGCTCAACTTCCCAAGAGGTGTCCCATTGTTCTCTATCTCACAGGATCCCTAAAGTCAATGTCTTTACTCTCATATCACCGAGCAAAGTGACTTAGGAATGACAACTCCAAGAACGAGTGATGTTTGATTATTATGCATGAATGCATTCCTAGATATGTATGATATTGAAACTATGATGATTAATCTAGCATAAAGATGATGATAAGAATAGCTAATTATCCTAGCAATGATATACTAGTCTAACATGGATATTCTATGATATTAAAATGCTTCTAAATGTTTATTAAGATGGTTTATCAAAGAGAGGCTAAAATATTTAGTAAAATGACTATAAGTTTGATGCATAAAAACTTCTTTTTTAAAAAAAAATGAGAGAATGAGAGCTCTATTTATAGGAAAAATAGGGCAATGGATGGTCAAGATTGGATAATCTTAACAAGGGCCAGGATTGAAAGTTAATCAATCCATGTTCACAATTCTCACCAATGAAATGGTGACAATTGTCAACAAGAGGTTGCTTGAGAGGAGATGAAAGAAGCATTAAATGTTTGAGAAGACATGGAGGTTACCTAGGGGGTAAGGGTTAAGGTTAGGCTAGGGTCATCCAATAGATAAAGCTTTTACCCAAGGGGTAAACACTTGTGCAAGGGTTAAAGGGATAACCAAGGTTAAAGCCATGAATACTTGATGAGACCCTTGGGTTAGATGAGGGTTGAGTTAGAGAGAAAGTCTCTAATCATGCAAGAAGGTTAAGTTAACCATTAATGGTTATGTAAGAACCTTAAATGGTTTGGAAGACTTTGAGGGTTAACTTGTTGAGGACATAAAGCCTTTAATGGTTATTGAAGACTTTGGAGGCTTTAAGAAGTGACTTCTCTTTGCTTAGGAATGTGACAATATTTAGGAGATGGATTAGGCTAATTGGAATGGATTAGAAGAATCTAGAAGGGTTTTAGGAGGCAAGTGGGAGATGTAGGATTTTGCAAGTGGAGGAAAGAGGAATTTAATTAAAATAAAATTACTTTATTTCAACTAAATAGATGCAGCTTGCATAAATAAAAGTGGGAAACTTAAATAAATAAATTACATTTATTTATTTACAAGGATCAGTTTAATCAAACATAAATTTAATTAAAAAGGGGGAAAGGGGAATTAATTAAATAGAGTGATTTATTTAATCAAAGGCTAGAAAAGGTTTAGGTGAATGTAATTAAACAAATTGAGTAATTCATTTAATCAAATAGATTAATGTGAAGAAATTAATTAAATACACTTTAATTAATAGGAGGAATGGGGTTAAAATAAATATTAAATATTTATTTAGGAAAGTGGTCAGATTTATACGTCTACAATGATCGAACTAAAATTTAGAACCAAATCTAGTATATTTTAAGGACTATATATGATATGGATTTACGCTATTGGAAAGCATTTTTGTGATCTATTGAAAGATCATTTTTTAATGGAATATTTTAGATAATTTAGAATTAGATTGTTAAGAAAATCAAATTAGGAATTTTCTTTCATCAAATTATAAAATTGAATGTTTGCACATCTAATTGGGATGAATAGGAATGGCAAGTAAATATTTAGGTATAATATCCTCTTGGGAATTGTGTTTTTGAAACATGTGAAACATTGTTCTTGTTATTATACACTTTTATCTTTTAACTTTGTAGGTGATTAAACTATCTTTTAAATAATTTCACATGTAATAAATGTGACTAGTATAACATATTGCATTTACAAAAAAAATATATAACAATTTCCAACAAAATTTATCTAACAAGAAAAAATTTCTAATTATATAATACAAAAAAATTAGAAATAAAAACATATTATAAAATTTTCATTTAAATTTGACATTAATTTTTTTTGTTAGAATTAGTTTTAAATTAAATTAAATTACTAATTTAATTTTTCATTTAACTTAAATTATAGAGTTATTTTTTAAAACTATTTGATTCATTAATATTCCTAATTATATTAACTAAAAAGATGTAATATATTTAACTAATTGAAATAATGATAATAAATTAATAAAAAACAATAGCCAAAAAATTATCTCATTATTTAAAATTAAGTTATGTATTCCACTACTTCAAAAAGGCTAACCTTAAGCTCAAGGTTTAATTAAAAACAATTTTCTTTTAAAAGACATGCATACATACATAAGGGTGTGTGCACCAAGATGGTGTGCAAAAAAGTGGACACACACCAAAAAAAAGTTGAAAAAAAAGCAATCGCGTTTGCGGTTTTAAAATTTAAAAAACCCCATACGCGGGTAGGTTCGTTGTGCCTGAGCCTAAAGGGACAAAACCACGTACGCGGTCCTTTAGGAAATAAGACCGCATACGCGGTCCTTTAGGAACTAGGACCTCATACGTAGTTTTACTTCCTAAAGGACCGCATACACGGTCCCTGTCAATTTTATTTTTTTTTCACAATCAACTGAATCATTTTATCCCACGATCGAGAGAAATTTTAAGGGTTTTTTCCTTCCAAACCGCACACGGGCTACGTATTTTCACACCTAGATGCCATGGAAAGAGGTCAGTTACGCATTTTTTTGTTTTTTTTTCACATTTAATAAATTTTATTTATGTTTTCAATTTAAATTCATTGATTTTGATTAATTTTTTTAATTTTTTGTTACCAATATCAGATTCTGAAAATCTAGAACCACAACAAGACGCACCTCAAAACCCACAACAAAACCCATAGCAAAACCCTCGGGATACATCTCCAGCTCCTCTTTTAGACTGTACAACAACTACACAGGAGGATTTTCTTAATTAGTTAGGGCAAAGCACTGCTAAAATAACTAGATTGATTTCTAGATTGAAAACATCTGAGCTTGAGCATCATTTATCCCTTTCCACTAGCCTAGAAACATTGGCCAGTGGTGCCACTGCAATTTCGAGTCAGATTACAAAATGGGGAAACTATAGGGATAGGTGTCACACTTATTATGCTAATGGGTTATCATATGATGCAGTGAAAAGAAAAAACATAAGTAAAGCGTAAATGTGTGCTCATTTTGTTGATCCTAGAACTGGTGAGTCCTTACCTCTTAATATAAAGAGGTTTCCCATACATTGGTGTACCAATGTGCAGATGAAGAATCTTTTTTGGAATAGGTGGTGGATGGTCTTTCAAGAACCACCTTGTAATAATTTTGAGGTTCCATTATATTTTTTGAGGAAAGTATATTGTGAATTTGTCCTTAATGAGCGGCCTAATTATTTTGATATGAGAGAGTTCCATGGTAGAGGTGGCGGCTCTACCCAAGATAGATCTCGAGCCCCTAGGGTATTCGATCTGCAAAGTCATCGCCTCCTAGCACCCAAATCTAAGGTGCATGCGATGGTCCCGGTAGCCCTGAAAGAGTTGATGGAGCTAGAGACTCTACAGGTGGCCACAATATTGACTGATGCGATCATCCAGCAAGGGACATAGTTAGCACACCCTCTTGGCCCGGATGATGATCCATTAGCTGAGGCAGCTGGCGTTGGTCAGCCCATTGAGCATGTGTGTCCCACTTGCTCAGGCATATGCACAGAGATTTATGTTGAGGCCATTGCAGATAGTTCCATGTCCCATCTGTGCATGATTTGCAAGAACAAATGTTGAACCCACACGACTGAGGATGTGGCGCTGACAAATGAATTTATGGACATGTTGTTTGTTAGTCAACCTTAAACACAAGTGTGTTGATTTGAATTCATAACATTTAATTTATCATTCACTTAAAATTTGTAATTGTAAATGAATTTTTATTTATAGATCGATTTAAATTGATACAAACAATATGCATTTCAGTTTGCAACAGCAGGTGTTAATACACCATCTGATATTCCTCTCGCAGTTATTGCAGCTGCAACTTCGATGCTTGAGGTATAAATTTTGTAACATGTTAAAATAGAATAATACTTTGAATTCAAAAAATTTATAAGATATACTAACTCTCTTTAATGCTTGACAATTTTTTATTTTGTAAGTGTTGATAGGGCGCCAAATGTCTCACATTGATGATGTCACCTTCTCAGTGATCGATTTTGGCCTACAAAGCTATGCAGTATCATATTTTGTACACCTTACTTTATGTATCCTTTTGATGGAATATGCAAGTCACTTAATTTTAGATTTGTTAAATTATGTTTAATATTATCTACTAATATCTCGTGTGTTAATTTTGTTTGTTTTAGGGTACCCCAATCCATGTCTAAGCCTCGTCCTCAACGAAAGAAATCCTCGACGACGCCTAAACATGGGAAGAAGGTCATTGAACATATTTTTAATTGTACAATTGTTTGAAAAGGTTGAAATTGTCTTAGTTGGAATTTGTAGATTAATTAGTGTTTTTTGTCTGTTTTATATACAATGGCCATTGGCCTTCGTAGAATTGTTGAATGCACCTGATACACCCGAGGATTGAGAGAGGGCAGAGGTATGTATCTCTACTTAATTTTCTTGATTTGATGATTATATGCACGTGTACATATGAACTTGTGATAAATTATAATCTTATCATTTTTCATACAGGCAATATCCATAACCACTTCATCAATGGCGAGCCCTCCTCTGTGTCCTGGAGAACCATCTCAGGCTCCGGTACACTTTTGTTTTATATATTGCATTAATTGTATTTAACCTATAATACTTATCATTATATTAATTGTATTTAATCTTTAATCATTTTTCGTATATGTAATAGCCACAGCGTCTCCATCAATGGCGAGCACTCCTCAGACTACTGGAGAAGCATCTAAGGCTTCGGTACACTTTTGTTCTCTATATTGTAGATTTTTAGTGTTTTTGAGCTATATATGTTAGTACATTGTATTAATTGTATTTAATCTACAATAGGCCCCTTTGCGGTTCAGCCATAACTTGGATCCTTTGAAGTTTGTGTTCAAGAAAACTCCTAAGACTGACAAGGAGAAGACAAAGAAGATAGTAGATCCTAGATCAGCAGATAAGGTAATCTACATTTAAATTGCAAATAAATTATGGTTAAATGCATAGTTATTTTGATAATTGTAAACTATTTTCTACAAAAGGATTCAAACTTGGCTTTTAAATTGTGGTTGTGTACTACATCAAAGAGGCTTGATTTCGATGATCCACCAAAAGTATAGGATCATATAGTGTTAGTTGTGGTCATTGACTGACCAATACATGTAGATATATTCTACATTTTTATTGTATATCGATTTGGACATGGCATATGCCACATTTTTGTAAAACTTGTATTGACTTGGCATAGAAGCCTTTATATATATATGTTGATATTCGATCCAATAAATGTGTATTGTGTTATTTATTATGCATTTCATTGATATTGATAGGCATATTTGATACATATGGAATTTGTTCATTGTATTGATTATTGTGCATTTTGATATATATAAATGATTATTTATAATTGATACAGTTAATTTTTGCTCAAACTATTCGATGTATTTGGTGGGTACCCTTTTATAAAGTTAAATGAATGTTTGCCTATGTAACCAACAATATGAATATAAACAACAAAATTCTATGATATAAAGTTTTCTAAAATATTGAATTAACCCTACAAAACTTCTGGTCTCAATCAAAATGAAATTCAATGGTAATGGTCAGATTTGATCTGTGGTAATGATCACTCGATGCTTTTGATTCCTTTCGTCAAATTTAGGTTTTTGTCTTGTTTTCCATTTGTTTTATCTAAATAAGGTGGTTTGGGACCATTAATAATCATTTGAAGTCATTTGTGAAAGTTTGGGGTCATTTCGATAAAAGATGTAAAAGTTGCTCAGTTGTTGTCAAAGTTGTCAATGTTGTCAAAGTTTCGTCGTGGGCACAAACCAACATCACAAACACATCTGGGTGGGAAGGTTTATGCTAGGAATTCTCTTGTTGTTCCTCCCAACACGTCAGAACCTCGATAGCCATACCCTATCGGTGTGTTCTTTCAAGTGCCTTCAGTCCAAAAAATTGTCAAACTTTGACGAACAATTTCTCGCAATCCAGGACACATATGATCGATCTGTTTGAACCTATAGGATCATGTGAAGCTCTTCTACAATTAAATTTCATTTTCTGACAACTTGGATCCATTTTCAAATGGTAGCATTATTTTTCAACTGCTGTAAAAATCATTAGTGGCATGCAATGCAAAGTTGCAAGATAGGCTAGACTTGATTTCGTTCGTCGTGGGAACAAACCAACATCACGAGTGTGCCTGGGTGGGAAGGTTTACACTAGGCATGCTCATTTTGTGTCTCCCAATGCGTCAGAACATCGAGAGCCATACCCTACCAGTGTGATCTCTCAAGTGTCCTGAGTCCAAAAAATTATCAAACTTTAACGGACAGTTTCTCGCAATCTAGGATGCATATGATCGATCCATTTGAACCAATAGGGTCATGTGAGGCTCATATACAATGACCTATCTTTATTTTTGATGACTTAGAGCCATTTTTAAATGGTAGCATTTTTGTACCTGTTGCAAAAACTGTTAGTGGCATGTAATGCAAAGTTGCAAGATAGGCTAGATTTGATTTTGTTCGTCGTGGGCACAAACCAACATCATGAGCGCATCCGGGTGGGAATTTTTATACGATAAATTCTCCCATTGTGCCTCCTAATGCGTCAGAACGTCGAGAGCCATACCCTATCGACACGATCTCTCAAGTGCCCTGAGTCCAAAAAATTGTCAAACTTTGACGGATAGTTTCTCGTAATCCAGAATACATATGATTAATCCAATTGAACCTATAGGTTCACATGAGGCTCATCTATAATGACCTATCTCAGTTTTTGATGACTTGGAGCCATTTTCAAATGGTAGCGTTTTTCAACTGCTGCAAAAACCGTCAATGACATGCAATGCAAAGTTGCAAGATAGGCTAGATTTGATTCCATTTGTCGTGGGCACAAACCAACACCACGAGCACGTTCGGGTGGGTAGGTTTATACTAGGCATTCTCCTTTCATGCCTCCCAATGCATCGGAACGTCGAGAGCCATACCCTATTGACGCGATCTCTCAAGTGCCCTAAGTCCAAAAAATTGTCAAACTTTGACGGACAGTTTTTCGCAATCCAAGATGCATATGATCAATCCATTTGAACCTATAGGGTCACATGAGGCTCGTCTATAATGACCTATCTCAGTTTCTAATGACTCAGAGCCATTTTCGAATGGTAGCATTTTTTCACCTACTGCAAAAACCATCAGTTGCATGCAATGCAAAGTTGCAAGATAGGCTAGATTTGATTTCATTCGTCATGGTCACAAACCAACATCACGAGCGCATTTAGGTGGGAATTTTTATGCTATGCATGCTCCTATTGTGCCTCCAAATGCGTCGGAACGTCGAGAGCCATACCCTATCGGCACGATCTCTCAAGTGCCTAAGTCTAAAAAATTGTCAAACTTTGACGGGCTATTTCTCACAATCCATGATGCATATAATTGATCTATTTGAACCTATAGGGTCATGTGAGGCTCGTCTACAATGACCTATCTCGATTATCTTCCTGGTCATCCCAAAATGCTTGTCAGTCATTTATAATCCTATTTCTATCATGGCGCCCTCTACAAGCCCATTCCTAACAAACTATTCTAATATGAGGGAGAAATGGAATAGAGAGAAAGAGGGAGAAGGAAGGCAAGTAACAAATTGCTAGCTCTCCTTCATTCTCACTTTGTCTCTCCAAAGGGTGTTTTCTCTCTTCTAAGCCAAAAAGAGGCCTTTTTCTCTTCTGGGTTGCTTCAAACAATCCAAATGCCTAATTTTTTCTCTCCTCCCTAAATACCCAATAGGATAAATTCGTGCAAATCCAAGATCTATAACTGCAAATCCACCACAAGAAAAGCCAAAAATCCCACTTCCAAACGTGGCTTATCTCAATGCCAAAACCAACCCGACTTATCACATCACATAAACTCAAAACCCTTAAGATATTCAAAACATAGTCACATACATTCACATATATTCAAAAAATAGTCACAAAACATAGTCACATATATTCAAAAAATATTTTACAAATCATCTCATGGGCTTTTATACAAAATTTGGCATTTAAACATGTGTGAATCAACTCATTGCCATTTAAATATACAAAATTTGGCATCTAAATATGTACAAATCAGCTCATGGCCATTTAAATATACAAAATTATGCCCCTAAATTTGTACAAATCAACTCATGGACATTTATATATACAAAAAATAAATATAGAACAATTCGTCGATGATATATACAAAATTCTCAAAATCATTCTACCCTGAACCGTAGAATCAATCAAGTGAGCCTTCTGGATCGGCTCTAACCCGTATTGTGTCAAGTATTGCCTCATGGTCAGATTCATGATCTTTCCATAATATCATGTTATGAGGTCTACCACGATACTTAATCAAATGAATATTTGTTGCAACAACAAGGTTGGAGAAATGAAGAAAATGTTTGTGTGTTTCAAAGTCCTCGAAGAACCAAACATCAAAATTCTTGATAGGGTATCTCCTAAGCCATGTGCATGTCCAACAACAGACCCTATTGGATACTCAATACCCTCTCCATCAATGATTGTGGTTGTCAATTTTCTCTTAGGCTCAATACAACAACACAAAAAGTAATATGTTCCTTCTTCATTGTTCTCTTATGCAACAACTACGTACACATGACCTGCATATTATAGAATGATAATTAATACCAAAATTAATGTTTGATGTAACAAAATGAGCCAAAAAAATTCCTACAATAAAATTTGCCCAAAAAATCACCTGGTTCCACTAGGTCGGATACATGATCGAAATCAACCGATGCTTCCATCTGGTTCAACTGCAGTGCTCTGGGAATTTGATAGGTATCAATGGGAAGCAACGGTCTATAAGACCAATTGTCAACCCACTCTTGTGATTCACATTCTTCCCACAAAAATTACATACATGAAGAGCAAAAACATAAAATCTGTCTAGTATAAATTACCGGTGAACTTGCATTTGAACTTTGAAATGAGTGCATGTCACTGGATCCCGCAATTGTACAACAATATTGATAGTTTTCAATGTCAGATTCAGTGATCAACCAAAAATATCTATGAACCATTGACGTACCTGCATTACCTAGTCCCATTGTAGAGTTACACCATCGCACAATTGTTGTTGCATCTGTCAACTCAGCACCACCTTCGTACTTGAATTCTTCTCTAGCTAGGGCTCTTTTTACACATGCTCCTACACCATCGTGTTCTCCCTTTCGATGCCCAGCCTCAGTGAAATTCCAAAAATGTTGTACACCTCTTGTCACATGCATCCTACTCAACCAATAGAACATCCTTGCATTTTTTAATTGTGAGGTGCAATTATCTGACCATATTATGTATTGCTTGTATCATATGTTCCTTTCCCTTAAACTATCATAGAAAACTTTAAAGCATCCTTTCACAAACTCTGACGAGTGTGTACGATCATCACTTATGTAGAAGTGATACTCTCTTACAACCTTTCTATCCTCCTTTGTGCTGTCATATGCATGCATGAATGCTGTGTGTACAAAAATAGAAACTTGTGTAGAATGGTAATACATAGATTGCACTTCATTTTGAGGTTGTAGTGTATAATTTTCAGCAAAATCAACTATAGAGACAATGGTACCAAGAGGAAATGTGTCCTTGCATAACTTAAATTGTTCATCTAACCACCGATCTCTATGTGTATGCATTATGTACTCATAAACTAGTTTTTCTTTAAACGTTCTCATAAAATCAGCTACGCATATAGCATTTTTCACTAACTCACATCTCTTTAATTCTTTTCCATCTTTAACCCCATATGTCACTATCTTGTACTTTCCAAAAGATACTAGGTTCTTACCAATTTCATGTGTGTTATCCAGATGTAGACATCTTGGCAAATGTTGCAAACCACCACATGTAGCACAATAACCTTTCAAACACATCATCTTATAATAAATATAGTTGTCATCTCTTTTACATAACACACTTGAAATAAATTCTCTTGGTGACTTAGGAGGTGGTTGTATATTGCATTGCTATAAAACATCATTAGTGTGCAAAGTACAACATATATGACGATAAATATCATAGTGCATTGAAAATTCAATATGCATCCTACAACAACACATGGTGTGTACATGATTAATCTTAACATAAAAAGGTTTTTGTCATTTCAAAAAATCTTTGACTAATTCTTATTTGAGGAAACTTTTGAAGGAATCTTTCATTAAAAAAAAATTGAGTCATATCCAAATAGTGTTTGGCATGTGGCTCACGATTTCTAGATCCAATTCGCCTTCTAACAATGTCTCTTTAGTTAGGTGAAACCCTTGTGTTGTTCTGCCAAAAAGTTTCAATTAATGTTCTTTGTGCATCAACAACAACCTTGTCTTTGCGTGGTAGTCTACCCAAGAACGCCCAAAGAGTTTTATTGTTAGGATCCTCTATTTTCTCCTGCCTATCTAATGCTTTATGTAATGTTGTTCTACTTATGTTTAATGACTTAATTGTTTTGCTTATCAAATGATCTTTTTTTATTTTCTTGCTCATTATGGTTGATGTAATAACACGTCAAGTAACATTAGAATCTTTAGTACGTGATTTTGAACCAATAGCTTGATATGAATCAAATAGATCTCTCACAATAGTTCTTTCGCTATTACTTTCGGATGATCTTAGGCCTAGAATTTTCATTGTCTCTCTAAAATTCAATTTTTAATCATTTAAACAATTAATTAGCATCTCACAGTTTGATTTAAGTTTTCAAAATAGTTTTTTCATATTCTTTTAACCATTCTCCTACAAGTTCGTTCATCATTTTATCAAGCATTGGCTTCAAAATATTCTCATCAATGTCAATTAGATACTTTGGTTTCCTACAAATGATTCTAGGAGGTGTTAACATCGGTGCATTGTGTGCATTAGGTACATTCATCGCATCAAATAGAGCAAGTGTATGTTCATCATTGTGTGTATTAGGTACATTCATTGCATTAGATTCATACGGTAAATCAAATGTTGTTGGTGATCTTCATCATTTGTTTGATTATTCATTGTGATCTCTTCTTCAATTGCATTATGTTCGTTTGGTAAATCGAATTGAGATGTTGAGGATGGCGTACCTTCTTGTCCCATTGTTCTAATGTCACGTAATTTCTTCATACGTTGACTTTGTCTTTCCTTTTCAGCCTCACATTGTTCCATCATTCCTCCCTTGTTCTTTCCCATCGTTAATACTGGTTGTCCTAAATAGAATCATATTACATATATATATAAAAAAATTTAAATAAAAAAAACAATCACAATAACAATGACCAAACTAATAAGAACAACAATTCAATCATTTGAAATCATGCAAAACAAAAATTTCACTTACTTCTACATATAAAACTGTCACAGAAGCGTAGTAACAGTTGCAATGGGGCCTTCAACAACCTCAAAAAATTCTTTTGAGGTCATTGAGGTTGTTGGGCAGCTAAAAGTATGTCCAAGAACCACATACGCGGTATGTTCAGTAACCCCGTGCGTTCTTTTAGTCCCTAAAAATGCTCAGCAAACCAACATCCATATTCCCAGTACCTCGTACGCGCTTTTAACTTATCAAAACCACGTACACATTACTTGTAGAGAGAGACAGAGAGAGAGAGAGAGAGAGATCAGATTAAGGACATTCCATTGTCTTTTGTTTTATAATATATTGGCAGGTGAACAGGTCAGATGTTTTTCAGGTCATGCTTGAAAGGGATCCGATGGTTCAAAAGAAGAGTGATTGTGATAAAGGAGGTGGGAGATAAGATTATTATGTTCCAAGTGGTATATAATGAGACATGTAAACAGAATATAGTGATGAAAGAGGTGGGAGGAGAAAGTATTGTGTTTCAAGTTGCAAGTTTCATGGAGAATGGAAGAGTAGAAGTGATAGTGCAGGAGGTAGGAGGAGAAAGCTTGAAAGTGTTTCTGAATTTTCTCTACACAAGAAAAGTGGGTGATAATGAAATTTTTGCCAATTATAAACAACTTGTGAGGCTTGCAGCCAATTTTCAGATAAAGAAGTTGTTTACCAAGTTGAATTTGTGTATGGATGGGGTATGGAGAAAAGGCAAGAGGGGGAGCATGCTAGTTTGTTATTTTTGTAAACAGTATTGGTACTGTTTTTATATTGTAATAATGGTTCATCTTGCCACCTTAGGACACCATATGACTCCTTAGGACATCATATGCTCCTAAAGGGTCATGTGGTGTTCTAAGGGGTCACATGATGGCATTAGGTGTTATGTGGGGTCCTAAGGGAGAGACAGGGGATGGGAAATTAAGGGAGATAAAGGGGATAGGGAGAGAGAAAGAGTGGGGAGGGAGAAAAGAAGAGAGAGAGAGAGAGAGAGAGAGAGAGAGAGAGAGGAATGGGGTATGGAGGAAGGGAGAGTGGGGAAGCATGTTATTTTATTATTCTTGTAAGCATTATTGGTACTGCTTTTTATATTGTAATAATGGTTCATCTTGCCACCTTACAACATCGTAAGGCCATCTTGCCATCTTGACCCCTTAGGACATCATATGCTCCTAAAGGGTCATGTGGTGTTATGTGGTGTTATGTGCGGTCCTAAGGGAGGCAGGGAGAGAAAGAGAGAGAGACCCCTTAGGACACCACATGACCCCTTAGAGCACCACATTATGGTTATATGATGTCGTTAGGGGTCATATTGTGTCCTAAGGGGTCATATTGTGTCCTATGACACCTTAGGACACCATATGGTGTTGTTATGGGTCGTATGGTGTCTTTAGGGGTCATATGATATCTTGTGACCCCTTAGGACACCATATGACCCCTTAGGTGTCGCTAGGGGTCATATTGTATCCTATGACCCCTTACAACACCATAAGGTGCCATTATGGGACGTATGTTGTCCTTAGGGGTCATATGGTATCTTGTGACCCCTTAGGTGTTGTTATGGGTCATATTGTGTTCTAAGGGGTCATATTGTGTCGTATGAACCCTTAGGACACCATATGAACCCTTAGGTGTCATTGGAGGTCATATTGTGTCCTAAGGGGTCATACAATGTCCTATGACCCCTTAGGACACCATATGACCCTTTAGGTGTCATTATGGTCATAATGTGTCCTTGGGGGTCATAGTGTGTCATGTGACCCCTTAAGACACCATATGACCCCTTACGACACCATATGGTATTATTATGAGTCGTATGGTGTTCTAAGGGGTCATATGGTGTCCTATGACCCCTTAGGTGTTGAATTTTGTAAGCAGTATTGGCACTATTTTTTATATTATAATAATGGTTCATCTTGCCACCTTAGGACACCATATGACCCCTTAGGAAATCATATGCTCCTAAAGAGTCATGTGGTGTTATGTGAGGTCCTAAGGTGGAGAGAGAGAGAGAGAGAGAGGGGGGGGGGAATAAAAAAGCGAGGGAGGGAGGGAGGGAGGGAGGGAGATGGGGGGGAGGGAGAGATGTCACATGATGTCATTAGGGGTCATGTGGGGTCCTAATTGAGCCACACATGTTTTACAACACCATATGACCCCTTAAGATATCATACATGGTTTGAAAGGGTCATATGGCATCATTGGGGATCATGTAGGGTCATAATGGGGCCGCACATGTGTTAGAATATCACATGACCCCTTAGGACATCATATGGTCTTAAGGGGTCATATGTGTGCTAAGGGACCTTACATAATGTCATTAGGTGTTATGTGGGGTCCTGAGAGAGAGAGAGAGTGAGAGGAATACAATGTACAATAAGATATCAAAAGACAATATATATCAATATACATGTACATGTGCATACACATATAAATATAATAAACATAAAATATCAAAAGATAATACACATACATACATATTATATGTGTGTGTGTATTATAAACATACATATATGTATACATACGTCATACACATATTATGTGTGTGTGTGTGTGTGTGTGTGCATACACATATTATATATACATACAATATCTACATATATGCATATTATACATATACATATGTATACACACACATTTTAAACATACACATTAATTTCTTTATGTTAGAGTATCACAGGCAGAACCACGTACGCGGTATTTTCTCCTTAGAACCACATACGCGGTTCTTATTCAAAAGAAACCCCGTACGTGCTCGTCTGTTTAGGCTTGTGAATAGGCTTGGATGGCAAAGCTGCGGTTTGGAAGTTTGATTTCCCTCCTTTTTGATGTGTTTTGTTTTATGAACTTGGTTTCTCGATTTTGTCATCATCAGGTTAACACTTAATCAAATGGGTATATCTAAAATTGCCACCATATTTTCACCCATCTTCTGAGCTTTCTAACCATATATTTTTTAAAAAATTTGAACAACATTAACATATTATTATTGAATTTCTTTTACCAGTGTCTCCATAGTTCTCAGAGACATATGTGTACCATTTTTTTAATAACTTTTGATTTACTTATCCAAATTTTAAAAACTTTATATATTATTGTAGTGCACTTTTTACAATTTAAAAAAAAATTGCATTTTCGATTGTTTTGGTGCAAGTTATGATTCGCGCACGAATGGTACCTAATTTTCAGGATGTGCTCGATTGGAAAAATCATTAAAAAGAATACTCAACAAAAAATTTAAAAAAAATACACAACTTCTAGTACTCACTCTTAACTATTTTTCTGCCAAAGGATTTTTCAAAATACTAAATCTAACTATGAATTTTTCATGCGCGAAGGATTTGACCCCCTTAATCTTATCCAATTTTGAAAAAAATAGTATTTTGGAAACTAGATTCAGAGTACTATAATCTTTGTTCTTTGAGTATATTCATATCTTGAGTGGATGACTCTCAACTTTCTCCTCCAAGTTCAGGTTTACCTGATTTTGAAAAAAAGGTGTCCACTTATACCCCCTTTTTGCACACCATCTTGGTGCACTTACCCATAAATACAAAAATACATGCATACATACATGTATGTGAGGAAATATATACCTCATTTTTTTGAACAATAGATATTCAAAATGAGATTTGAATGAACTAGTCTCTAATACAAAGATATATACATTTCAATAATATTAAAATTAATGTGGATAAAAATAAACCCTTTTTTTAAAGATGTGTATTAAAAATTAGTCACAAATACACACACATGCCTACATATATATGCACACACCCATATTTGTGTATATATGTATATATGTGTATCCATGCATACATATGTATATATGTGTATCCATGCATACATACATACATATACATTTCTATAATGTAAAAAGAATGTAATAGTAATATGTGTGTTTTTGTACATTTTATTTTCTTTTTCTTTTCACAAGATCAAGTAAACTACAACTATACATTTTACACTCTAATAGACTTATTTTTAGAATGGATTCAACAAGATTAAGCTTTTTTTATTAAAAAAAATTGAGAAAATATTCATACACAATCATTAATAATTATTAATTTATTACAACATACATTTTTTCCACTCCTAAGAGAAACACATACAGCTTTCCAATTTAACATAGGTAAAATATATGAAGATTTCACATACACTCTCTTCATGGATCCAAGAGTCGTTATAAATTTAATACTCTAGAATAAGAACTTAATCAACTATTTTAATGGTGAATACTCCTCATGTGTCTTCAAAATCTACAATTGCTATTTTAATGGTGAATACCCTTAATAAAAATAGGTAGCATACATAAGGAAGGATACTTATACATTCCTAAAACATATGAACAAGAAAAAATACAATAGCCAACACCACCCAAGGTTTTACACACACAAGTAAAGAATCTCTAACAAGATTCAAAATAGCAAGAGAAGAGGGGAATCTCTCCTATAATGAGAAAATAAAATAATGAACACAAGAATTTCAACAAACAATCTCAATATATCCTCTATAAATTTTTGTCAATTCTTCCATCATATACTCATATCAATGAACATCACATCTTCCTTCCACAAGATAATACAAATAATCACAGGAGAACTCATACCTAATATTCTCCTTCTCGAATGACTAAGCCTTTCCCCATGGAGGTTGTACACTTCCCTAAAAACCCTTACTCGTGTTACTCTCACCAAGTGGAGAGCCTAACACATTACAACTCTTTCCCAACACAAAATAAAAACACAACAAAAAAAATTATAACAGAAGAAGAAAAATACATAATGACATTTTTAGAATCCCACTAAGAGAGACTAATATTTTCTAACTAAGATGGTATTCACCCTACAATCCGATTCAAAAAACCTTAGGAAAAATAAAATATAACACTTAAACTGATATTTTTTGGGGATGAGGCACAACCACTTCTATGCATTTTTTCCCTGATTGGTCTACCCTTACCCTTGAAAGTGTTTTGCCCTTCTTTTCAACTTTTGGCTTTGTTGGAACAAGTTGACCAAAGTGGAAGTCATCTAGAGAGATGGCTTGTTTCTTTCTTTTGGGTGCCACTGATTGCAACCAAGGAGGAAGAGCGGAAGATTCCTCTTTAGCACTTGTAACCATAGGTTGTGTTCCCTCCCTCATGCCAGAAACTTCTCTTTATTGGCTTAATATTGATTCCCTCTCTCATCTTCTCTGATCAAGAAAAAATAAAAAATCTACAACAACTCATGTACAACCCAAAAGGCACAATACGTTACATGCCAATCAAGGGTAACCAATCTGAGGTGTAAATTAACATTTTAATATTTGGTTTCTTATGAATATAAACGAATTTCGAGTGAGATCTTAAAATGGTGATATATATTAAAGGAGATTGTTTATTCTGAATCCTACCACTTTGCACCAATATTCATAGTTTTGCTACTAAAACTTTTCACTTTTAGCATATCGTCTCTACTCCATAAAAAGAATTAAATTCATTAAATTGGTATAACACAATAAATTCATAGATAGACAAAGTGATGATATCAGGATCTACAGGTTGAAATTTTTGTAGAAATGTTTTTTATGGTATTCAGATATTTACAATTTCCTTTGCAATAGTGCATGTTCAGAAGTAAAAGTTAATAGATAACTCAAGATAGGTGTGATTTCATCTACAGTGTGACAGATCTCATTCGCAAGCATCTAAAACTCCTTTATCTTTAGGAAAAAAGTACTTTCTACATTGTGTCAGTTCCTTTTGCTTGCTGAAGAATGACTGTAAAAAATAACGTGAGGAGCTTAGCTAAACTCTATGGATTTGCTGGAAGAAGAGAGATGAAAATAAATTTAATCAACTTATATTTATAAAGATATTAAAGAAATATGTTCATGTAAACACTCATATATATATATAAAATATTAGCAACATAATCACCAGTAGCAATTTGGTAACACTCAAAAGAAAAATCAAACTTACAATAGCACAGACATGGCAGTTTCTATCATCAGATCTTAAAACAAATAAGCTGAACTGAAACATAGTAACAGAGATAAGAGCTCAAATTGGACTTCTTTAATCTTTTCCTATCAATGTAAGCATAAAGTCTTGGTAGTCTCCAGAAGTGTCGGCTGCTATTGCATGCTCTAGTGACCTGCTAGTTCGATTGAAGTACTGCTCTTTGATACACTTCATGTCAACTTCAGCACGAGTCACCACCACTCTCAGAAGTCCATCTTCATCTGTCCCAAGTTTATCTATAGATAGCCTCAAAACCTGAAGCAAGCATTTTATTCATCAATATAACCCTAGAAAATTTACTTGGTTTTTTGGCAAGAACAATGTCAACTACAAAACAAAATCCTCTTCTTCCAAGCATGCATTCAGCATATAAAGTGACAAGGGTGAATTTTTACTAGTTTGTGCATGGGTGATTGCTAATACAAATCAAATTAATTCACCAAAATGTCAATTCTGTCTTTTTTGGCTGAACATAAACAGTGCAGATTACCTTGGCAAAGTATTTTTCAGGGAAGCAGATGCATTTGATAACAACTCGCAATGCATCTAGAAACTCCTCTGGTTTCTCATTCTTCAAGGCCTATAAAGAGTTTACCACAAGTTAGAAAACATCTCCAGAAAAATATTTTAATTATTTCAGAATCAAAAAGGTCGCACAAATAAAAATCTTTTCCATTACAATCTCAGCCTTCCCAAACTCCAAGGATGATGCAGACCCTGAAAAAACATTCCCATTAATTCATTATGTGCTGAAGCAAGGGGAACTTATTATAACAATCCATTCAGGTCCCAGGAAATC
The DNA here is from genome assembly GCF_030272615.1 of Cryptomeria japonica. NCBI lineage: Eukaryota > Viridiplantae > Streptophyta > Pinopsida > Cupressales > Cupressaceae > Cryptomeria > Cryptomeria japonica. The sequence goes on along the minus strand of NC_081414.1, from coordinate 35,515,514 downwards.
AATTTACGCATATTGCTACTATGGTAGGTCTTTTAGTTTGCACTCCACAAAATAAATTGTTGACATTTCTAATCTTTTATAAATGGTAGACTTGAGAATCAATATTAATATAATATATTTACCCATTCTTTCGGAGGACCTAAATGTTCCAAGTTGGCGATTCTTTAGTAAGACAGCAGATAAAATATTCATGGGCAACATCATTTAACAGTACTATGTGCACGAAACAAAGAACATAAGGCACTACGTAAAAGGATTCATGTTCGTATCCTCCCACTATGGCACTAGCATTTCTCCAAGACAACTTTGAAATCTTTCCAGCAAGTCTGTTATTATTGTGTTTCCTTTTACTGGATGGTCTGCGTATGGTTGTGAATAACATTGTCATGTGAATTATTTATAAAGGAGTTACAGTCGATTATCCCTGCTTGACAAATGTGCTAAGGGTTCTAGTAGAGTGACAATGCCTAGATGTTTAGAATCCTCAGACCTATGGTCAAAAGTCTTGGAGAATGTCTTCATTTTATTAGTTTACTACTCCACTTTGTTCACTTTTAACTGCAAGATTCTTGACTCCAGTGACAAACAAACTATCAAATAGACCCTAAATTTGATGCCCGCTATAATATCCCAAATACCGAACAGGTTAAGGACCAAGTTACAGCTTTCAGTAGGTTGATTTTGCTAAGTTGAAACCTATTAAAATTATATCTGCTACATACAGTATCTAAGCCAGACAAATCCTTAAAACATCAATACAAGAGGAAAACCCCAATTCTCATTAACATAAAATGTAAATAGATATATAAATTATATAATGTATTACAACCAATACACATTAACATAAAATTTAAATAAATATATAATGTATTACACCGAATGACTAAAATGGCATCTAGTCGTCTAATGAAAGAGTAAAATTTGGCAAATTAATTGCAGAAGATATGCTCCATGGCCTCAAAAGTTACTAGATTTCACAATGCGCTACTGCATGAACTATGGAAGCATACAACCTAAAAGACTGCAAAAAATTGCTTTCTTTTCCATATATTAGATTGTTAAGAGAGCGTGGTTTCCATGGGTAAAGTAAAAACATCATAATCATATGTTCTCTTGATTTAAGTGCATAGATCATAATATCATATCATGCACAAAGTCCTACAAGATCTCTATGGATTGTGTGAAGTCTTCTAGAAATAATGTAATATTTGGAACTCACATTCTAACATACTGCATGTGTACGGTTGGTTTTTAGAAAAGTCCCTTTCATTTTTTCAGTATTATATGCAATCTGTAACTAAAGAATTTATATATTTTGTATTAATATTTTAAGAATATTGATCGGTTACAAACCTTTAAATACAAGGTCTAGCATAAATACCAAGCCTGTCTTTGCAGTCAATTTCATATAACTTAATATGTATCAGTATAACAGTGAAAGACTTCAAGACAAAATTGGCTTGTACTGGGTTAATCCCACAATGGTTAAAATTGTGAGACAAGGGTACCTTATAAGACATTATATGCTCCAGATGCTTTGGCAATGCCAAAAAAAAGGCTACGGGGGGGGATTATATTTATCATTCCTTCCCTCTACAAAAATATATTGTGCGCTATGTGAGCCACTTTGCCTTTTACTAATATACATGAAAAATTTCGTTAGTGTGAACAATATTCATAGAAGTCATCTTGAGACAACTTAAAACGCAAGAACACCTATATCACTCGGGTACTTTAATGGCACTCTCATTCTCCCCAACTTAAATTGCATTGATCCTTAAGCAATTGGAGAGCTGGATATTGAAGTGCCTCATCGAAGCTCTGTTATTGGGTTCACTCCTAATCTGTCTTATTAAAACAATGTACAGATCCTAGTCCAGGTTTGGCCCGGTTATGTGGATGAACACATAAGCCTGGGTGAACCTAAGCATAATCTAAGCAAAAGTAGGGAAAATCATTGCCCCAATACTTGAAGGAGGAATTTTTGTATGAAAAATAAACAAAATTAATAAAAAAGGGACCCTAACTAATCCTAAAACAAAACAAAAGCAAACACGTCTCTCTATCTCTCATTCCTCACTCACCCTAAATTTCATTTCTACTCATTGTAGGCATAGAATCTGGAGGCATTTTCATATCTCCAAGGTGCAATGCAATTTATAGAAAAACTGAAGGTTTATAATGATTTTCCACATGTAGTTGCACTCATATGAATCATTTTGGTTTATCTTTAACATTTGATATTGAATTATCAATTAACAGCTATATTCTGTATTTTGCATATATTGCAGAAATTATGGCTACTTTTTAATATTTTATATATAGCTTGTGCAGCCATACCCAGCTGCAACAAACCCACATGAAAACATAGTGAACCCATATACTTGAACCCCAAACCCAAACCCAAACCAGCAACTTAACTCTGAAGGAAGATCTTTTGGCAGAGATAATCTGTTGGGGGTTCTTCACTCTTCAACTTATTCGCTCTAGTTGCCAAATTGCTCTCTAGATTCAAAAGAACATGTTCATCCACCACTTTTTAATCCTCAAGATCCGACAAGAAAAACAAGGATGTTAACAATATTCCACCCTAGATGAAACCTTACAGGGTCAACGAAATCAAGGCCCAACATTCTCCACCTAGTTTCCCTTGAGAGGATCTTGATTATTTAAGTTGCTAACAGATAACAGCGATTGTTAAGGTGTGTTTTTTCTCTACTTAGTTTACCTCAACAGAATCTTGCTTGAGAAAAGTGCTAACAGATAACAGTAATTGTTAAGATGAGTTTTCTTTCTTTTTAATCACAGTACTTAAATTCAAAGCCAAGGATCGGTATAGAATCTAGATGTATTTTTCGTAGTCTTTGAAAGTGGAGGCCATTAGAGGAAAGGGCACTGCTAGATCACAAATCCAGCATCATTATTGACACTAGCAACATCAAGCACCTCATTAGGCTAATTTAGCAAGCTCCAACTGCAACTAAAGGAAGTGTCCTAAGATTTAATAGGTTTTCTTCATTGACCTTTGCAATCTTACTCCTTGTTCAATTTCCAAGGTTATTTCATGCCAATTCATTTTATTTCATAAGTTGTTTTGATTGTCACATCATCGTCAAGGGCTCACGTTTAAAATTTCTTTCTCCTCTGCACAAAATCAAGTTTCAAAAATAGAAATTTCACTCTGACATAAAATATGAAAATTAAGGAAATAGATGAATGCCTTAATTATTTTATTTTTCTTTGATTGTTTTTGTTTTCAACTTATACTAGTGGAATGAATTAATGCTCAACAATACTACTCTGCTCAACCAAAAATGTGATACATTTCCTACCACTCAATATGTACCAGCAGTATGAAATCATGTATGGAGTGTACCTTGCAAATACTCAGTCGCTACTCAATCACATTGAGTATGATGAAGAGTGTAAACATATTTCAGGCTTCCTAAATTGCAACAACCAACTTTTGATTCCACATTTGGGGCCTAATAAATTACATCACATAGACAATTAAAGCTTGCCCATAATGGTAGATCAACTCTATTTAACAAGAGAGCAAGCAGTTGAGAATATTTCTCTGATGCAGCCAAGAGTGATACTTATATTTAATATAAGGTTACAACCGGTTTCTTTATCTTTTGAGTATTCTCAAAATGCAACTTTAAGTCATCGTATCGTAGTCAAAATCACTACCCATTAGATTATTTGTACAAATGGTATTCAAGAAAATCTGACAGGGGAGCACTTAAAATCTTGATTTGTTATATTTGAAACTAATTCCTAAGATCCCATAACATTGGATCAGATAAAATTATAATCAAGTGCGTTGGCTAAAAAGATAATCACTAGGTCTACAAAGCAACCAAATGCTGAATTATCTTATGACCATATTCAGTATTAAGAAAAGCTGCTAAACTTTCTCCCACAACCTGAAAATTCTATGCCAGTTCAGAGAAGCCCCAGTCATCCTGAAAGCAAGAAGTCCTAAAAGAAAAATGTTGTGTCAGATCCTTTGAGGCAAATGCAACATGAGATTTAAGCTTCAAGTTTTCCGCAAGTTACATTTTGGAAAATCTGTGTTACCAAATTTCGTTGGTTTTCGGGGTTTTATCTGTACCAAACTGAACCAGGTACAGGTCTGGGGTATGTTCCGCCTGGGTATGCCATTGCTCATACCTGAGACAAACCCACAGTCCCAACTAGCAACCCTGTGCATACCTAGGTCAAATGAAGGCAAACCTCAAGAAAGAAAAAGAATCCTTTAACAAAATAGCTTTTAGGACAAACTAATTGCATTAAGCTCTGTTAAATTTCTTCTCATAAATGTTTTCCTTAATTGCTGTTAAGCTCTGTAATTTTTCTTCTCAGAAATCATATATGTCCATGATAGTGTTTTGAACAGGCATAAACTTAATTTGAATAGACAAATTCTGGACAATATCTACGACACATTTTTACACCATACACTCTGAATTTATATCCTCTATATGCTGATTGAATTGATCTTTCACAGTTTGCATATTAGGCTTCAGATTTTAATATTTATTTGATGGCAACGCTACTCGATTTTCACAGTCGGACATCAGGATTTCACAATATACTCAAATGGCAGGTATACTTAAGCCTCTATGTGGTATATACAGCAGCAAACAGAACAGCTACTACTCTAGATATGTTTCTTCTTTGGTTCTTCAGGTTTTCCTCGATATTATTTGTTATTCACAAATTACATATATGATATCCCTTCATACATAGCAGTAATTGTTCATCAAAAGTTCATATTTAGCCACTGATGGCTTATTGTAAATTCTGAAAGCTACAATTTTGTAACAGTTTTTCAATTCAATATATATATATGTGTGTGTGTGTGTGTGTGTGTGTGGGGCTGAACACAGCTGTACTGGACTGCTGAACCTAAACCAGCAGCATAGTGGAAAATACATAAAGAACACACCCACACACCTAATTGAAAACTTATCATAACCAAAAGGAAATGAGACTGACTGTAAATAAGAATAATAGTATACTACAACTAGTTGTTTAATAAGACAGTCTGAGCGTGGAAAAGGAAAGATACAGTAAAATACTAAAAACTTATAGGCACATAGGTTATACCTTGTTGATATGATGACCATATTCGTCTTTGTAATGATTGAAAGTGGCATTCAACTGAGCTTTGCTTCTTGTACTCAATATCCGAATGAGTTCCTCGTGATTAAAAGCCTTTTCTTTGATGGCCTCATGCAGTTGTTTGGCTTCAGACTTGGCCAAGCGTATATCCACTTCTGGGCCTTCATATCGATATGAACTTACAAGGGCAACCAAGAGCTGAACAGAATTGAGAACATGTGAATCACATCACATTTACAAGATCTATATTATAATACAGTGGTTGATTTAGATGCAAACCTCCCTAAATACGTTAAACAAATAAAACCCTGTTGTTCTAAATATGCAAGTGCAACCCTTTCTGTGGTTCGAATAAATCATAGCACAATACTTAGCAAAGAACCAAGTACCTTACGGAAGTCTCCCTGTGTATGTGAAGCAACATCTTCTTCAAGAGACTTTTTGTACCGTGCATGATATGCTTGTCTCACCGTCCACAGTTCAGCTGAAGACCGAGCACAGGAGATTTCCAAAAGTGACCTATTCTTTGGAGTCCACTTTCTGATTGCTTCATGTGCGAGAAGAGCATCGCGTTCTCCGGGTTCCAGTACCCAGAGTAGCAAAGCCCTCTTTCACAACAGTAAAAATCCAAAATTATATGGCTTTTTAGATAGAATGTGTCAAAAGTTTCTAAAAATACTGCAATGGTGAAGAACCAAAGCAATTTAAGAATACACGTACAATCTAAAGCTCAAAGATCAACAGACCATGTTTCAAACATATCCATTAAAAAAGTTGAACATTGAATCATGATACTAAATTCACTATGTACGGAAAAAAGATAATTGTGCACCTCAAAATCGTGTGTGAGTTCTGATTCCAATCTCTTCAGGAAATCCTCCTCATACAACTGAGTATATGTTTGCCTGATCACTTTGCGCTGTGCTGCAGTCCTGTGTCCCAATATCTCTATAATTAATTTCTCATTTGTGCCCCAACCTGGAAGGAAAAAAACAATATTATAGTTTCTTTTTTTCAAAAATAATAACTGAAATGCATTTTACAAAACAGTTATAAAATCCTTTATCATATAAAAATCCTTTTTCCTCAAATAATACTAGTAAATTTATCCTATTAAATGTTAAATTTGCAGTAGGCGGGATGTATCTGCAAGTTGGATTTTTAAGGCCTCTGCTTGGCCATCAAGCTGTAAGTTTCACGTGTACAATGCATCATATGAATGATCAACAAAAGATTACATCTAAATTAACAAATAAAGGTTCAAGACAAAAAAAGTAAAATATTTTAAGGCCGTGAAATTGTTTCTTAATTACAGGATGCCTTTCAAATACGATAATAAGGCTTTCAAAAACACAGAAACCCCATAAACAAGAATGTAAATTTGCAATTCCAATTATTAGCAGTAGTATAACTGATTATAAATAAGTGTGTACATCAAATAACTAATATCCTGGGACACATATTTAGTATTACATGGGATACAGTAAATAAAATGAATTATAGATTCCGTAAATAAACGCGTCCATTGCTGTATCTTTAGCATCTATATGTGCAATTGATAGTCATAACCACAACATTGATTGAATCGGCTAAAATGATATGTAATCAGTAACAGGTGAAGCACATTCAAAAAAGGTACCGAAGATTTTAGTTTATTATCTAATGCTGTAAAATGAGTCTTAACTAAATTAAGGATGGACCTGTCATTAAGAGGGCCGATAGTTCAATGGTAGAACATCCAACAGTGTTTGATTTCTATCTGGTTCATGAAAAATTCAAAACAATATCGAGACCTAACTAAGATCCAAGCACCTCCACTGTGACTTAAGAGGGGTATTAAAAAATGAGCCGCCTCTGACCCAAAGATAGACTGGTCACTAAAAGGGCCAGCAGATCAATGACAGGTCTTGGATTCAAATCCTAGTTGGTCCATGAAAAATTTAGCATCGCATCAAAGCCAAGCTGGGATCCTAAGAATCTATGATATAATTCAAGAGGGCTATTGAAAAATGAGCAGACCCAAACCAAAGATGAACCAGTCACTAATAAGACCAGTAACTCAGAATATCCCATTATGTCCATGAAAAGTTTAACAATAATGATTTTCTATAGAGGCGAATGTAAGATAAACTGTAGATTTCAGTTTCCCTATTCAATTATATTTTGATCATAGATATGTACAACATTTCATTCTCAAAATAATGGAGAATTACCTTCTATGTGCATAGTTCTTGGATGTGTTCATATCTTTGTTTGCTCTTTCCATACCATCCTCTAGGGTTTAGAAAAATATGGCTGAAAGCATCCACAGAATTTGGCATTTACATATCAAATTTTGGGCTTAAATATGTTATTTTCTGTGGATCAGCTATGACACGAACATAACACCTTCCATGTGCATGCTGGAACACTGAACTAGGACCTCCTTTGTGACTGAGGCTTTTTGGTAGTCTCTTTATTACGGTTCTGATGTGGCCCATTTCTCCAATAAAATAAGTGAATTATTAAATGGCTGGAGCCATCCTCTCAATGGTGGTCTCTCCTCCTGCGATTGCAGGCTTGATTGTGGGTATAAATCTGCTCGTAAGAGATTGATCATAGAAAGAACGAAAAATAAGCAATGGGTCATTGGAGGGTTCACTCGGAGTATTAATACCGCACACTGTGAATCCCAAAACATGATATCTAAAAATGTCACGCTGTTGAAGATCCAATTGCATAAAAAGACCTTGGCATAAAGCATTCTAGAAAAAGCAGTTACAGACTCTGCTGATCGATCTACCCTATTTAATTGGACTCTGACACTTATCTATCACACGGACCACCAACGACATTAATAATCCATGATCTAAATCGTAGTGACAAGAACATTATCAATTTGTTGAAGACCCAAAATCCAAAACAGAGAATTTCCATCATCTATGAACAGAAACAAACAAAAGTGAAGATCACAATCTCAGAAATCGACATTGATCAGAATTTTGAATACCACAACCATTCAGAACCCAATACCCGAGATGAAGTTGATAATTTATTATATTAATTTTATAGAAACATGCATCAAAACAGCTTCATCAGATAAAATGATTTTATCCTTCATGAAAATTTGAAACAGTAATAACCTTCAAAAGCCTTCCTGAGCTGTTCAGAGTCCTCGGTGGGAGAGGGAGTGGGAGATGGCACTGTGATCGTTGACATACTTATCTTCTACTTTTTGAGAGCTCAGCTTACTAGTATATGTAAAGTTGGAAATTTCCAAATTTCATTTGGAATTTATAGGGTGGAATACGAGGCAAATCTCGGCGGTGGAAGTGCAATGAGACGTGGCGACCATCAAAGGAAAGATATAAAATTTGCAGTTTAGCTTCTGCCAAATTTGAATACGAGCCAACTCGTATTCCAATGATTATAACTCAGGTGTATAATGACATGGGAACCGTACAAAAAATAATGGTCAAATTTAGTGCGGACCGTTATAAAGAAATTCACGTGAGAGGCTCAAATAAAACTGCTTCACGCCCTCCAAGCTCTTGGAATTGTTTGACACCGCATATGACATAAAATGTTTTAGGCTAAGGTCTTATGGAGCTTCCAAATCTATTTTCATGGAACAATTAAAAAAATTATGAAAAATTATGTTATAGGAATTCTAGAAAAATAGAAAAATAGCAGTTAGTTCTTATTTTAGCAGTGCAATTGGGATGGGATGGGGCTAGAAACTGTCCAGCTAGCTTAGGAATCTGTCACTGTCAATTAGCTAATATTTAGATTCTTGAAGAAAAGAAATAGAAGGAAAATAGTATTTATTAATTATATTTTTATTTGGAGCATTCATTATGAAATCACGAGCATAAATTTTGGACCTTACCACTAAATCATGGAACCGCCAGCTGTAAAATATTAATCTCTGCAGCACCCACTAAGGAAGCCCCCTTCTATGGAACCTTATCCTTACATACATTGTTTAAGTTAATTAAATGCAATCAATTAGTAAATATTATAGTTGGTATAGATAATGAAATTAGCATGTAAATTTTAAAAAATCTCATAAAATACACCTATAGATATCAAATTTTAAAATTAAAATAAAAGCAAAGAAAGTAATCTTGGAGTCATTTCCTCTTTTTCTTAAAAAAATCAAGATAAAAAATCGCATGGGCAAATCCTATGAAAATAATATAAAAAATTTGTCTTCCAAACAATTAGCAAAATATAAAAATTAAAAAAAAAAACATTTTAAAAAACAATGTTTTTTCATTATTTTTTGCCTTAAAAGCTTTAAAATCTTTGAAAAAGTGGAATTCATTTACTTCTTGTTGTTTGTTTTTCTTACAAAAAAAAGAAAGTGTGTTTCCATTGTAGAGTTACACATTGGCTAATTAAAATAATTGTAATAATTAAATGAATCACATAGGTATATTTCATATTAAAATCAATGATGATTAATTTTTGTTAATGGTGTTTTGAATTAATTTGTTATTGTTGGAAAATAAAATGCTTACAAATTGATTATGAGCTTCATTAGTTCATTTGTGACTATTATGAACATAATCTAACACCAAATTGATCGAAGTCGCACAAAAATGTACTAACAAATTTGTGTTAGGAGATTTACTCATGTTTGCTTCAAGAAATCTAAATAGTTCAAGGTAATGTCTAAGGACATCATTAACATGTTGAGGAGCTTAATGGACTTGATTCCTCAACTCTATAATTCCTAAGACTCACCTCCATCAAACACCTATCACAAAAGGAGAGAAAAACCAATAGGAATTGTTATGGAGGCCAAAGAGACTATTGATTAAAAAAGAAACATGAATCATTATGAACGGGCATCACAATGCATTAATAAAAAAATATAACAATAAATTTTGATAATAATAATAATAATGCAAAAGCGAAAAGCAATCCTAGATGAAACTTTGAGTGAGATAAAAATAGATCATGACATATGTCCCAATCTTATGATTTGAGATAAAAGGGCATGTACCTAAATAAGTTCAAGTAGTTAGTGTGAAAAGAGACATGAGTAATTAAATAATTAATTATTAAAAAAAATACATTTTTACTGTAGGCTTCTTAAGTTCAACTTAGGGACAAGCTAAAACCTCTAATCATGAATACATAAAAAGAAAAATATGGGTCTCGCAATTAAGCCTAATTAGATACCCATGTACGAATGAAAAATATCTCCTATAATTGAAGAAAAAGTAGAAAATCTCATGGGAAAAACTAGTAGCCAAAAGAGAGAAAGACATATGAAGCCTTCAAAAAATTGTCTTAAAAAGAATAGCAACATAAAGAACACCAGTGAAGCATGAAGAAGTTGAAAACAACTATTGAAATATTACTACTATAATGTTGTGACTAAAAAACCTCCATTCAAATTGGGATGATGATTAAGACCAAGAAGATAAAAATTTATATTAGCGACCCTAATGACACTACTCGATCGATAATTCGATGGTAAACCAAGGCAACAATCTGACAATCAAATATACAAATGACACAATAATTTGCACAAGTGGCCCCAACAATATTACTCAGTGAATGCAAAGAACATTGCACTTCGAAAATATAGGTGTCAATAGTCTTAAGAAATTAATCAATTGAGGACAAAAGTCACCTCCACAAAATAATAATGCAAGAATGTTTATATGGTATTTGTTTCATCTCACCAAAATGCACATGTGGAATCAAATTATATATCAATGATCCCCATTCAATTTCAAATATAATTTTCAATTGGTCTTCTTCCTATATTTGCTCAAGTTCAAATGATCTCCTTAGAATCCATTTATGAGCGCATAGATGTCCCTTCTTGTTATTGATTCTTACATTTCTTTTATAAAATGAGTAAGACAAGGGTCATGGATGCAAGCATTATTAAGTTCTCTAAAGTCAGTGGATACTCTCGTTGCGCTAGTTTTCTTATGTTTGAACCACCATGGGGCTTATCGATTTTACATCTTCCATGATTTTGATAATACTTCCTACTAGCATTTTATCTATTTCATTTTTTACTCTAGTTTTATTTCTATCAATATGGTCTCTTCCTTTGTGGTTTCACTCCTTACTTTAGCTATATTTTTCTTTTTCCTACCCATTCTTTCATTACTTTTAGATCATTGAAAGTTTAAGGAAATAGGCCTTCATATTATTTAATAATTTTCATACTTGAATAACTTGTCTTTCATTCCAATAATATCCACTTGTTTACAACATGGAGCTTCTATTCGAATTTATGTTTTCTAATTTAGATCTTAAATACTGATTGAATCTTGTGTTTTGTAGCACATTCCTACAGGGCAGAACACAAGGAAACAAAATCCTTAGCATTAGACCACAAGGTCAAATATATAGATGTAGTGTCCTAAAATTGCACCCCTTGCAATTTTTTATTGTATTTGGGTCTTCGCCTTAGTGTTTGCGTCCCTTGGCCTAATCAAAGACCTAATTATGCTCATACAAGTCAAAAACATCATCTAACTCAAATTGCACTTCACATGCCACCTTGATCCTGCCCCAAAATAGGGCAAGACCAAGGCATGGCACCCTGGTCCTCACCAAGACTAGGTCATGGCACCCTAGTCATCCTTAATGGGGACCCATTTTGAACCCCCTAACCCATCTCAAATTTGAGTGGGAAAACCCCTCCATGTCTACTCATGTCGGAAAATTAGTCAATTAATTCGTCAGACGGTTATATAAAGAAGATTTTCCCTCTCATTTGAAGGGACACAATAATTAGATGACATTCATGAGCAAGCATTGAGCATTCAAGAGAAATTGAGCATTTCCAGTCTTCCTTCAAGCTTTGGAGTAGCAATAGAGTCAAGATTTCAAGCATTGAAGAGGAGATCATCATTCTAATTCATGAAGTCCTAATTCCATGTGGAGGCAAGCAAAACTTCACAAGGAGGTATAAGCATTTCATTTTCAGTCAATTCAACATCCCCTCAAAGAGGAGGATATCTACTTTCAGTCATTTCAATTACATTTTTTTCAATCACTTGGTTAATTCCAAAATCGGGGCTTGACCTAAAGGCAAGCCCCTATTCCCAACTCATTTCTCTTTCCTTTTGTGTGCAGAAAAATAGGTGTGCAGTTGTAACTCTCCGGAAAAGCTTCAGACACAGAGGCAAAAAAAAACCTTTTCGACGCGCAAAAATATCAAAGGACCAAGAGGGCGCCCTGGTCCCTGCACACAATCCCTGCTACTTTTGGCAGTTTTCGTAGGGCAACTCTAAATCATCTCATACTTCTCAGATCCAGGTGCACAATGAAATCCCAACTTTACAACTCACTGTTTTCTCAGTTTTGGCTTCATTCTTGCATTTAATCTTAATTCAACTAGTCAACTTACAAAAGAGGGTCAAACACATTCCATTTCAGTCAATCTACTTAGTATTCAATCCTAATCTAATTAGTGACTGAACCTAGTGGATTTTCCCCCTCTTTTGAATGTAAATTCCTCTAAGTGAAAATTGACTTAGTGATTTCTCCCTTCCATGTGGTGAATTTGCTAAGCCCAAAATTTTATATTTTAGAATAAAGTACAAATCATGAAGACAACCCTAATAACAACTCCCAACTTCTATCTCCCTCTAACACACCATAGGTGAGAATATTGTTAGTGTTTTTCCACCCAATAACGAAGCTTTACACTTCTCCAAAATTCTTTCAAACATGAAGACTACTTGACCTTGACGAGGATGCCTAGCAATTTGAAACTGGTAGAGTAATTTGGAGTATGTGAAGCATGATATATCTACATTCTAATGCCAATGTAATGATATCATGATATGACAGAGAGTATAAGACAACGATAAATATTAACAACATAGACTAATATTAAATTTGATCAAACATACTTTGGCCAAAGCATATTTCAAATCCATTTGCTAGCAAATAGATAAAGTGTGATAACCTATCCTTCTTTGATTCTCCATATTCAAAACCATCCATAAATACATAAAATATGTGAAAACACAAGAATACAATCATGCATCTATTATTGAAGTCAAGACTATTTCAATCACACAATGCACCATTTCAATTGCATATCCAATGATTGTTTAAATCAAAGATAATGGATCCAATTATTATAAGCAATTTTATGCACAATCTTTGTATAATTATCAAATAACTATCCAAAGTTTTGAATGCTAAATCAATCACAAATATGCATAAAAGATATATACAACAATAAGTTGTTAAGTAATAGAAGTTGACAAGATAAATATTATTCCAAGAGTTTCAAGAAGATGTCTCTAGCATCATTTTTATATAGAAAGTTGCCTTGGATCTAAAATGTTGCCAATATAACAATGCAAAAGAGGAACTTTTAAATGTGATAACTTATTCAATATAACTTCAACATTATTGAAATAATAATCTATAGTTTCGTACATTTTTCAATCAACTAGGAGAATAAGAATCACTATAAGAATCTAAACCTTTAATACTAACAACTCTTACATAAATGTAGTGTCTTTCATACTGGATACAAAGAACATCAAACTATGTGATAATAAGTAGTATATGCCTACCAAATGATGATATTCATGGTAAATCACGTTTAAAACCTAACAATCAATTCATACTATAAGGCATATAAAACTTAATAACTCGAAAAGGTAGCTAGAGTGATTAGATAAAAATTAATGAGTATGGCAGTCTAATCTATAATGATGACTTATTGATATGTTGATATCCATTACATATAAATTTTTATAACTTTTGAGCTATGAAGAATTACTATTTTATTAGAATAGATATACTTATAGTTTACTTCCCTAGTTTTCATTATCCAAACTACATAGAGGACTTCACAAGAAGATATACCTTGGATTTTCCATCTTATTAAGTTGTTTCTTGCCTATTATCTAAGATCTTTAAGACAATAACCTAGATGGTACTCTTTCTCTATGTTAATTTTGAGAAAGTAGAGAGATATTTATCTTATCCTTCCTTAGGCAAGCTTGAGACCTTGACTTGGATATTGTATGTTAGTGAAAAGTGAGATTTTCTCTCTATATTAGAAATTATTTTTATTATGTAATATTATTATTCAATTAAACAATAGGTATACACAACTGTGACATAATTACATCAAGAGTCTAAATTTCCATTATGATATACATTTGATAACACGGATAATAGTTTTTAATCTTTTATTTGATTAATAGTATGAGAGAGAAGTGAAACGATACTTATAGACATCAAATAAAGGCAATAGATATTAAGAAATGAAAGGTATTCATCCAATCTATATCTTAAATGTGACTACTAAACTAATCAGCCCTCAACCATTAAAGTAGCATTAATGAACTTCTAATCAAAGTGATATCCTAGTTTCTTTTAGGCATATAAACAAATTATTCTTTCAAAAGGTACTTTGAAATAATCTATTAGTTTTACTTTACTAAAAATAAATAATAAAGGATTTTTTACTATTTCAAGAGTCTATAATGTATGAAAATATATTATTTCTATCAACATAGAATATTTTGAAAGTCTAAAGCAAACATTACCCCAAAAGAAAACCTCAAGCATATAAGTATTTGATGTTATAATAGACAAGTTTGGAGGATGTTCTAATAAAGGTTCCTATGTAATTTGTAAACTATTGAGTACACCGACTACTACAAGCATCCTTTTGCCTACGTAAGAAGTTTTGGAGCAAAGAACTCATATATTTCAATGAACAAGGTGGGATTAACTTTTGTAAGACACATGAAAGGCCATTCCATTGAAAATATGTATACAAATGCATCTATATAGGTAAACAAGAGACTTGGACCATAAGGCCAAATGATTGTTTGACACCAACATTTTTGACTACTACAAGACTATAAATGAATAGATTTGATCTTGTTGTTAAGTTTGTTGTAGATATTACGTAAAACCAATAGAATGCATTATTTACCAAAATCCACCAATACTATAAGAAATTCAAATTGTTGTATGTATGACTTTCATGAGGTACCTACTAAAATGTGATATTTCTCTAACATGATCCTTATTTATTAAAGTTTGATGAGTTCACTAGAATAGATCTTTAGGGTTTAACTTAAACAAAATATCCACATGTATCTACTCTACCAGTCATACTAGTATTGTGAATCATGACTCATTTTATTAGAGGCATTTTCGTATATTAGAGGCTTGGTATCCTATAACTGAATCTCTAACCTCTTTTTCATGAAGTCGACTAAATATTCATAATATAATAACCAAATTTAGGCATGCAAAATTTGAAACAGTAGTTTGCAATTCTTCTACTAAATCTAAGCCTAAAGGTCTTCTTACTAAGTTAATTGGTTATCATTTCTTAAACAAACACCAAACATATATTAAGGAAACTCTAAAATTATATATACTTAAACAACTACAAAAAAAATTGATGCCGATGAACATTTCAATATGTTTCTATAGGAAATAGTCTTTGTGGTGCACTAATCTGTCTTAATATAATAAATTGATACTTTTAATAAAAACCATTTAGCGATCAAGAGGATAAACTCTCATATTATTCTATACGATAAAGTATTATCCCCAAGTTATTGAATTAAAGAGTATAAGTAGTGCTTAAATTACCTTTCATTTTCATGGTAACATTCTTCTTTTGTTTTGATTAAGTAAAAGCAGGTATTTGAAAGGTACCCGAACCTTTTACAAGCCAGGAAAACAAAACTGCCAAAAAAGTGCCTGATCACTTCAAAAAGACAAAATGAACCCACCGAAACGGATCAACTTAACACAACATTACATTAAAAACTCAGAACAGACAGCAAAAGAAAAGCACAAAGACAACAAAGAGACAGAACCAAGGACAACAACTGAAACTAAATACTATTCATAATTTCCTCAGCGTGAACAACCATTTGTTTCATGTTATTTGTTGAGGTCTTCAGATCCTCCAGCTCACGACCTTTGATGTCGCCCATATTCTTTTTGTTAGCTCTGGTCCTCCTTTCATGACCCTTCTTGTTCAACTTCTCTTTATCACCATCCTTCTTTGCATTATTCTCGGACTTGTTGATAAGGATGTTCATGTTGTCCACGGAAGATTTAAGGATTTGGAAATTTTGATCAGCAATCTTCTCGACGTTGAGCTCCAACCTGTCAATTATGCTGCCAAAATCTTTCATTTTGTTTTCCATTTCCTTTCTATCTCCCA
Organism: Cryptomeria japonica; assembly: GCF_030272615.1. Taxonomy (NCBI): domain Eukaryota; kingdom Viridiplantae; phylum Streptophyta; class Pinopsida; order Cupressales; family Cupressaceae; genus Cryptomeria; species Cryptomeria japonica. The sequence continues at coordinate 35,499,199 of NC_081414.1, read as the reverse complement.
TCTCATTGACCTTTTTTTCTGTTGCTATTATTTTTCCAACCATACATTCAATAGCTTCCACATTATGCAAAACGACCACTAACTCTTTAACATGATCCGCCAAGGGCTTGTCACCAACTATAATTCTTGCAATGGCTTGTGTATCGGTTTTCAAACTGTTAATATCCTTCACCATAGTAGCGATGGTCTCACAGAAGGCCTTCACAGTATCTTTGTCACCACTGTCACTTTTATCCCCTTTTTCCTCCTTATGCAGACTTGTGGTATTCACGGCCTCCAAATTGTCCTTAACCAGGTTACCCTCCCCTTCTTTGTCCTGACTATCGACCCTCTTGTTTTCTTCAGCCTCCAACTCAGATTCAACCAGAACATAATTGAAATCAGAATTGCTACCCTTTTTAGTATTCTTTTTATGAGCCTTCTTTCCAGTGGCTTTCCCTTTCCTCTTTTTAATAGATTTTTCCTCAAGGGATCCAGTTTCAGATTCTGACATTTCAGATTCCACAATAATCCTCCTTTTCTTGGCCCTATTCCTCCCTTTTTTGCTAGTTTCTTCCAACTCTCCCTCGGTCTCCAAATCAAAGTTAAAACCACTATCCTTACTTTTCGTAGTCTCATCTCTTGCATTTTTGCCTTTAATAAGCTTTTCAATGCACTTCCCCTTTAGCATTTTATAAACCAGGACCATAAGCCCCTGGTGGAGGGCATGATCACCTTTAGGATCTTTCTGGATCTCCTTAATAGTATGATCCATAGAACAGGCGAGGTAATAGGGAAGGCTAACCCTTTCACCATGATGGAAATGGTTGAGTAGGACGAAGTGATGCCCGTAGGCTCTGGTAAACGTACCATCTAAGGTAATGTATTCAATAGAAGCGAATAGAACAAACCTCCATGGCCTACAAATTCTCTTTGGGGAGTGGTAGGAGTTGTCAATTTTGATCATCTTTCTCCTCTCTCCATCCGTAACAGGAAACTTGTCTGCTGCTTTATCTGATATTCCTCTGTCCCTGTAAAATTTCATACCCTCGGTAGTCATCCTGTGGCCTCAGCGATAACCTCTTCGTCGACATTCATCATCTGTGATCCAATCATAATTTTTCCATTTTTCCAGTTCTTGATGAAATAGCTAGTGATTGTGGGGTCTTTCCCACTTAGTCGTTCCATGAAAACATCCAGACCCCCCTGCTGAAGGATATCCCAGACTTCTTCATTCTTTCTCCAGTCAGAGCAAGAAGCAGGTTCAAATATTTTCTTTTTACCCCCCATTTTTCCAACACCTTCCTTGCAATGCCTTCTCTCATTTTGATAACTTCTCCTCTGGTTTCTGTGGTTATTCTGTAAGAGCGCCCAGAATCCGTGCCAAATAATAATGATAAGACACCTATTTAAAAGCTCATTATCTTCAAGCAATCCCTGCATTGAAAAAGGCAGAAAGGTCATTAGAAATAATGATTAAAAGTACCGTGTTGCCTTGTATAGCTTCGGTCTTGATTGAGCAAGGATTTCATTTCACTTGCAATCTCCTTTTCACCATAACTATTAATGATGTCTCCCGATTGGCAAGCCAGGTTGGCTGCCCAATCAACGCAAGAGTTGGCCTCCCTGTAAACATGTGTAAAAACACACATATCAAACTCTTCGCTGATTTTCCTAGTAGCTTTAATAGCATTACTAATTGACCAAGACGGTGGTAATTTCATATTTAAACAATGATAATGTTTAAGGAGTCTCCTTCACACCAAACTTTAGTGCAATTGGCTTCCTTGGCAAGGATCATCCCATGATAAGCCGCCATAGCTTCGGCAACATGATTGGTCTAATTTCCTATGGGAATACATTTTATGATTTTACATATTCCCCATTCATCCCTTAGGACCACTCCACATCCTGCAACCCTCGGGTTTCCCTTAGAGGCCCCGTCAAAATTAATTTTCATCCATCCCCTAGGCGGGATGATCCATATCACTCCCTCTCTAGGATTGCTCTGGATGCTCTCTTGAGCCTTTAATCTCCACTTTTTATAGATAAATTGATCCTCCTTAGTGTTGGGATTATCAATACCACCTATAATATTCATATTTTCCACTATACTTCTTATTTTTTGAAACACAATTTTAGCCTTAGTAGTCTTTTCTCTGAAAACTCTATCATTTCTCTCTTTCCATAAACCCCAACACATGTGAGGTAAGTGGTTTTGTTTTTTGAAGGATGGTGCCATGACTTGAAAATCTCCTGAATCGAGTTGGGGAAGCTCCAACTGATATTGAATTGATACAAACAACTTCCCCAAACATCAGCAAAGAAGGGGCAATGAAAGAGCATAGGATTTATAGTCTCCTCATTCTGCTTACAAAGAATACAGAAACTAGGCATGTTGATACCTCTTTTTCTGATATTCTCAGTAGTAAGAATTTTGTCTTGAAGGGCTATCCAAAAGAAAATGTTGATCTTGGGGGTGAGGCCTTTCACCCAAGCTTTAGCCCAGCAAGGACTTTCCATGTTGTTGAACTGTTGATGATATAGAGAGGCCACTGTAAAAGTACCAATAGCTGTGAGTTTCCAAATTAAATGGTATTCTTCTTCAATCCTCACCATAGAGTTCATGACTTTATTCAGACTACCCAAAGACTGATCTACTTGAGATAAGTCTTTCCACTGTCCATCTTTCCAGTAATCCTCCACCTTGGTTCCAAATCTTTCCTTGCATTGGTTCTGATATCTATTCCACTCAGGGTTTTCATTCAAAGGGGACTCCAGAAGCCAAGGGTCCTCCCAGAACTGAATAAGATTCCCTTTCCCCAACTTCCATTTTGTACCTTTGATAATTAAGTCTCTAGTCCTAGAGACATTTTTCCAAATATTGGATCCAATTGGGATAATCTCTGCTTTGAGGAAACTTTGAAGATTCGGACATTGGCTTTTATATTTGTTGTCCCATATTTTTTTCCACTCTCCTTGATTTCTATATCCTCTCCAAATCTGCTTGGACATGAGGTAATCATTTATGTCTCTTATTCTTCTAAGGCCCAGACCTCCTTTATTCATAGGCTTATAGACCTTCTCCCAAGCAATTAAGTTCATTCTCTTCTTCTCCTCAACCCCTGTCCATAAAAAAGATCCCTGAATTTTTTCAATGGCCTCAGCATACTTAGTAGGAATCCTAAGCAGACTAATGGCATAGAGAGGGATACTTTGAAGAGTGGTTTTTAGCAATTGAACCTTACCTTCTTGACTAAGAAGAGCTCCCTTCCATCCAAACAACTTTTTGTAGAATTTATCCACCAAGTCTCCCCAAAAGGTATCCGAAGGATCTTGGCCTAAGGGGAGCCCCAAATAAGAAGCAGGCAGACTACCAATTTGACCACCCAGAATGTTACTAATTTTAATCCTCCTTCTCTCCGGGGTATTGATAAAATAAACAAAGCTTTTAGACCAATTTATAAGCTGACCAGTAGCCTCTCCATAGTTATCCAAAGCCTTTTTTAGTCTTCTAGAATCCTTCACAGTGGCTTTTCCCATTATTATAGAATCATCAACAAACTACTGATGAGAACATATTTGATCTGCCGAAGAAGGATTCAAACCACAAAACTCCCTTTTCTCAACCAGCATTCCAATACATCTCCCCAAACATTTCGCCATGATGATAAAGATTACTAGAGATAGAGGGTCCCCCTGCCTGAGACCTCTTGAGGCTTTAAAGAAAGGAGAGGGGGAACCATTCATTAAAACAGAGAAAGAAGTCGAAGAGACAAGTTGCCTGATAAGGCTAACACTTATGGGACTTGTAGTCACATAAATCTGTCCACTTAATTAAATGAATACTTAGTATTTATTTGATTATTTAACCATCAATTAATAATTAATTAAATTAATATTTAATTAATTCATCTTAACCCTCTTCTCCTATTAATTAAATAAATTATTCAATTTATTTGATTTAATTCACTTAACCAAATTCAGACCATTAATTAAATAAATAAATCATATTTATTTAATTAAATCTTCTCTCACATTTAAATAAATTAATATTTATTTAAATTCCCCCAAAAATCCACCTCTCACATTTAAATAAATTAACATTTATTTAAATCACCTTTATCCTCCACCCACTTGTATTTTCCTACAAATGCAAGTTGCACAATAATTTTAAATAAATCATTTATTTAAATCACCTTTATCCTCCACCCACTTGCATTTTCCTACAAAAGCAAGTTGCACAACTATTTTAAATAAATTATTTATTTAAAATCCTATTTATCCTCACCCACTTGAAACCTTTAATGGTTTCCCTTAAAGTCTTCAAACTTGATGGCTTTAAAGTCTTCAAACTTGATGGCTTCAAAGTCTTCTATAGTCTTCTTAAGCCTTTAATGGTTTCCCTTAAAGTCTTCAAACTTGATGGCTTTAAAGTCTTCAAACTTAATGGCTTCCCTTAAAGTCTTCTTAAGACTTTAGTGGTTTTCCTTAAAGTCTTCAAGCCTTTAATGGTTCCCTCAAAGTCTTCAAGCATTTTAATGCTTTATCTTCCTTTTTCTCATTTAAATAAATTAATATTTATTTGAATATTTATCCAAATGCAAATTACACCATTTAGTTGAAATAAATGATTTTATTTTTAATTGAAAATACCAAAATTTCTTCCACTTCCATTTTCCTACAAAATCCACTTGCATGCATAAACCCCTTCTAGATTCTTCTAAACCCTTCCTAATTAACCTAATCCATCCCCTAAATATTGTCACATTCCTAAGAAAATTGGAGTCACTTCTCAAAGACTCCAAAGTTTTTGAAAAGCAATTAATGATTTGTGTGTTCAACAAATTAACCTCTAAAGTCTTCCAAACCACTTATGGCTCTTACATGACCATTAATGGTTAATTCCACTTGCACCCATGGTTAAGGACTTTGACCCCTAACTTAACCCTCATGTAACCCATGTGTCTCTTCAAAGCATTTATTTCTTTGACTAGGGTAACCATCATGTCCCCTCAAGCATTTAATGCTTCTTATCTCTCCTCTCAAGCCTCCTCATGGTGACACTTGTCAACATGGGATTGGGTTGAAAGTCTCACATCGATTGAATATCTTTCAATCCTAACCCTTGTTAAGATTACTCAATCTTAACCCTTCATTTCCCCATTTCTTCTATAAATAGAACCCTTCTCCTCAAGCAAAAAAAGAAAGCATTAGAGTATTGTTGTTATACTGGCATTAGCATAGAGCTTTTTCATAGCATCACTATCTACACTTGCATAGCATTTGCTTATCATATTCAACCATCTTGAATCTCCATATGGCATCCATGGCTAGTGCTAAAAGCTGAGAGCTACACTCATTTGGGACTTGGAGAGGAGAGGAACAAGGGAGGAGCAACTATGAGCATCTTGATTAGCTATTTTATTCTATGTTTATATGCTTTCTATTTCATGCTTAATATCTCTCTTGATATGCCTGTTTAGGATAATCTTTTGTTGCTAACACTAACGTTTGTTTCTTGTGCTCTTGTGTGTGTTGCCATCAAACAGATTTTCTAGTCCTTTTTGCAGAGCGTCAGGACTAAAACCAAAAGCAAAGAGAACATCCATCATAAAATCCCAATCCACTCTATCGTAGGCTTTAGAGAGATCAAGCTTCAGAAAAAAACCTTCTTTTTTAGAAAAAGCCAAAGAGTGGATATTTTCATGAACAAAGATGATAAAATCCAAAATTTGTCTTCTCGGGACAAAACCGCTTTGCTGAGGCAAAATGATGGAGGGAAGCAACTTTAGAATTCTAGAGGTAAGGACCTTAGAGATTATCTTATAGAGAGAGTTGCATAAACTTATAGGTCTAAAAAGATCCATTGAATCTGCCCCCATCTTTTTGGGTATAAGAGCAATAAAAGTACCATTAACTTCTTTCAAAAGTTTTCTAGCACCAAAAAACTCTTTCATAGCTCTGGTAACATCATCTCCAATAATATGCTAGTACATTTGGAAGAAGAACATGGGAAAGCCGTCTGAACCTGGGGCCTTGTTGCCCTCAAAGGAATTAACAGCTATCGGAATTTCATCATGGGAAGGGATGGCCATCAAATGATCATTTTGATCATCCCCCAAAATGGTAGGTATACTGTCTAGTAGTTCGCTTTGGGCCTATATGTTCAAATTTTGATCCTTAGCAAGTAAATTAGAGAAAAAATCCATAGCAGCCTTGCTCATGGAATCATCATCTACAACACATCTGCCATTCACTTTAATCTGAACAATTCTATTTATGGCCTTATGTCTTAAGGTGGACATATGGAAGTATTTAGTGTTTCTATCCCCCTCTTTAACTAGACATTTCTCAATCTTTGTTTCCAGTAGGTTTCCTCTTTGGCTATTATATCATGATATCTCATAAGAATAGCATCTTCGGTATCTCTAGACATATTAGTGTAACCATTCTTTTGTATCTCATCCTGAATTTCCTTGAGCTCTAAGAAGGTTGTAGCTTTTGAGGTAAAGATGTTCCCAAAGCAATCCTTATTCCACTTCTTAACATTATCTTTAACATTCTTTAGCTTTTTGACCACTTTATACATGGCATTACCTTCAATATTGACATGCCACCAATCCTTAATCTTACTTTCCAAATCTGGGTGTCTAGTCCACATTTTTCAAATCTATAAGGGAAATGTCTCCTTCTATTCTTTACTTCAGCTGTGAAGGTTATAGGGTAATGATTTGATCCTGCCCTTATGTGAGAAGATAAAGAACATTCATGAAGATTAAACCAATCTAGGGAAAGAAGAGCTCTATCAAGTCTAACCTAAATCAAATTCTCATCACTTCTTCTATTAGTCCAAGTGTATTTGACTCCTTGCAGCTCCAGATCATGAATGGCATTATTGTATATGAATTCCATTAGGTCCAGTCTGCTATCCAGATTAGCTTGACTCTCTCCCTTTTTCTCATTTTCCTTCAAGGGAGTGTTGAAATCTCCCATAATTATCCAACTATCCTCAGCAAACCTACTTCTCAACCCAGTAAGATATCTCCACATCTCACTTCTACCAGTCTTAGTGTTGGGAGCATAAGCATTAGTTAGGACCCAAGTAGTGCAATTCTTAATGTGCTTAAATCTTATACAAGCCAAATTGTTGTCCTAAATCAACACCTCTCCTTCTACATTATTTTTGTTCCAGAAGGTAACAATTCCTCCCGATGCACCTTCTGAACTACCACCGCTGACTCCTCTGTTTTTGAACAATTCAAACTTTCAACTTTATCTTTTGCCATCTTAGTTTCTTGAATCAAAAAAATATCAAAGTTTTTATCTCTAATCATATTTTTAACTAAATTATGCTTGTGAGGACTATTAAGTCCCCTTATATTCCAAGAGATGATTTTCATGGATTTTTAGAAATACCTGCCTCAAAGATGGTTCTTTGGGTACCATCTGCTAAATTCCTGCTTGTTTCCAATGATCCTTTTTTGGCATTTGAATGTCTTCCTAGAGAAGTGTGTTGCGCTCCCACATCACCAAGCCTGCTTCTGGTGTTTCTAGTCAGCGTACTATTGACTAGGTTATTGTTATTCTTTTTTTTTTGCGTGTTCCTTCTTTTATCCTCTACTACTTCTTCATCCTCCTGCTTTGTTTCATTCTTCCCCAGTGCCTTTTTTATGTCCTCTTCATCTCCCCATTTTGGATCTTGTTCCTCTTAAAAGGCCAACTTTCCCTTTGTTGGGGTGGTTAGTGAAATTTCCGATAGCCCTTGGCCTAGAATAGTATCAAGTTGGGCCTCCTGGAACCAGTCTAATTCTTTATCTTGATCTTGAGATTTTGAAACAAGATTAAATTTATCTCCTTCCTCTTTGTTGTCTGTGGGCCTTTTTATCTGCTTTCTCTAACTTTGTCTTGTCCTCTTTCTGATCCTCTTGCTGAGTGTTGTCTTTTTCTTTGTGCTCTGAGTCCTTAACACTCTGCTCCAACATCTAAATCTTTAGTTCATTACCCACTTCACTGGTGATTTCTTCCTCCACCCGTCCTATCTGAGACTGCTTCTCCTGATTAGGATCATTGGATTCCAGGGCTTTTAGTGGCTTGTCCACTTTTTTCCAAACCTTAGTTTGGAGATGGGGTTTATCCTCTATAGTTGGACATTTTTTAGCCCAGTGTCCGACTTTTTTACAATGAAAACAGGCGAAGGGGATTGTTTCATAAACAGTATTCTGCTTCCACTTCCCCAGTTTTGATTCTATCTCTATTTCCTCTAGCATGTTCGTATCAGGTCCAACTCCAACACAAATCCTAGCATAGATCAGCCTTCTTCTGGATGTCATGACCTGGTCAATAGCGATAAGCTCCCCAAAGGTATTGGCAATTCCTGAAAAACATCTTCCTTCCAGAATTCCATTGGGATCCCAGGGAGCTTGACCCACACCGGGACTTGGGCCAAAAAACTCTTTCCTTTCGCTACATTAGGGTACCACTTCTGGATGTACATGATGTATTTTCCTATTGCCCAAGACTCACTACATAGAATGTTTCTTCTATCCTCATCACAAGAAAAAGAGAAGGATAGACAGCCTTTGTTCATTGCTACCACATCAACTTGACCTTTCAGGTTCCACTTTCTTTTGACAAATCCACGAACTATTTCTATATTAGGTCTAGACCCAAAAAAATTACCAATCAAAGTATTTTCCATTCTAGCAATGTTTTGATCAATGATTTGGTCTAGAACAACGATAGCAAAATTTCCCTGAGACACATTCGAGAAGTTTTTAACAAGAAGCGATGAGGACTTACCTTTAGGCTTAATCCCAAACAACGAGGACCACTTACGTGTCTGTCCATTGGGTCCCCCCTTAGGGTCCGTTGATGATAGAACCTTTTCTAGATGATCTTTACCTTCCACTGTGTTCTCTGAGACACAAGTCGCTTGCTATCCTTGGGCTCCTTCCTAGTTGTTGTCTTCTGTTTTTAAAGTTTGAACCTACCCTTTCCCGCTCTCATCTGCTAACCGCTCTTCATGTGGTGTTGGTCCTCCCCCTAGGTCCCCCAAATTCATGGGATCATTGGGGTCCTTACCATATGAACCCCCTCCATCTATAGGAATCTCTTAATCATCTGCCGCATGTTGTCCTGATGTCGATCTAGAACTCCCACTCAAATTTGAATTCTGGAACCAACCGCCCTCCATCATTTTTCAACATTCTTCTGTTGTTACCTCCTCTTCCTTTCTAGATTCTCCTCCACTTGAGCATCACCTCTTTTAAAGTTCATGGATGCATCCTTCCTCAAACAAAGTAATTAATCTGTAATAATCATGAATAGCGATGGTCAAGGTTGTTGCATGTCACAAGTCCTGCATCATTTACTTCAAATATCGATTTGAGGTGTGTCCAAGGCTATATATGGTAAGAAGATTATTTGGGAAGTTTTCTACAATTGGTTTTCTTTTTTTTTAATGTTTTTGGCTTGAAGCTACTTGAAGAAATCCTCAATACTAATGTTCAAATTATGCTTCAAATTACCTATTGATTCTAATTACTACTCCAACTAAACTTACTTCCATGAAACTAACCCATATACTGATTACCCTTTACTCAAATCAAAATTCATACTTGAAATAGTGCAGTTTTATTAATTTGTAGAAAAATGAAATCTATTATATCTATGGAAAATAAACCTACTCTACAATTACCAAAATTGGAACTATTTATGCTTGTAGAAACAAAAAATTCTGACAACAATTGTTGAAAATAAATTCTAAACTACTATTGTAGAAAATAAATCACACCAATGAAAATAAAACTAAACTCCATTTTTTCTAGCATCTATTCAAATTTTAGTGACATTAACCATAGTTTGAGATTTCTAATCATTTAAAAAATGAAACAAGTATCATTCCTATTGAATGAGAATGTAATTTACAAAAAAGAGATGATTAAACTAAGAACATTTCAAAACAATCTAAATAGTGAATATTTATAAAAATGAATTAATCACATTCAATAACATAAAGGAAAACTAAGCTATTGCGCACAATAGTTGTTGAATTTTGCAACACGAGCCTACAAGATCAAATGACAAACAATAACACCTTCCACAAATGAGAGTTGCACAAAAGAATGATATAGTACTCAAAAGCAAAGAATACATAATGAATTACAAAAAGAAAGCATAGAGCTAAATTTGGGAGAAGTAAAGTGCAAGCATGAGGAGTTAAATAAAGCTCGACTATAAATAAATCTAGATGCACAAAAGCTAAATTAGAAGCAAGCATTCCTAAGTGAACTTTAAGCAAAAAAGCATAACTAGTTGTAAAAAAACAACTAATTGCTAAATATCCTCTAACAATAATTTAACAAAACAAATCACCTCCCTTTGGTTGAGCAGGATTTTCTCTTCCTCCTAGAGAGATCTTCTTAAGCCTCTAGTGGATCAAAGCTTCAAATTTGCATTCAAATTGGCCCAAAAGAGGGCAAATTGCAAAATTTCTTAACGAGGGAAATTGCAAAAGGAAATTCAAATTACACAATTGAGTGGCTAGCCTATGAACTATCTGGTCACAAAATATATTGACTTCACTTTGAAAATAGAAGCCATAAATAAGACTGCTACACGACTCATAAGAACTAAGTCTGACTAAGACTACAAACTACTTGTGTCACATGCACTTGGAGACATTTAGAGATATTGCAAGGAAATTTTGAAATTGATTGTTGAAATAGGGGATTCTCTTAGACGTGGCAGGTAATAGCCTTGCACGCGTCCTCGACAACTTGGAGTGATGGTTGATTCCTTGGCAACACTCTCATCATTGTTCATAAATGACCAATTTAAACTAAGATTCCTCATAAAGTAAAATAGAAATTGTTACCATTCAAAGTCAACAAACATTGAATATAGAAATCATTTGAAAATAAAGCATTCATTATCAAGATAATCATTCAAAAAGTAAACATTTATGTCATAATATTATTTCTAAATCATTCCACAATTACAATAAATAAGTATAAGAAGTTTTAAAAAATTATCGGTTATATGTGCCAAATATCATCGAAATATCAAATATAACGTCTTTTTATTAAATCATGAGATTAAAATGAAATTATTAATGCCTCATCAAATACCCCCCTTTTAGCACAAATAAGACCACCATCCTCCCTATTTTTGGATGGATCTCAAATATTTTTGCTCTCTAAATATTTGGATCTCTTTGTCTTATTTGATACCACCTAAAAATATTCCTAAAATTAAATCCGCATGCCCCTCTTCAACATTCAGAGAACCATTAATTCAAACACCTCCCTTGACTTCCACTTCTAAGGCTATATTTAGCCTTATAAAGAATCTATTATTTACTCTAACCACTTTTCAATAACTCCTTCTTCCCATGCACAATTGTAATTGGAACTTTAATAAATGATTTTTAAATGCATATAAATAATTCATAATTGCATTATATTGATTTATAAAATTAGACATAAAATTAATTTAATTATTAAAATATTAAAGTTAGAAAAGAGGTTGTGACATCATTCCCCCTAGAAACATGCATCATTTTGATGCATTAATCAAAATTAAACTCAACACTCCAACTGAAGACCAACAATTCTAAGACAAGCAAATGCAGTCATCAAAATAATTATTTAAATAATTCCTACCAAATTTCACACCTAGCATGATTAGAATTCCCATTTAACTAAAATGCAATCTAATTTTTATTTTTGCATGCACTTTAGGATAATGCAGACATATTCATTCATTAGAATAATCATGTTTAATGACAAATCATAAGTGAGTGAGTGTGTATTTCATTACTACCATTCAATTTCACATAGCTAGGCTACCTCTCTCCAACAATGTTCTATTTCCTGCAATGTGTCATCCTATCTATCGCACTCATAGAAACAACACTAAAACATGAATCCATATTAGTGCCCATAATCGAAATCAAAATCAAAGATTCTTCAAAAAAATCCTCATTGTCTGGTTAAGATTTACTTATCTCAATTCTTAAACATTATATGTTCATATAAAGATTATAATTGTTCTACTAGAGAAAAGTGTTAATCTAGATCACAACTTGATGAATATGATGAATAACAAATAATTTATTTGTACATACCATTTCACATGTGGTACTTAGGTGTTTTCATAGATCATCCATGATAAATCACTTGAAAAGTTAGTGGATCCACCTATCTATTAATGTGATCTAGGCATAATTCCTATCTCATAACAATATAATATGTCACATAAGCATGATGATCATGTCATCACATCACACAATTGACCCTCTATTTATGCAGAGAATCATATTTTTACCAAAACACCCATTTAATGAAGTCTAGATATAAAAACACTTCATTTAATATGAACCACACATATTTTGCATCATCTCATGACTATCCATACAATGCATCTCACAACATCAAACATTCACAACAACATTCTCGCTACTCTTCATCAATCATTTCATGAGATTTAAGACATAGTTCAATCATGATATTAATACAAATATAGGATTGGTACGTTCTCCACTATCTACTCCCTTGAACATTCTACCAACGTTCATTATGAACATGATAAAGAACAAATAACACATCACAAAACTAGCAACATAAACTACACAGTTTAGTTACCACAAGAATTAAAAGAAAATTCAATGGAAAATCATAAATTTTCAACTAGAAGTCGCAAATATGCACAAAGTCAAAAAAAAAAATTGTGTATAAGAATCTCAAAATGTTGATTGAAAAAGCTTTGATGACTAGATTAACAGAAGGAAAAATATCGAAAAATATCAAATCCAAAAGCTAGACCTTACAACTTTTTAAAATTTTATTAATAATTGAAACAAATTTCTAAATTTGAATAATACAATTTGACACAAACTAAGTGACTAATATTAGTCACATCGAGGAATTATATAGCTACATGACTCCTTACGTGTACCACATCCAATGTATTTTAGAGAACATGCTCAAGCATATCATAAACACAAGTCATGAAGACTTCAACTTATGCAAGACAAGCATCAATAATCCTTAATCAAGATTAAAAACCCAATTTTTAGGCACTTATTGCCTTAGCGTATTATGATAATATTACTATGCAAGAATTAGCCATCAACCTTTACTTCAAATGCATCACTCTCACGATATAGTTCATATTTTTCAATCAAAATATATAGAAATGCAATTTTAAGAAAAAAAATGGACAATCAAACCAATCAATAGAAGGGTGTGCTTGAAGTTGAGGACACTTTTAGACAAAAAAGTGAAGTCGTTTCCATGTTTTTCAAAATTCATCCCAATTGAATTAAAAATTTGAAGCACTTAAAGAATGAATCTTAAAAAAAATCAATAATATGAAATGTAGTGCTCAAAGTCTAGTTTTCAAATATGTAATTTAATTTAATACCCAAATGATACAAATTAAATTTCAATAGACATTTCTAAAAACCATTGTTTAAAAGCAATCATTACCTAAAAGAAATCCCCAGACATATATATATTTAATGTTCTAATAGACAAGTTTGAAGGATGTTCTAATAAAGGTTCGTATGAAATTTTTTTAAATTTGGGGTGGATTGACTGCTACAAGCGACCTTCTGCCTCTGTAAGAAGTTTTGGACCAAATCACTCATCCATTTCAACAAACCAGGCAAGACACGTGAAAGGCAATGCCATTGAAAACATGTTTGTGAACGCGTACATATAAGAAAACAAGAGACTTGGACCATGGTGCAAGAGCACCCTTCCAAACTCTTTCGCTTTCTTTGTTTTGTTGGTGTTATGCTTCTTTAGAAGCCATTGTACATGAATAAGAGCCATGAGCTCATGTGTGCTAAACTAGGTCCTAGTTTTAGGTCCTTAGTGTTTTTGTTGTGATTTCTTGTGCAGGAGAGGTTGAGTGTGCTTGGAATGTGTGTTAGGCCTTATTGGCATGTTGATGTCCTTATGATAGCCCAAAATAGGCTTAGGAGTCATGAAAAGAAACAATGGCAAAGTTGCTCAAAAGATGCAAAAGTTGCATGACAACTTTTAAAAGTTGTCAAGCAACTTTTCCACCCAAAATGGTCAAAGACCCTTGCTGTGCATGGAGAGCCCTAATTTTGGCACATCGATCGAGGTATGGGTGGTATAAGATGTTGTAAACCCTAATTGGATGGGTTGGATGTCAAACATTGTACGACCCTAGCAAAAAGACCAGACTGAGACTGTAAAACTGTTACTTGTCAGTTTGAATGAAGCAACCAAGCAAGTTAATGGATTGAGATACATCCAAAACTATGTGGAATGTCTTTCATGGTGTAAATACTTTCATTTCAAGCAATTAGTTTAGGTGTTTATTTGCAGATTGAATGTGTTTGTAAATAGTTTGTAAATTGTCTTCTTACGGTCCAGTTTTGGACAGGATTGTGTAAATGGCTGCATAAATCCATTCCCCGTTGTGGAACCACCATGAAGCCATGGGGAATGAGAGTGCAGACCTTGTACCATACTGAAAAACAAGCAGGGACCTTGAAAATGCAGGGAGGCCATCAAGAGACCCAATCCTAGGCGAGACTGAACAATGCCCGGCTAGGAGAGGTTAAGTTGCAAAGGTCTTGGAAAGCAAGGTTGGATAGAGGAAAGTACACCCTTTGGAGGAGGTGTAGAGGAGTGTTTGAAGCATCATTTGTGTGAAGGAGGAGCCTCCACCAATCCAGACAAAGTGGGTAAAACACAAAACACTCACTGTGACCCAGGCAGAACACAAAACCCTCACAAAACCCTTAAAAACCCCAAAATTCGCCCAAGGCACTGTACGGCCACTTGGAGACCCAAAACCTAGAAAATCCTTGAGACCTTGCCAATTGAATGGTAGTCTATTTTGGGAGTTTGGGTTGTGTATGCATCATTTGTGAGAGAAAGCCCTAAAGGACCGGGTAGGAGGCCTAATTGGTCCTAATCCTTGTAGCCCTATTTGAAGGCAAAAACACAAAATGGTGAAATCGGTAAGAGGTTGAAGGCTTGAAACCACTTGGGGGCACATGTATGGGTGGAAATACCATGAAATAGACTTGTTATAACCTTGCTAAGACCTTGGAAGGTGTGGAACAAGCCCTAGCCCTTATTAGCCACAGTAAGGGATTTTGAGTCTCATGAGTAGATGAGACCTTAGGAGCAGCATAGCAACTCATTGGTGGGTGGATTGGGCAAGGTCAGGGGATTTCTCAGGAAAGGGAATTCCTAGAGACCCTAGGGTGTGGAGAGAACACCAGGAGATCCCAGGAAAGGATCCAAGAGCATAGACTAGGCTAGTCTATCCCAAGCACCAACCCATCAGACCATAAGGTCATAGGACTGTTTGACACAATATCTTTCACTACTACTAGACTATATATGAATACACTTTGATCTTTCCCTTAGGTTTTTTGCATATATTACTTAAAAACAACATAATGCTCTATTTACCAGAATCCACCAATACAATAAGGAGGTCAATTTTTTGTCTACATGGATTTCATGAGTTACGTACTAAAATGCAATGTTTCTCTAACATGATCCTTATTTATTATTTTTTTATGAGTTCACTCGAATAGATCTTTAGGGTTTAACTTAAATAAAATCTTCACCCAAATCTACTCTACTAGTCATACCAATATTGTGAATCATGACTCATTTTATCAAAAGTATTTACTTATATTTAGGCTTGATATCCTATAATTGGATCTCTAACCTCTTTTCATGAAGTCAACTAGATATTCATAACACAAAAACCAAATTTGGGCATGCAAAGTTTGAGATAATAGTCAACTCTTCTACTAAATCTAAGCTAAAAGGTCTTCTTACTAATTTAATCGATTATCCTTTCTTAAACAAACACTACATATGTATTAAGGAAAACTCTAAGATTTTATATACTTAAACAATCGCAAAAATAATTAATGTTGATGAACATTTTGACATCGTTCTAGATGAAATGGTCTCTATGGTGCATTAATTTGTCTCAATATAAGAAATGGAAACTTACCATAAACCATTTAGTAATCAAGAGGAAGAAATCTCATAATATTCCATGCCAAAAAAATTTATGCCCAAATCATCGAATTAAAGAGTAGAAGTTGTACTTAAAGTACCTTTCATTTTCAAGGTAACATTCTTCTCTTGTTGCCTCCTCTTCCTTTCTATATTCTCCTCCACAAGCATTGCCTCTTGAAAGGTCATGGATGCCTCCTTCCTAAAAAAAATATTTGATTTCATAATAATCATGAAGACCCCCTTTTTAGCACAAATAAGAGCACCATCCTCCCTATTTTTGGATGAAGCTCAAATCTTTTTGCTTTCTAAATATCTATCTCTTTGTCCTATTCGATACCGCCTAAGAAAATTCTATGCAATTAAATCCACATGCCCCTCTTCAACATTCTGGGTATCATTAATTTGGCCACGTTCATTGACTTCCACTTACAAGGCTATATTTAGCCTTATAAAGAATTGATTGTTTACTCTAACCACTATTCAAAAATTTATCCTTCTCATGCACAATTGTGACTAAAGTTTTAATAAATGATTTTTGAATGCATGGACATAAAAAAAATCATAATTACATTATATATTAATTTATAAAAAATAGACATAAAATTAATTTAATTATTAAAATATTAAAGTTAGAAAAGAGGTTGTGACATCCTCCCCCTAGAAACATGCAGCGTCATGATGCACTAATCAAAACTAAACTCACCACTCAACTAACTCAAGACTGATAATTCTAAGGCAATCATGCACAGTTATCAAAATAATTATTTAAATAATTCCTACCAAATTTCATACCTAGCATGGTTATTATTCTCATTTAACTAAAATGCAATCTAATTTTTATTTTTGCATACACTTAGGATAACGCAAACATATCCATTCCTTGAAATAATTATTTTTTATGACAAATCCTAATTGGGCATGTGTGTTTCATTACTACTATTCAGTTTCACAAAGTTAGGTTGCCTCTCTCCAACAGTGTTTTGTCCTCATGATGTGTCGACCAATCTATCATAGTCATAGAAAAAAACTAAAACATTAGTCCATATCAATGACCATAATTGAAATCAAAATAAAAAAATTCTTTAAAAAATTCCTCCTTATCTAATCAAGATTTACTTATCTCACTACTTAAACGTTATACCATTCTATAAAGATTATAATCATTCTACTAAAAAAAGTGTTAATCTAGATTACAACTTAATCATATATAAAGAATAATAAATAAATTTTTCATACATACCCTTTCACATGTGGCAATCAAGTGTGATCATATACCTTCACGAACCTCTCGTAACGTGATCTAAACTTCCTCACTTTCTAAACATCTAAGGAGAGTACCATCGAGACCCCAACGGTAAAGTGTGTTGGCAATGATGATGTATCGAGAGGTTTGTTGAATGAAGGTATGATGTTGGTTGTTGGAAAGGTTAGGTGGGAGGGTGTTGTCATGGAGGTAATAGAATATGTTGTCATACCAAGGGGAATCGAGACCAATAATGCATATAAGCTCAGATGGAGGGATTTCATTTTCGAGGACCAAAATATTATCCACCAAGAACTCGCAACAGGTCATATTTTATGGCATGTCGATCAAGGATTCTATTGTAGCCATGGAATTTGTAGCACGATTACTCTCTCTAGGTATTTGCTTAAATACTATCTCTGTAAAGTATTTCTTAAAGTTGTCCACCATTTTCTTGTAAGGCATAAACTTCTCATCTTTGGTTTGATAATCATCACTTGTTTGTCGGATTACCAATTGGGAGTCACTAAAAACAAGAAATTCTTGGATCTTCCATTGTACTGCAACCCATAGACTTGTAGTGAGTGTCTCATATTCTACAATGTTATTGGTACAAGGAAAAGAAAATCGATATGACTTTGCGATACAATCTCCTTGAGGTGTGACGAAAAGTATGTCTATGCCTACTCCATGTTGCATGAAGGATCCATCAAAATAAAGTTGTCATAGTTTTGATTGTGTCATTGTTAGGATGGATTCTTCTGGAAATTTTGAAATGAGAGAAGCATTATCAATCATTTCACATCTACGAGCTGGTCTGTAATCACTTGTCCCTTTATGGCTTTTAGCCAATCTACCTATAAGAGTTTCTTTATTGAGTAGGTACTTTAGTGGGTCAATTCTTGCGACAAGTTTGGTCTTATGAGTTAGCATATAATGTCACAAATTCTATGAAGAAAATGTTAGCATTATGGATGAATTGATTATGTGTTGCATTGATGTTTTGTCATTGATGTCAACACTAACTATTATGGCTGGTTACCGTCAGACAAGTTTTGGTTACCGATAGAAGATCTAGTGTTACCGACAAAAGAGACTATCTATTGGACACTTCCGGCATGATTGGATCAGTAAAGATGCTCTATGAGAATGTTTTGGTCAGTTGGTATTAGCTTGCTAATCGGATGCTATCATACACTCTGGTGAACCCTTACCGGCACTGGTTTATGGCTTTACTGGCAGAGCTTTCATTGAGGAATTGTGACGGGATGCATAATTGGTGTTGGTGCAGCTTCTTCATGGATTTCAAGATGTTGAAGATGTTCTTTGATCGTGCTTCAACTGTTTGAAGATATTATTTTAGTGTGGTGGACCCAATATAGGTCCGGTACCTATCTATGTTATGGACTGGTATCATGCTAACGTGTACTTTACACGTTACTAGGATGATTTGAGATGATTTATGGATTTGTTATTATTGGTTTGATCTTAAGCCGATATGGCATATCATTCTAAATGGAATTATGTAATGATCTTATTGTAATATCTTTAGGTGGCTGACCTAATCGATTTAGGCCTTAGGGTTTGTATAAATAAGAGGAAGAAACTCTTTGTAAAGTATCATGGTTATTTAAAAGGTCATGATCAAGGAATGTAATGTGTGAATATTGTAATATCATTCAAGCAGAGGAGTTGGTCGATCATTGGTCATTGAATTGGATTCAGAAGAGGATTTAGTCCTCTGACATTGAGCTTAACTAGGACTGTAATCAGGCATGATAGATGTTATTTCAAGCAGTTCACTCTATTGGATTTTTATCCATTTATCTTGAGATGATTGTAGCCTCTCTTTAGTCAGTGAGACTCTTTTGTATTGAGCAGTACGCTCTAGGCAGTGTGCCTTCCTGCAAGTGCAGGCCCCTCTTGTAACACATACTTTCTACATAAGTATCATCTGACTGTGGGTAGGCCTCCCACCGTGGTTTTTCCCTTTTCAATTTTTCCATGTACAAATCATGGTGTTATGTGGTATGGTTGTTTTTCATTGATTATATGGTTAATTGTTAAGTTGTATATTGGTATATGTTCCTACCGACATCTGTATATGTTTTACCGGTACTTGATTTGTTTAAGGTTGTATTGTGGATTAAAAGTTATAATATGTTAACAATTGATTCACCCCCCCCCCCCCTCGCATTTGTTCACTGGTTATCCTAACAATTGGTATCAGAGCTTTGGTCCTCTTTTGCGGAAGCTTAACCGCTTGAGGTAGATCCTATTGCAACTAACACTTCTAATCCACCAGCAACTATTTTCAAAACAGAAATCCCTAAGCTTGATGGAACAAATTATGGGATATGGAAAATTTGAATGGAGACTCATCTTAGATGTCTTGGCAAGGATATTTGGGAGATCACTGAGAAAGGATACACACCTAATGATCCGGCATCTGGCAATCCTGCTCCTGCAGACCTGGATAAGAATATTGAAAATGATTGCACAGCTAGAGAAGCCCTCTTGTGTGCACTTACTGATCAGTAAATCATGGGATTGACTGACAAATCATCGGCTAAGGTTATGTGGGACAAATTTCAAACTTTGAATGAAGGTTATCCTACTGTCAAAATTGCTAAACTTGATGGTTACCGGGTAAGGTATGAAAACTTGAAAATAGAAGATAATGAAAGAATTGTTGTATTTATGGAAAGAGTAAATGAGATTATTATGGGAATTCAATGTTGTGGAGGATTTCTAAGTGAAGATGAAATAGTTTCCAAAGTCTTGAGAGCCCTTCTACCGGCTTACAAGATGAAGGCAACTGCAATTGATGAGTTAAGAACAATGGCAAACACCTCGTTTAATAGAGACATTTTGATTGGGAAATTATCTGCTTTTGAGATTGAAGAATTTGTATCTTCTGGAGTTGTAAAGTCTGAACCTACTTTTCATGCATCATCATCAACATCCACTAGCAAAAGTGACTGGAAATTCTTATATGCAAAAGAATTGGAAGACACAAGGAAAGAAGATGAAGAACTTGAGCAACTTGAAGCCCTATTTGCTAGAAGAGTACCTAAAGGATCGACTGGAAATAAGTATGAAGGAAAAGAACCTTCTAAATATTTTGCATGTAATAAGATTGGTCATTTTGCATCTATATGTTCTGAAAGGAACGCAAGATTTGAGGAAAGAGTTAAGAAATCTTTTAAGCCTAACCCAAACAAATATAGATTCAAGAAAAGTAAACAATGCTACATAGTAGACGAGGAAGGATTTGTTGGCATTTTTTATGATTGATGTTGTGATTGTCATTGATGGACACACACTTGATTTGAGATCACTTTTTGTATGTATAAGTTAAAGCTCAACCGGTATTTGTTCCAACCGGTATGATGTATTATAGTCTTTAGACTATCGGTGTTTTGCAGAAAGTGTTTACTGGTCTGAAGCGGTATGAAGACCCCAAGCGGTTCAAGGATCTCAAGCAATACGAAGGAACGAAGCGGCACAACTCATATTTCCCAGTCTTCATTTTGTCAAACTGGCAACCGGTATTTTTCTTAAACCGGTATTTTTTCTGAATCGGTAATACTTTGTGATGAGTTACCAACTGGCATTTTGCGATGAGTTACCATCCACTGATTGTGTTGCGGTGTCGACACTCTGGCGATGCTTTTTGTGTCGTGTTACCAAATATGTCTAGATTCACTGAAACTAGAAAATTGTATTGTAATCCTATTAGACCGACATGAAATCAAATTCTTTTATAAGGACATCATGTCTAGGGTTTTAGGTTGTTGCTAGGGTTTAAGGTGGTTTATGAGTCTTTGTAAGTGAGATTATAGAAGAGAAGTTCATGTCTGTGAGAAAAGGAAGAGTATGAATGTGTTGCAGACTGAAGTAATGCTGGAATGCATTAGGAACGAGCTATCAAGGATCTAACCAAGCAATCTGTGCTATTTGCTAGATCACTCACTTGTTGATTACTCACATCTTTGACAAGTCTGAAGCCCTTAACGGGGTAGGCCCAAAAAGCCTTTTGTAAATCCTCTAACAAGGTGGTTCACATCTATGGATCTAAAATCCTCTAGCAAGGTAGTCTTTAATTGGACTTATCTCCTAACATATATTGAGATTTCTAAAAGGATATGTTCTAGTAAAGAACATTGTCTGACCTTCACCGGTCTAGTTCCTATTTTGTAGATAGTTACTTGTGAGTTTCATATCACCGTGGTTTTTCCCATTTGGGTTTCCATGTCAAATCTCTTGTGTTATGGTGATTGTGCTTTTGTGGGTGAATGTATTATTTGCTATTTGGTTTGCATATGTGCTAACCGATTTGTTTGCTAAACTATTTTACCGGTTTACTACTAGACTAGTAAAGTGTTTACGTACAGCAATTTTTGGCATACTAATTCACCCCCCTTCTTAGTATTCATCAATTGGTATCAAACCCAGTCTTTCTATAAGTTTAACCACTTGGAAAGAGATATGGGGGAATACACTGTGAGGGAACTTACTCATCGGCTCACTCAATCTGAACAAGCCTATGATGAACTTATGGTCAAATATAAGGCCTCTCAGGCAAAAAGGAGAGAACATGCTGAAAAACTGATGGAGCTAACTGAAAACGGTTCCTCTGATGAAGCGGACATGGAAGCCCTAATTCAAGAAGTAGAAAAGCTGAATGAATCCAATTCCAACCTAAGAAAGGAGTTGGAAGGACTGACTATCCAAATGTGTCAAGAGCTTCAGAACCAGAGGAAATTTGAAGATCTTGTAAAAGATAGAGATCATGAGATCTTCAAGTTAAAACAAGAAATCAGTGCCCTAACCGCTCAACTCCATGCAAGCAAAGTGGAAAAGGAAGACATGCAAGGAGAACTGAACATAGCCATCTTCGAGAATGCAAACTTGATGGAAACAAATGCTGCTATTTCCAAAGAACTCTCTGAGCCAAAGGAAATACTTTCTAAGTTCAACAAGAGTACTGTTAAGCTAGAGCAAAAGCTTGAATCGGCCAAACCTGTCAAGAATACTGATCGACTTAGTTACTCCGGTCATGAGAAAGGTGAGACCTCTGGTGCAAATGCTGAAGCATAGAAGAAGCAACTAACATTCAAAGGTAAAGGAAAGCAAAAGTTCAAACATGTTTGCTTTAATTGTCTTAAAGAAGGACATACTGCTAATGTGTGTAGGAGAAAAGCCTACAATAATTTTCCTTACTTTATAAACAATATACCTAGATCGAATAAGTTCAATGGTAATAGTTATGCATGCAACAAGTTTGGGCATAGAGCATCTGAATGTGGGTCTGTTATGAACAACACTGGAAGATATCCTCACAGGACTCAAGGAGTTGGTCCGGAACCTTTTGTGAACCGGACTCCCAACCGGTTTAATACCTTTAATCATCAGTCAGGAAGCGGTGTCTATCAAGCGGCAACCGGATGGAGAGTAAACTGTTTGATCTATCATTGTCATGGTCACACTGCTGCAACATGCAGGAGGAAGAACAGTAACATGAATAATGGACCATGGAGAGCACCTGGAATGGTCTGCTATCATTGCAACAAACCGGGTCACATTGCCAGATTCTGCATAACAAGAAAGAACATATCAGATGACATACCGGTCACTCCGAAAGGAAAGATTGATATTGAAACTGTTCAAGCGGATATGAACAAAACTTGGAAAAAGAACCGGTTTCCGCACCTAGTGTGGAAATTTTGGAACCGACAAACTAAGCTACAAAAAGATTAGGGGGAGCAAACAGTGAAATATCTCGAACCCCCAGTTGACACTGGTAAAAGACCTTAACCGGTATGAGATACCTGTCAGTCGGCAGAAGACCAAAAATGGTAAAAGGCAAATTAGGGTTTACGCCCTAATAGTGGAGCATTTATTATGGTAGGTGGAGAACCTGTTTAAAGGGAATTTTCAAATCATTTCTCACTATCATTTTCTCGAGCAAAGAAGTTTTCAAGTGTAGAGTGAAGAAAAGTGAGTTACATTGTGATTCAAGGAATTTATCAAAAACCTGGAGAAGAATCTAAAGCTATCATCTGTTGAAGGGGTGTAGAACGCAAATCAGTATTTCAGTAACCGAAGGAGTGTGTGGCAAAGTTCAAATTTTGAAGCCCTAAATTTCGATCTACGAAGGTATTTTTTTTCATAATTCTCCGTTTATCATGGCTTCCGCATCACATGATAGCTCTAGTGCACCCGTTGATTCTATGGACTTCATTCAATGAAATTTGAAATACAATGCCCTGTCTCAAGTACCTGTTGGTGTTATAGTGGAAGAAGGCATTTCCGATTACATAGACTGCAAAATCAAAGACATAGGGTCTCTTGTGATCCATTCCAGCTGAGCTTGTTCTGTGGAAAGGATAAGAAGATTAAACCGGAATTCAGCATTCTGGAAAAGAAGAAACTTCACAATGCAGTTTACTTCCTTGAAGAATTTTTGAATGATCACATTCGCATTGTTCTAAGCAAGGTACACGGTGATAAGATGTACCTAGAGCAGATGCATGATATCACACCAGAATTGATTCATGTCGTCACCGATTTCTGTAACACAGGGGAAGTGTCAGCCCTAAGGAAGGTCAACAAGACTGTAATGTCCAAGCTCACCAGTTCAGTGAGCGACTCACATGGAATGACCATCAACTCAATGAAGGATGATCTAGTCAAGTATGCCTGCATGGTGATAGGTTACCGGATGTTCTCTGCTAGCAGAATTAATTATGTCTCTATTGCAGCAGTAAATGCCGCTTACAGGATGATCAAGGAAGATGCATCATTTGATCTGTGCACTTGTATGCAAAGATAACTTCTGTTGAATCTTAATTCGATCAAATAGGACAATGCACTGATATTTAAATTCGGACAACTGCTGGTTGGGTTGTTCTTTTAATTCCAAGGATACTTTCCAGGAGTAGGTGACATTCAGTGATCTGCTGACCAACTGGTGACAAAGTAAATCAAGGAAAGTCTACAAGCGGTTGGAACCAGGTATCTGAAAGTGTTGAATAAATACTTTGATGAGTTCAGATGCAAAATGAACCAAAGGGTAAGAATATCCAGTGATATAGTCAAAAAGTATGAGGAAGACATCTGCTTCACCATCAAAATGGATGAATGCATAATGGAGGCTATTGAGCCCAGACAGGAAGAAGTGGAGCCTATGGGCTATAAGGTAATGTATGATATGTTGGATGGGTATGCTTCTACCCTAATCACCTCACCCCTCGATCCTAAGGCAAAGAGAACCGGCACCTATTTGGAAAGGGTTACACCAGTTGAAGAACCCTCAGAAAAGAAAGGAAAGGCAGTGCCTTCAGCATCGACATCGGTTACTGCAGCCAGTCCCAAAGTGACCAAGCAGTCACCAGCTAAGAAGAAATTAGAAGCTGCACCTACCAAAGTCTTTGAGAGGAAGCAGAAGATGAAAAGCAATACACCGGACTCAGAAGAAACTGTGTCAGAAGAACCGCCTAAGAAGACTGGGCAAACGAAGAAAAAGACAAAGAATGAACCGACAACATCTGCACCGGTAAATATTGATATTTCTTCTTACAAACCTTTGACACATTGTCAAAGAACTATAAAGAATATTAGGAGAAAATTGTTGAATGATTTAATTGATTGTTTTGATGACTTCAATGATAATGAAAAGGAAGAAGTTCAACAGGAAATCATTAAGTATTTGTGTGTTAATGACCGGTCGCCTTCAGAAATTAGATCTGAGACATTGGATTCTTTGTATAATTCTTTAGACAATAAATGGCGCATTTCCATAGAAAAGGAACAGGAAATGAGGGAGGAAATATTTGCTCAATATTTTCCTGATGTATCAAATTCAGAACTTTTCAAAGTTATGAATAAATACAAAGGCCTCTTCTTCATGAGAAGAAAAAGACTCCTGTTACTGGAAGGAAAGGTTCATGAAGTGATAAAAGATACACATACTCATGCTCAAGAAGCTCTAAAGATGCATCAAGTGGTTGAAGCCAACAGGAAAGCTGAGCAAGAACCGGAAACTAGCAAACCGGATGAAGTATATGACAATGAAGGAGAACCGGTCACAGAACAAATGGACCCCATTGATGTTGACGCCTTAGATGGTGAAAATGTTACTCAGGGTACACCATTAGAAGGAACAGGACAGCAAAACAGGCAGAAGAAGAAAAGAAGCAACAGGAAGCAGAAAAGAAGAAACAGACATATGAAGAGGATAAGAGAAAAGAAGAGGAAAAGAGGAAAGAGGAAGAGGATAAGAGACAAAAGGAGGAAAAGAGGAAAGAGGAAGAGGATAAGAGAAAAGAAGAAGAGAAGAAGAAGAAGGAAGAGGAGAAGAAAGAAGAGGAGAAGAAGAGAAGAGAACAGGAAAATAAGAAACAAGAGGAAGAGAAGAAGAAGAAGGAAGAGGAAAAGATCGAAGAGGAGAAGAAGAGAAGAGAAGGGGAAAATAAGAGACAAGAGGAAGAGAAGAAACATGATGAGGAGAAGAGAAAGAAGGAAGAGGAGAAGAAGAAGGATGAAGAAGAGAAGAAGCAAAAAGATGAAGAGAAGAGACAAGAAGAAGAGAAAAGAAAGAAAGAAGAAGACGAGCAGAGGAAGGCTCAAGAAGATAAGCCAAAAGCCAAGGACAAGGAAGCAGTGGCAAAGAGAACGTAAGTGGAGACCCCAATGGCAACCAGTAGTCAGGCTAAACTGGCTGACATTACCAGTCCTATTGACCTCTAGTCTGCAAATGAATCAGAGTTGTTGCAGAGCATTAAGCTTGCTCAAGAGCGATTGGATGCTATAAGGAGGAAAAAGGAGGAAGATGTTATCCAAACTGCAATGGAAACACTTACCAGTTTGATACCCGGTACGAACCTTCCCAGTATCGATTCCTCACTTGCACAATTGAAGCCCCTATGCACAATTGTAGAAGACTAGGTGCAAAGCCTAGAAGAGGTTGCAAAAGCAAACGCCAAGAAGGAACGTCAAAAGGCTCTGGATATTGCCTTGGTGAGAAAGTTAACAGAGCTCCGGTCTGATCTCCAGAAGGCACAAAAGGACATTAGAGATGTAATGAATGAGGGCAATCTACTACTCAGCAAGATTTGTCAATGTCATTTATTCTATGATGATGTGCTCACTCAGAAGGACAAACTGCAAACTGATATGCAGTCATTTATTAGCACCTTCAAGATGCCCTATGACTCCTTCTCCACATATGGTCAAACTGTTCACCGGCTTCAAACCTAGTCTGCAAGAATAGAGGCAGAGCTAAGCAACTGGACATGTAATTTGTGGGAACTTCAACTGATCCTACTGCCACGACTGTAAATTCTCCAGAAATGCTATCTAAATCTTAATGCCCTAACAGTCACTCAAGAAATGAGCATGATAGATTCCATGGAAGAACAAGTCTCCCAAATGCAAATAGAGAAAGAGGTGGCTACATCCCTACTTGAGTCATGGTCCTTATCCATGAAGCAATTTTTGCAAGACTTTAAATCAGTTTTTGACAAGTTTTACTCTTTACTATCATAAACACTTAGATGTCAAAATTTTCCTAAGTGTTGCCATCAATGCCAAAGGGGGAGATTGTTGGCATTTTTGATGATTGATGTTGTCATTGTCATTGATGGACACACACTTGATTTGATCATTTTTTGTATGTATGAGTTAAAGCTCAACCGATATTTGTTCCACCTGGTATGATGTATTATAGTCTTTAGACTATCAGTGTTTTGCAGAAAGTGTTTACCAGTCTGAAGCAGTATGAAGACCCCAAGCAGTTCGAGGATCTCAAGCGGTACGAAGGAAGGAAGTGGCACAACTCATATTTCCCAGTCTTCATTTTGTCAAACCGGCAACCGATATTTTGCTTAAACCGGTATTTTGTCTGAACTGGTAATACTCTGTGATGAGTTACCAACTAGCATTTTGCGATGAGTTACCATCCACTGATTGTGTTGTGGTGCCGACACTCTATCGGTGCTTTTTGTGTCATGTTACCAGATATGTCTAGATTCACTGAACCTAGAAAATTGTATTGTAATCCTATTGGACCAACATGAAATCAGATTCTTTTATAAGGACATCATGTCTAGGGTTTTAGGTTGTTGCTAGGGTTTAAAGTGGTTTATGAGTCTTTGTAAGTGAGATTATAGAAGAGAAGTTCATGTCTATGAGAAAAGGAAGAGTATGAATGTGTTGAAGACTAAAGTAATGCTGGAATGCATTAGAATGAGCTATCAAGGATCTAACCAAGCAATCTGTGCTATTTGCTAGATCACTCACTTGTTGATTACTCACATCTTCGACAAGTCTAAAGCCCTTAACCGCGTAGGCCCAAAAAGCCTTTTGTAAATTCTCTAACAAGGTGGTTCACATCTGTGGATCTAAAATCCTCTAGCAAGGTAGTCTTTAATCAGACTTATCTCCTAACAAAGATTGAGATTCCTAATAGGATCTGTTCTGGTAAAGAACATTATTTGATCTTAACCGGTCTGGTTCCTATTTTGCAGATAGTTACTTGTGATTTTCATCTCACCGTGGTTTTTCCCATTTGGGTTTTCACATCAAATATCTTGCGTTATGGTGATTGTGCTTCTTTGGGTGAATGCATTATTTTCTATTTCGTTTGCATGTGTGCTAACAGGTTTGTTTGCTAAACTGTTTTATCGGTTTACTGCTAGACTAGTAAAGTGTTTAAGTACAACAATTTTTGGCATACTAATTCACCCCCCTCTTAGTATTCATTAGGAGTAATTGGTGACTCTGGAGATGAACTGACAGAAGACTCTGCTAGTGGAAATGGAAAGGAACGGGTGTTCTATGCTTTGAAGGAAGACGAACCAGAACTGGGTATCAAAAATGAAGAAAAACCCCTAGCAGCAAAAGTTGAAGATAAGGATGAATGGGTAATTCATAGTGGATGCTCACATCATATGACTAGAGATAAAAGGTAATTTTTGTCCCTGCAAGAATACAATGGTGGTCAAGTTAGATTTGGAGATGACAAGGCATGTATGATTAAAGGTAGAGGTATTATTTATTTGGATGGCAAGCATAACACTGATAATGTCTATTATGTAGAAGGTTTAAGGCATAATCTTTTGAGTGTTGGTAAATTAGTTGATAAGGGTTTTCAACTTCAGTTTAAAGATAGAAAATACAAAATCATTAACAAGACTGGTTTGGAGATTGCAACTGGTATTCAGAATGGAAGTAATATCTTTCATTTGAACACTGGTAATATGACATGTTTGATTGCTCATATTAATGAGAGTTGGCTATGGCATAAGAGGTTGTGACATGTTAATTTTGATTATATTGTTAAAATTAGTTCAACTAAAGCAGTTAGAGATATACCTAAGATTATGAAGCCTCATAATCTGATATGTAAGGAATGTCAATTGGGTAAGCAAGTCAGAAATTCTTTTAAGAGAATACATGGTAAATCTAATGATGTACTTGATTTGATTCACACTGACTTATGTGGTCTAGCAAGGACTAGAATCTTTCAAGGTGATACGTATTTCATGTTGATTATTGATGACTATTCTAGAATGATGTGGGTGACTTTTCTAAGGGAGAAGTATGAAGCTTTTGAGAAATTCAAGATCTTTAAAGCAAAGGTTGAAATAGAAATTGGATTGAAAATCAAATGTCTAAGATCAGATCATGGCGGTGAATTCACTTCTCATGAATTTAATAGTTATTGTGAGACAAATGGAATCAGAAGACACATATCTGCACCTAGGACTCCTCAACAAAATGGAGTAGTTGAAAGAAAGAACAGAACCATTTTGGATGAAGCTAGATCTATGATGACAGAAGCAAATTGCCTCTTTTCTACTGGAGAGAAGCAGTGAGTACAACAATCTACACATTCAATAGAGTTCATATCAAAGGTGAAACTGGTAAGACCCCTTATGAACTATGGTTTGGACATACACCTATTGTTAAGTATTTCAGAATTTTTGGAAGTAAATGCTATATCAAAAGAGATGATTCAATTGGAAAGTTTGATCCTAGATGTGATGAAGGGATATTTCTTGGTTTTTCAATTCAGATCAAATCATATAGATGTTATAACAAAAGATTGCAGAAAATTGTGGAGAGTGCTAATATGAAAGTGGATGAACAATACATAAATCATTCTATATCATATGACAGGGAACCATCAGTGGAAATGATCATAACTGAACTGACAATGCCTCAATCAGTACAGGAAGCTGAGATGGTTACACCGACACAATTAAAAAATTTAACTGCAACTGATGATCAGAGAAGTGAACCTAAAGTTCAAAAGACACCAAGGTATGTAAGATTAAATCATTCTGAAGATCAAATTATTGGAGATAGAAACAAGGGAGTTATGACAAGAAGGAAACTAGCAAATGAAGAGGTATGTCTTAATTCTCAAGTTGAACCGGCAACTGTTATTGAAGCTTGTAAGGATAAACATTGGTTAAAGGCTATGGAAGATGAATTAGATCAAATAGAGAAGAATGAAACTTGGTCTTTAGTTTCTCGGCCTAAAAATAAGAATGTTATTGGAATTAAATGGGTTTTTAGAAATAAATTAAATGAGGATGGTAAAGTTATAAGGAACAAGGCTAGATTGGTTTGTAAAGGATATTCTCAAATGGAAGGAATTGATTATGGTGAGACATTTGCACCTGTAGCTAGAATTGAAGTTGTTAGACCATTTCTTTCCTATGCAGCTTATAAGAACTATAAGGTTTATCAAATGGATGTCAAATGTGCATTTTTGAATGGTGAGCTTGGGGAAGAAGTTCTGATTAATATGAAAAATGGGTTTTAAGAACCTGAAACCTTTAACATAAGAGAAAAAGATAGTTCAGCAGAGAACAACAAGACCAGTAATAAAATAGCATACAAAAGACTGGAAAGAAGGCCAGTAAATTGAACGAACAACAAAAGACTAGGAAAGACAAAGCGAAAAAAACCAAATAAAAGACCTAGTCAGCTAATAGCAACTACAGAGACTTAAGAAGATCAAATGCCTTGATGACCAACAGGTCATAATTTGTCGAAGCAACTTTGAGCTCTTTGATTTCCTTGTTTGACTTTTTTTCCTTCTTCTTGCCTCTTGTCCACGTTCTTGGTCCTTGCACATCTCCCATACCTTCCATGTCAGGTTCCTGCTCCAGGGATTCATTCTCATCCTCCAGCTTATTGATCAAGATTTTGGTGTTGTCAGTCGAGACCTTCATAATGTTATGGCTTTGATCAGCAATGCTTCTGAGGCAAGTTTCAATTTTGTTGAGTTTGTTGTCAGTATCCACCATTCTCTGGTCTGTAGCATTTTCATTGGTTTTTATCTCATCCAGGGCCTTCTCCACTTGCTCAAACCTTGGGTTGAAGGCATCCCTAATCTCTTCAACTCTAGCAATAGTTTTTCCCAAATCCTCAACATACTCAGCCATGGATTTACCTTCACCAATGCTGATTGTCTCTAGAATTTGAACCTTGTGACTCAGTTTCTTGTTTTCCTCCATAGCTTTCTTGTGATTGTTTATGAGTTAGTTGAGGGTGTCCACAAACCCCTTCAAGCCCTCAAAAAGAGGGTTTGAGGGGGAGATTTTTTCACTAGCCTTGGCCTGCTCAGTATTGGGAACATCTCCACCAGTTATCTAATTGACATTTCCACCAACACTCTGGTTGAAACCATCCCCTGTAATCTCCTCCTCAACTTTTTGGTCCACATCAGGATCCTTACTCTGCACTTTGTCCTCCGACTCCAACTCAAAATTGCCTTGCCTTTTCTGCTTTTTCCTTTTCTGAAAGGAAGATTTAGATTTCTTCTTCTGAGGGTACGGAGAGTCATCCTTTTCAAAGTCCTCGAAGACCTCCGAGGAGGAGGAGTAGTGAATCTGGAAGACCTTCTCTTTACTTTTTTTCTTTCCCTTAGAAGAGGACATCTTAATGCTCACCTATTTTCTTTTCTTACCAAGTTCAGCTTCAGAGTCCTCCAGACTCTCCTCAGTCTCACTTTTCAAATCACCTTCAGAATCCTCACCCATAGAAAAATCAGAGTCTGACCCTTCCTCCTCAAAATTAGAGATAGAAATTTGGGGGCGGGCAATTTTATTAGCTTTAATATGGTCATAGATTAAAACCATGACCTTGGTGCATAGCAGTGTCTCCCTTAGGGTTCTCTCTATGGGCTTTGATAGTAGCATTCATTGAGAAAATCAGGAAATAAAGTATGTTAACTTTGTCTTCATACCTGAAATGGTTGAGCAGAACAAAATGGTAGCCATAAAATTTGATAAATATGTCATCCAAGGTTATGTAGTGCATGATAGCAAACCGAACCTCCCTCCAAGGCTTAGCAAAATCCTTGGGAGGGTAGTAGATCTTGCTAAGCTTAACAAGGTACTTCTTCTCCTTAGTAGTTT
The DNA here is from genome assembly GCF_030272615.1 of Cryptomeria japonica. Taxonomy (NCBI): domain Eukaryota; kingdom Viridiplantae; phylum Streptophyta; class Pinopsida; order Cupressales; family Cupressaceae; genus Cryptomeria; species Cryptomeria japonica. Next base: position 35,467,505 of record NC_081414.1, on the reverse strand, counting down.
CAGGGTATCGCTCGATGGCCTCCTTGCTAAGCTTTATGTCCCTGTAGAAATTACTTCCCTCCCTCCAGAGACCTGTCACCTGAGCAATGAGGTCTTTGTCAATGGAGATAGTTTGATCTCCCATCTTCAAGGTGCCCTTCCTCCAATTTTTGCTGAAAAAATTAGTGATTTTAGTATCCCTCTCATGGAGTCTTTCCATATACTTCATTAGCCTGCCCTTCTACAAGATACTCCAAATTTCCTCCTTTTGTTTCCATTCCTTACAATTACTGGGCTCGTAGTGATGCATGTTACCTCCCATAGTTTCACAACTCAAACTGAAAAATCAAGAATTGCAGATAGCTACACAAAATAAATTTCTCGAAGCGACCCCAAAGACCCAGAAAGCATGGGAGAAGATGGCATTCATCTTGTCATTAATGGTACTGACACAATAATAATTAGTAATAGCCCTCCAAGTCATGTTATTAATAATTATATATCCATTTAAGATCTTTGAGGTGCATTTATATCGATCCATGAAAATGATCGATCTGGCATCATTGAGGAGATCCTCTTCACCCTTCCAGGTAACCATGTTTTCATGAGTGACCGCCACATTAGCTGCCCAGTCAGTGGGGCCATTTGCTTCACGATAAATGTGGGAAATAAAATATTTATCAAAGGTGTTAATGAGATCCCTAGCAGCCTTTATAATATTTTTGATAGTCCATGAGGGCTTAGAAATTCCTCTGAGGCAGTTAATGATAGTATTAGAGTCCCCCTCGATCCATAAGTAGGGATAGTTCCACCTTTTATCCAGGAGGATGCCTTGGAGAGTAGCCATAGCTTTCACCATGTGGCTAGTTTGGAAACCTATAGGAACAACTACAATTTCCTTACAGCTGTCATTTTCATCTTTGAGAATTGCACCACATCCCGCAGGTCCAGGATTGCCTTTGGTAGCACCATCAAAGTTGATTTTGAGCCATCCATGAGGCGGAGAGTACCATTTAGCTTTAAGTCTCTTACTTTGTTTAGGATCAATACTTACAACACTCTTCAGGTTCCATGAGTTGAGGATGTGAGCTTCCAAGCAATTGACAGGATTGCAGGGTTCTCCAATGATCATGAGGTTCTCCACAATTTCCCTTTGAATTTTCTGAAAAATAACAGCCCGGGGGAGAGAAGTATCCCTAAAGATGTGGTTGTTTCTCTCTTTCCAAATCCCCCATAGGATGTGAGGGAGAGAGAGCTGGCACAAATATCTCAAAGAGGGGTTAGACCAATGATAACTCCGAGAGTGGAACAAATCTTGAATAGAGTTAGGAAACACCCATTCCATACAAAAATTCTTAAGAAAGCTTTCCCAAATTGAGACAGTGAAAGAACAGTGGATAGCCAAGTGGTCCACAGACTCTTCCTCCTCAAGACACAAAGCACACCTATTAGGGAAGATAAAACCTCTAACCTTCAGGTTGTCTAGAGTCAAAATTTTAGTTTGGAGAATGGTCCAGTAGAAGATATTGATCTTTGGAATAAGACCCTTAATCCAAGCTTTAGACCATAAGGGGTTCTCTAAAGGGGTTGGAGTCAGCACTCCATACATGGAAGAAATAGTAATGTTGCCTTTGGGTTCAAATTTCCAAATAAGAATATCTTCTTCATTGTTCAACCAAGCAAAATACAAGTGTTTCTTGAGATTGATGAGGTCGGGGTGAATACCTTCAATATTCTGCCATTTGTCACCTATCCAATTACCCTCAACCAAGGAACCAAAAACTCTTTTACAAGGGGCAACAAAAGGGGTCTAATCAGGGATTTCCAGAAAAGGCTTATCAAGCAACTAGGGATCTTCCCAAAATCTAACTTTTCTACCATTACCAACTCTCCATTTCACCCCTTTGGAGATGTTGTCTTTACACTTAGAAGAATGATTCCAAATGTGAGACTCGTTGATACTGAAATCAGAATTGATGAAAGAGAAAATAGATGAAGACAGAAGAGGATACTTACTTCTCCAAATTTCACACCACTCACTGTCAGAGTGGAACAATCTCCATATCTGTTTAGAAAAAATAGCTTCATTGAGGGTCCTGATTCTCCTCAGACCCAGACCACCCTTGCTTTTCAATCTACAAACCTTGTCCCAAGCCACTAAAGCCATTCTTTTCTTTTCCTCAACCCCAGACCAAAGAATTTTTTTTGAATTTTTTTAATAGCATCAGCAAACTTAACTGGGATTCTAAAGAGACTAAGGGAATAAATAGGAATGCTTTGAAGGGATTCTTTAAGAAGTTGTAACTTACCAGCATGACTTAAGAGAGCACATTTCCAACCACCAAGCTTTCTTTTAAATTTATCCACCAAAGAACTCCAAAAGGAACCAAGGGGAGGCCAAGGCAGGTAGCAAGGAGATTAGCAATCTGACATTCCATAATTCTACTAATTTTATGCTATCTTCTCTCAGGAGTGTTGATGAAAAACACTTAACTTTTAACCCAATTGATAAGCTGGACAGAAGCAGACGCAAACTTGCATAGGGTGTTCTTCAGGATTCTGGCTTCTGAAATGCTTGAATCCCCCATAATGATGGTGTCATCCACAAATTGCTGGTGGGAGCAAGTATGATCAACAAAAGAGGTCTAGAGACCTTTAAAGATACCTCTAGTCATCGTGCTTTCCATGAACCTAACAAAATATTCAGCCATAATGATGAAGAGAATACGGGAGATAGGATCCCCTTGCCTCAAGCCTCTAGAGGCTTTAAAGAAGGAGGAGGGGGATTTGTTAACAAGAAAAACAAAGGAGGTAGAGGAGATAAGCTGCTTGAAGAGGTCCACACATCTGTTAGAGAAGCCAAAAGCCAAGAGAACCTTCATGAGGAAAGACCAATTGACCCGGTCATAAGCCTTGGAGAGATCAAGCTTAAGAATAAAACCCTACTTCTTGGCCATAACAAGGGAATGGATATTCTCATGGACAGTAATGATGGAATCAAGAATTTGCCTTCCTAGCACAAAACCATTCTGCTGATGACTGATCAAAGAGGGAAGGACATTCAAGAGTCTAGAGGTGAGGACCTTGGAAATTATCTTATAAAAAGAGTTGCATAAACTGATTGGCCTAAACTTGTCCATGGAGTCAACTCCTTGAATTTTGGGCATCAAATCAATGAAGGTACCATTAATTTCTTTTAGAAGTTTTCTTGCCCCGAAAAATTCTTTAACCCCATTGGAGACATCTTTCCCAACTATATCCCAGAACTCTTGGAAGAAGAACATAGGGAAGCCATCAGGTCCAGGGGCTTTGTTGCCTTCAAAATAAAAGACAGCATTTCTGATCTCCAAGTCCGAAGGGATGGAAGTCAAGAAAGAATTCTTCTCCTCATCAATAAGGAAAGGAATGTTCTGAAGGAAGGAATTTTGAACTTCATCGTCCAAGCTTTGATCCCTACAAAGAATATCAGAGAAGAAACTTTTGGTGTCATTTCTAATCTCCTCCTCCTCGACCAGCTCCAGATTGTCCACCATCAGTTTTTTTATCCTATTAACCACTTTGTGTTTGATAGTCAACATATGGAAGAATCTGGTATTCTTATCCCCTTCCTTTAGCCAAATACATCTAGATCTCTGCTTCCAAAAAGCTTCTTCTTTAGTAATGATATTGTGGTATCTTTTGAGGATCTCATTTTCTTCTACAATAGTCACAGTGGAAAATCCATCCTTCTAGATTTGGACCTGAATTTTTCCTTTGGCCTCAAAAATATTCCCAAAACTGGATTTATTCCAAGTCCTTATGTTATCTTTTATGCTTTTAAGTTTCTTCACAAGTCTATACATGGCAGTACCCTCAACTTGAATGTTCCACAAGTCCTAAATTTTATGATTAAGATCTAGATGTAAAGTCCACATTTTTTCAAACCTAAAGGGAAAATGCCTTCTCCTATTAATGGGGTCAGCAATAAGAGTTATGGGGTAGTAGTCAAACCCAACACGAATGTGAGCAAACAGAGAGAAGAAGTAGTGTCTGAACTAGTCATCAGAAATAAGAGCCTTATCAAGGCGAACTTGAATAAGGTCATTTATAGCCCTCCTATTCGTCCAAGTGTAATTGAAACCCTATATCTCCACATCATTAAGGGCCTGAGTGTTTATAAAATCCATGAGGGCCAATCTACTATCCAAGTGAGAAGGGCATCCACCAATTTTTTCCCCCTCTTTCAACGGGGTATTGAAGTCTCCCATGACCAGCCAACTAAGGTTCTTGAAGTTGTCCCTTATTTCCATAAGTTTTTTCCAAAAATAGCTTCTGGATTTCAAGGTATTAGGAGCATAAATGTTTGTGAGGACACAAGAGGTATCATATTTTAAATGCAAGAAAATTTTCTCTCTTGAATAAGAACTTGACCTCTAACATTATTGAGATTCCATATAGTTGCAATGCCTCCAGAGGCACCTTCCGAGCTACCACCACAAATGCTACCAGATTTAAAGAAAGTCAAAGCTTCAACCTTTTCTCTACTCATCTTAGTTTCTTGAATAAGAAAAATATCAGATTTACTATCCCCAATCATATTCCTAATAATATCATGCTTGTGGGGATTATTAAGTCCCCTAATGTTCCAAGAAACAATATTCATAATTACTCACCAATTCCTAACTCCTTTAGAGTCCTCTGAGTCCCATCTGCTATATTCTTGCTAGCCTCCTTATCTCTGACTTTGTGGTTTGAAGTTTGTCCTAGGGATGAGGAGACATACCCTACATCAACTTGAGCAATTCTACTAGACTTCCTTATTTGGGCAGCAGAGGGAGTGGATCCTTTCTTGTTCCTATGATTTGAAATTTTCTACTCGGCTTCTTTCTCAAAAACCACTTCAGGATTGCTAAGGATTCTAGAAATTTCCTCTTCATTACCCCATATAGGTGATCTCGATTCATGTGAAGAGATATTGACTATTTTAGAGGCTTGATCTGAATTAGAAAGGTTCAAACCCAAGATAGCACATTTCTGGGCCTCTTGAAAATCAGAATTGTTTGTGAGAGGGGAAGAGTCAACCTTTTCTTCCTGTGATCCAGTGATCTCCCCATCCTCAAATTGCTCCACTTCCTTAATATCCTTATCCTTTTGATCCTCTTAATTGGAAGCTTCCTTACTAGCCAAGGTGTCAGCAATCACTATCTGGGTATTTTCTTTAGAATGTTCATTTTGATCTATTATTTCCTCTCTTGGGATCTGCCCTCCCAGGAGGTTATCTGCTTCTATTTGTTCCTTTCTCAAAGCTTCCTAGGGAGAAAGATGTTTAGAAATAGAGGTTGAGGAGACCACATCCTTATTCTCCCCTAGGGGTCCAAAATAGTTGACCTCGGCTGGGTTAGTTTCCTTATTTTCTGTATTTTTGACTTGCCAGACCTTTTTTCTCCAAAGCCTTTCTACTTTCTACTATAGTTTTGGCTTGCTTATAATCCCCTTTGCGCTTAAGAGGGTAATGTTTATCCCAGTGACCTACTTTTTTACAGTGGAAGAAAGCAAAGGGGATGAATTCGTATTCAATATGTTATTTCCAAGTACCCAACTTAGACACAATATCTATTTGCTCGGGCATATCTACGTCGTGGGCGATCCCTACACAGAATCTAGCATGAGTGAGCCTCCTTCTTGAGGCTGTGACTAGATCAATTTAAAGGAGCTCCCCAAAAGATCTTTCTATACCCGAGAAAGTACTTTCTGCCTAGTATTCAAGAGGTAGACCTGGGAGCTTAATCCAAACTGGGACTTGCACCAGAAGAGATTCACTCATATTTAGATTCAGGTGCCATTTCTGGAGGACCAGAGTTGTCTTTCCAACCAACCAAGGACTACCATAGAGGATCATTATTTTGTCTTCTTTACAAGAAAAGGCAAAGGTGAGAAGGCCTTTGGGCAGAGCCAAAATTTCAACATTGCCTTTCAAAGCCCATTTTCGTTTAACATAAGCCCTAACAATCTCAATGTTTGGGCATGGTCCCATAAATTTAACCACCAGAGAGTTCGACATGCTACTTATGTTATGATCTAAAACCAAGTCAGGGATAGAGATGGCAAACTTACCACCATTTGGGTCTGATATATTCTTGACAGGAGGCAGGGAAGATTTCTCAGATGGTCTAGTTCCAAAGAGGGTTGACCACTTTCTAATTTCTTTTCCATTCTCCAAAACCGCTTCACGTGGGCTAGACCCCCCAACCGCATTTCCAGGACCCGCATTATTCTCTAGCAGAGTACCATCAGCCTACAGAATATCTAGAGGCTTTTCCTTCTCCCCCATCTAGCTAGCTCCATCGATATGGTTGTTTCCTCCATTGGAACCAGAGTTCCCGCCTTGCAGAGAATTCAAAATTTGAATTCTACCATTGCCGCCTTCTCCTCCTCTACGCGATCTCTCCATTTTTTTAGCTAGAGGAAGAGGTTTACATTGATCAACCTGATGGATTTTCACTGATAGATGACAAAGATATGGTTTGCAGATTAAAGAAATCTTTATATGGATTGAAACAGACTCCTAGAGCTTGGTATGCAAGGTTGGATAAATATCTTTTGAAGCTTGGTTTTACTAAAGGCAATGTTGATAGTAATCTATATTATAAGATCATTGATAATGATATTCTAATTATTTAAGTTTTTGTTGATGATATAATTTTTGGAGGAGAAGATAAATTATGCGTGAAATTTGCTAACAACATGAAGAATGAATTGGAATGTCCATGATTGGTGAGATGAAATTTTTCTTAGGTTTGCAGATTACTCAAACTGACAAAGGGATTTTTATCTGTCAAACTAAGTATTTGAAGGAATTGTTGAAAAAGTTTGGTATGAAGAATTCCAAACCGGTAAGTACTCCTATGGATACAAGTAAGAAATTATCTATCAAGGATACTTCTACACCAGTAAATCCAACAAGGTATAAGTCTATGATTGGTGGTCTGTTATATCTAACTCAGCCTAGACCTGATATTATGAATGCAGTAAGTATTGTTTCAAGATATCAAAGTAATCCTAAAAAAAATCATGAATGTGCAGTAAAGAGGATATTTCAGTATTTGCAAGGAACAATAGAATATGGTTTATGGTATTCCAAAAATGATGATTTCACTTTATGTGCATATACTGACTTAGATTGGGCAGGTGATACTGATGACAGGAAAAGCACTTCTAGTGGAGATTTCTTTCTTGGAAAGAAAATGGTTTCATGGATCAGCAAAAAATAGTCATGCATTTCTTTATCTACTACAGAAGCTAAGTATATTGTAGCAGCAACTAATTGCACTCAATTCTTGTGGATGAAGCAAATGTTGAAGGATATCAAGGTAAATTGTAGTGAACCGATAGTTATCTACTGTGATAACTCTGCAGCTATTGACATGTCCAAGAATCCGGTATTTCACTCTAAGACTAAGCATATTTCAATAAAGTATAACTTACTGAAGGACAAGGATGAAGCAAAGGAAGTCAAATTGGTTTATGTGAACACTAAAGAACCAATTGCAGACATATTCACTAAACTGATGTCTAAGGAATCATTTGAGTATTTGAGAGACAGGTTAGGGTTTTTTGCCCCTCCGTCAGAGACTTGATTGATGAAGTTTGTCATCAGTCTGGCATGTATTTATCAGAGACATTATTCATTGCGGCACTGATGAGAGGTGTTACTACTCACGGGGGATAGTCAACTTTGAGATTCAGAGATTTATATCATCGCTTTTATATTTTTATCATATTTCTAGTATTGATGTCAAAGGGAGAGTGGTAGTAATGTGAAAAATAATTCAAAACCTTACATAGATATATTCACAAGGGGACAACTATTGATTGTTGGTTGTCTTCCACAGGAGGAGACTTGTTTGGCATTTCTTGGTACTTATATATTTTTTCACATCTAATGTTGTCATCAATGTCAAAGGGGGAGATTGTTGGCATTATGGATGAATTTATTATGTGTTGCATTGATGTTTTGTCATTAATTTCAACACTAGTTCTTATGGTTGGTTACCGACAGACAAGTTTTGGTTACCGGTAGAAAATCTAGTGTTACCGGCAGAAGAGACTATCTGTTGGACACTTCCAGCATGATTGGATCAGTAAAGATGCTCTATGAGCATGTTTTGGTCAGTTGGTATTGGCTTGGTATTCGTATCCTATCATACACTCTAGTGAACCCTCACCGGCACTGGTTTAAGGCTTTACTGACAGAGCTTTCATTGAGGAATTATGACAGGATGCATAATTGGTGTTGGTGCAGCTTCTTCATGGATATCAGGATGTTGAAGATGTTCTTTGATCGTACTTCAACTACTTGAAGACATTGCTTTAGTGTGGTGGACCCATAATAGGTCTGGTACCTATCTAGGTTATGGACTGGTATCATGCTAACGTGTACTCTACATGTTACCGGGATGATTCGAGATGATTTATGGATTTGTTATTATTGTTTTGTTCTTAAGATGACATGGCATATCATTGTAAATGGAATTATGTAATGATCTTATTGTAATATCTTTAGGTGGTTGACCTAATTGGTTTAGGCCTTAGGGTTTGTATAAATAAGAGGAATAAACTCTTTTTAAAGTATCATGGTTATTTAAAAGGTCATGATCAAGGAATGTAATGTGTGAATATTGTAATATCGTTCAGGCAGAGGAGTTGGTTGATCATTGGTGATCGAGTTGGATTCAGAAGAGGATTTAGTCCTCCAGCACTGAGCTTAACCAAGACTGTAACCAGGCATGGTAGATGCTATTTCAAGCAGTTCACTCTATTGGATTATTGTTCATTTATCTTGAGATGGTTGTAGCCTCTCTATAGTTAATGAGACTCTTTTGTAATGAGCAATACGCTCTAGGCAGTGTGCCTTCCTGCAAGTGCAAGCCCCTCTTGTAACACATACTTTCTGCAGAAGTATCATCTGACTGTGGGTAGGTTTCCCACCGTTGTTTTTCCCTTTCTGGGTTTTCCTTGTACAATTCATGGTGTTATGTGGTATGGTTGCTTTGCATTGATTATATGGTTGATTGTTAAGTTGTATTGTTTACCGGTATCTGTTCCTATTGGCATCTGTATATGTTTTACCAGTACTTGATTTGTTTAAGGTTGTATTATGTATTAAAAGTTGTAATCTGTTAACAACTAATTTACCCCCCCCCTTAGTCATTCGCCGGTTATCCTAACAGAAAAAACTACAACAAGACATGCACACTCAATAGGAGTATACTTAACTTCATAGCCCACTAAGGTTCAACTGATGTATTAGATACCTCATTATTTCCCATCATAATCTTTTTATGCCAAGAGTGCCCCTAGTGCTATTGTTGTCATTGATATGTAGAGTAATAATGACTTTCCTTGTATTGGTGTCATAAGCATCGATGGATTCATGAGATAGTCTTTGAGTAGTTGAAATGCTTATCGACGCTTGTTATCCCATCTATACTTGATATTCTTCTAAAGCAAATGTGTGAAGGGATGACAATTATCTACAAGTTGAGCAATGAATCTGCGGAGTGATAGGAGTTTTCCTTCTAATGATCTTAGTTGACTGATGTTTTTTTGAGGAGGCATTTCTAAAATTTCTTTGACTTTACTTGGATCCACTTCAATACCTCTTTGTGACTCTATGTATCCTAGGAGCTTCCCAAGGTCACCCCGAAGACACATTTATTGGGATTCAATTTTATTTTGTTTCTATAATCGATCAAATATTTTAGCTAGTATGTTCAAATGGTCTTCTCTGGTAGTTGGTTTTCCTAAGAGTTCATCCACATAATCTTCCATCAAAACATGCATGATGTCACAAAAATTTGTTGTCATAGCTCACTGATATGTAGCACCTACGTTCTTTAATCCAAAGGGCATGATGTTCCAACAAAAGGTTATTGCCCAAGGACATGTGAAAGAAGTCTTGTGTTGATCTTCAAGTGCAATTTTAATCTACTTGTATCTGGATAATCCATCCATTAGTAATAGAATATCATGTCTAGCTATGAGATCGATAATCAAATCAATGTTAGGAAACAAAAATTCATATTTGGGACAAGCTTTCTTTATATCTCTAATATCTGTGTATATTTTGATGTTGCCATTTGGTTTGCCGACAGGTATAAGATTGGATATCCATTTGAGATAGTCAATAGGTCTAATGAAACTGACATCCAACAACTTCTCAAGTTTAACTTTGACCAATAATGCCACCTGTGGATGTATCTTTCTCAATTTTTATTTGATCGATTTTGTGCCTAGTGTTACTATCAAATAATGCATGACAAGATAGGGATCTAATCTAGGAATATTTGCATAAGACCATGCAAAATTGATTTGGTGTTCCTTAAAGAATTTCATAAAATTAGGTTGATCTTCTTTTGTGAATGATTTTGCAAGATAGATGTTAAGTTGTTCTTCTTTTGTCCCAATATTTGTCTTGATGGTCTCTTCAATCAACATGGATGATTTTTCCTAATATGATCTAATGGGGAGAGTGTCAAACCTTCCATCCCTTGGCGCCTCAAGGAGGTTTTCACCATTGGATGTGTCCTTTATTTTTACTTTTTCATGGTCTAAAAGCGCCACAAAGTGATTTTCATTAGAAGACCCTTCATTTGTTTTTATTTTTTTATATTTTTGCGAATGGAAGATGTTATATTCTGTAGGAAGCGAGAACCGAGCTAGGATCTGATGTCAGTCGTACATCAAATGCAACTCCAAGAAACAAATGATTGAAGATCAAAATAGCTGAAGGAAGATAAATCTGATATGAGAGAAAAATACAGACAGAGAAGAGAATTTGGAGAAGACTCTCATCAAGCTATCATTGAACTAGTGAAGGTGAGAGTATAATGCTTATTTTATAGAAAAATAATAACATTTACATCCAAGGGGTGCATTAAATTCTATTCCTCATAAAAAGTTGGAGGTTTTACCTTCTTGGTAAATGCCAAAACATGTGGCATTAGCTCCTTACATGAAGACATGAAAGGAGTTGAGAAAGTTGGCACATACAACCAAAAGAGGGTGAAAAACCTGACTATCCCATAACCCACTTAGCAAATGACAAAATAGTGGTTATGAGAGGTGGCACAACAAGCCAAAAGAGGGTGTGTAACTCAACTACCCATGTGAGGTGGAGAGTTACACATGTAGCTAAATTAGTTCACCATGTGTCCTCATATTAACCACTCCTAATAACCTAAGCAAGCTTAATAATATATGTGTAAGAAAAATAAATATCCCCTAACATAAGGAAAATAAAAAACCTACACTAACACCCCCCTTAAGCATAGCTTAGGTGGGTGAAAAGATGGGTCCTGACAAATGAGGGCATGTTAGGTACCTATGTACATGGATACACCCCCCCCCAAAAAAAAAAAAAGAAAAAAGAAAAAAGAAAAAAAAGAAGCCTCCCATAAGAGGAATAGCCCCCCCTAAATAGAGAGAGAGAAAGAATGAAGGACTAAGAAGCCCCTCCTAAAGTAGTCACTTGTCACATCCCAAGCAAAGATCACAAATGAAGGAACTTGTTTTCTCAATGAAGGGTTTGGTGAAGATGTCCATAGTTTGCTCCAATGTAGAACAATACTTAAGATCGATGATGCCTTCTTGAATCGGCTACTCAATGTAGTGTATATGTATCTCAATGTGTTTCGTCCTCTGGTGATGAACTAGATTTCTTGAGATCTATATAACACTTTGATTATCACAAAAGATGATGGTAGGTTTTTTTATTGGAATACCAAATTCAGTGAGAATATTTTGAAGCCAAATAGCCTAAATGGTGGCATTAACTGCCCCTCAATACTCAACCTTTGTTGATGAAAGAGAAATTACAGATTGCTTCTTGCTCAACCAATAAACTTGACCAGAACCAAGTGAGAAGCAATACCCTGAAGTAGACTTGTGATCCTAAGAATCACCTGCCCAATCTGTATCTGTATATCCCACCAAGTCAATATCCACACTTGTTGCATACTAAATTCCATAATTGTGAGTACCTTGAATATAGTGGAGGATCCTCTTAGTTGCGTTCCAATGCAACTCATGTGGCTCCTGCATGAATCTAGAGACCATGCCCACAACATATGAAATGTCAAGTCTCGTACGAGTCAAGTAGATGAGACTCCCAACAATTTGTTGGTATAAAGTGCCATCAACCAAGGGTGAAGAGTACTTAGCCTCAAGTTTGACTCCTGACAAAAATGGAGAAGGTGTAGGCTTACAATCAGCCATGCAAAATCTAGAGAGCATATCAAGTGCATACTTCGGTTGTCCAAGAAAGATACCTAAAGATGACTGAGTGGTCTCAATTCCCAATAAGTAATGTAAAAGACCCAAGTCTAACATCAGAAATCTATCATGTAGAGCCATTTTCACTACCTTGATGGTGGATGAGTGACTCCCTATGATCAACAAGTCATCAACATAGAGAACTGAAAATGTGAGAGTTTCATCCTACTACATAATGTATAAGATCGAATTAGAATAGCACCGAGTGAAACCAACTATCAGAAGGAATGAGTCCATCTTGGCATACCAAGCTCAAGGAGCTTGTTTAAGGCCATAGAGAGACTTTCAAAGTCGACACACAAGTGAAGGATCCTCAGCAAACCCCTTTAGTTGGTCCATGTATATTTCCACTTGAAGGTCACCATGAACAAATACACTCTTCACGTCCATCTAATGAACTTCCCAATGATAGGCTGCAACTATAGAAAGGACAAGTTAGATGGGATTCATCTTAGCAACTATAGCAAAAGTATCAGAGTAATCAACCTGTGGAACTTGGGAAAACCCTTTTACTACCAAGCGAGCCTTATACTTATCAACCGACCCATCTACTAGAAATTTTGTTCAATAGATCCACTTGCATCGAAAAAGTTTCCTTCCCATAGGAAGAGGAACTAAATCCCATGTGTAATTCCTTTCCAAGGAACTAAACTCTTCTTGCATTGTAGCATCCCACTTGAGAACACCTGAAGCTTCTCGAAAAGACTGTGGATTGGAAGTTGAAGCAATGAAGAGATGTGGATCCTACTAAAATTGTGACCTTGTTCTTCTAGTATCTGATGGATCACCAAGACAATCTCTTGTTGACTTGAATGTTTGTCGAGCCCAAAGAGGCACTGAGGATAGAGAGTCTGGGGGAGAATCATCAACCTCTGAATCATGACTATGAGAAGAATGTGAATCCTCATCATTGTTGTCGCCATCTGAAGTGGAGGAAGAAGAATCCTCATCAAGATTTGGAGGATTAAGATCCTCAAAAGAACTGTCATCATGATGCAATGTCTCCAATGTGATAGTGGATGGAAAAATGGTATGAGAAGAACCAAAATAACTCTCCTCAAAATGAACACTCCTCTCAATGAACAACTCATGAGTAGAGGGATGGAGAAGTCTAAACCCTTTTAAATCATCTGGATACCCAACAAATATACAAGGTTTTATCTATGTATCCATAACCTTGTGTTTCTCTATTGGAATGTGAGCCCATGCAAGAGAACCAAACACTTTAAAGTGCTTAACTATGGGTTTTTGACTTGTCCAAGCTTGAAAGGGAGTTACCCCTTTCACAGTTTTGTGAGGAACCTGGTTTTGGATGTAACATGCACATTTGATAGCCTCTACCCAATATTGAGGTTCCAAAGACTTGGAGAGAATCATACAATTTGCCATCTCCTTCAAGGACCTATTCTTGCATTTCATAGCACCATTATGCTGAGGACTGTATGGAACTGTGTGCTACATGTTGATACCTTATGAAGTACAAAATTGTTCAAATTGATTGTTAAACATATTCACCCCCATTATCTGTATGCAGAATCTTGATAAACTTCCTAGATTATTTCTCTACAAAAGCTTTGAAACCTAGAAAATTCTCAAAGACTTCAAACTTTTGTTTCAGAAAGTAAACCCATGTATATCTGGAAAAGTCGTCAATAAAAGTCAAGACATATCTATCCCTAATGAAAGATGGTTGTGGAAATGGTCCTGCCAAGTCACAATGTACCAACTCCAATAGCTATGTATCTCTTCATTCATTTCCCTTATCATGCTTCTCCTTAGGATGCTTACCAAGAATGCATCCCTAGCAAACTCCATTAGAAAATTGAATATAAGCAACCCTAAAACCATGTCTTACTGACTAACTTGTTGCAAGTAATGATAGTTCAAGTGGCAAAACCATTGATGCCACAAACGACTCACCTCATCTTCATGAGTGAGTAACACTTTCGAAGGAGAGTTAGGAATAGTGAGAAAACTGATATAATCTAGAATGATGATCTACTTTTCCCACAGCAACAATAGACCCATTATGCATTTCATTGATTACCACTGCATCTAGTGTGAACTCAACTCACTTGCCAGAACCAGTGTGAGTGATCTAATCAACAAATAGGAGATTAGTTGATAAAAATGGAACACAAAGGACATCCTGAAATGTTCCTTCACCCACATCAACATACCCTCTCACGTTCACTTCAATAGGAGTGTCATCACCAATTAGTATGGTAGGTATAGAACATGGCTCTAAAGAGGTGAAATCATCTTCTGAAGAAGCCATGTGGTGTAAAGCACCCAAGTCAATTATCCAAGAATTGGGTTGTGAAGAAACAACAACTAGGGCCTTACCCTTTCCTTTCCCCTTACTCTTATTTGTGTCCTTAGAAGATCCTTCTGATGAACTCTGTTTGACTAAATCAGGCACCTTGATATTATTCTTTTCAAGAAGATGTGAAAGGTGATCAATTTGTTTTTTAAACACTTATGTTCACCATGATCAAGCCTCTTATAATAAGAACACTTGACCTTCTCCTTCTTAGGTTGTTCACCTTTTGATGAAGAGGTCTGATTATCTACTTTTGAAGTAGTAGATTTCTGATCTTTCTTCTTCTCTCCTTGGTTCTTTTGTTTCTTATCTTGCTTACTAGACCCTTTATGTTCTTGTGTTCCTTGATTTACAGTTAAGGCATGTGGCTTAGAGGGTTTTATTGTACCCATTTGAAACAATTTGTCCTACTCCTTAGTGAGTTCTGCAGCAAATTCATCTAGAGAAGGAATTTTGAATGTGGTACCTAGTCCACATTTTGTAGCATAGAATGTAGAAACAAACACTCAATATTTAGGACCAAGCTT
Organism: Cryptomeria japonica; assembly: GCF_030272615.1. Classification (NCBI taxonomy): domain Eukaryota; kingdom Viridiplantae; phylum Streptophyta; class Pinopsida; order Cupressales; family Cupressaceae; genus Cryptomeria; species Cryptomeria japonica. The sequence continues at coordinate 35,452,364 of NC_081414.1, read as the reverse complement.
AGAAATAATACTAAAGATAAATTACTTATCATCTTTCTTAGTTCCACGTTGTTCCAACTGCAATCTTTCAGACTTAAGTTTTGTGAATAAGTCTTGTATAGTGTCAAAATTGGTTGGATTCAACCTTATTAGTTTATTATCCAACTAATGACCTCTTAGCTCATCCTGCTTACCAAATAGGTTTTCCAAAGTGGTCCACGCTGCATTTGGTGTAGTGGCAAATTCAATGTGAAAAAGAAGGTTAGGAGAGACTGACATACACAAAGTACCAAAAGCTGATCACATTTATTAAACCACTTAATCTTTTTTGCATCATCCTAAGGTTCAGTTTCAAGTCCCATTGTAACATGATGATATCCATGTCTTTTCAGATATATTATCATCTTAGACTTCCATTCAAAATAATTATATGGTATTAAAAGAGGAACTGTAGATACATCCATGATAGCAGAAAAGAAGATTGTAAAGATTCAAGAAGAGTGCAAGAAAGAAGACACCAGAGACACTCCCCCTTTCCGCTAGTCTCAAAAATCAAACCCGCCAAACATTACAAGATTGACACTTTATAATTAGTGCGTTTACAATGCTTTTTAATAGATTACAATGCTTTTAAGGCTCCAAAGGCCAAAATAGAAATTTTCAATAAAAATAATTTTGATTCAAGATCTAAAAAAATTAGTCTTATATCTTCTCAATGCATCTCAATACCTTTCCAACAACTATTCGATTTTGAAAAAATAGAGTTGTGAGGTGAAAGATATGACCTGTTCAAGGAAAAAAATGCAGTTGATTCAACCTGCAATATCTGATAAAAAAAAAGGCACAATATTTCAATGAGACCTGTAAGAATGGAAAGTGATTGTTTCCATCTTTTCGTCAAGTACTCGTTTGCAAAAAATTGACACTTGATGGAAAAGTTATGCAACTTTTAAGAGAGGTTGTTGAATCTACTAGCTACAAAAATGGTTCACACATCGTTCAAACTCGATTTCTGTAAAAAGTATTAATTTTTTGGAAACACCATAAAAAATCCCAAAAAAAATCGATGTTGGGAAGAAAGCCCAGAAATCTTTTTTCTTGCAAATGAGAAGAAGTTGGAATTCTGAAGCCAAAATGAAAGCAGTTCCAGTAAAAAGATTTTACTCTGATTTTTTTACTATGTCCTCCAAACTCTGATTTTGATGAAATAAAATTTACTTTTGACTTTCAAAAGCCTTCTAGACACTCTGGAAATGTTGAATAAGCTTCCAATATTACCAAAAAATTGCAATCACCCAGATCTCACAAGAACACATACATATAAAACCAAATTTAACTAGAAGCTTATTTTCCTTTAAACTGTTCTGATTCTCTAGGTCACGTGAGAATACAGGAGAAGAGCATACTTGATTTTTAAGAAAAATATTAGCTATCTAAAAGTCTCAAATCTCTCAAATAAATCAAAAACGCAATGAGCTATACCAAAAAACACGACTCCGATACCATGTTAGATTTTGTGAGAAGCGAGCCAGGATATGATGTTGATCGTAGATCACATGCAACTCCAAGAAACAAATGATTGAAGATCATGTAGACACTTAAATTAATTAATTAATTTAATTATGTTAATCCTTTGTCTCCTCGGTATTAATTAAATTAAATTTAATTAATACTGTCACTATAGTCCAATGATTGATTTATTTAATAAATCAATTGTCCCCCATTCTTCTGAGGTATCCAAAATTAATTCTTCCTAAATCTCCCCTTTAATTAATTAATTAACCCAGGTGATTCCTACAAATCACCTTTTTCTAATCTATTATTAACCTAATCAATTCTTCTAGAAGTCCTCTTAATCCCACTTACCATTATTTCTTAATTTTTAATTACCTCCACTCATTCTCTATCCTAGTCAAATCCTCCTACAAATCCCACTTGCCCTAATCTCACCTAATCATTCTTCTAATCTCTCCTCTAATGAGTTGCTAATGGCTAATCCTCATGATTAGCCACAAAGTCAACTCCTTGTCCCCTCACTCACCCACCTTCCTTAAATGCTCTTTTCCTAGGTGAATGTGAGATTTTCAAAATCTCACATTCCTCTAGGTATCCCTTCATCCAAGGAATTTTTAATTCCTTTCTATTCCTCCAATCCCCATGCTCCTCATTTTAGAGAATTTTTAATTCCTTCTCCTCATCATCCAAGAATATTTTATTCCTTTTATCTTCCCTAGGTGCATTGGGAAGCCTTCCCAATGAACCTTGAGGAGTGTAGAGACAAGAAATGACTTTATGGCATATCTCTTGGACTTTACACTTGTCTTGTCAACTCCTATTGATCCATGTGTGGGCTCACATGCAATCTTGACCCTCCATTTTCAATCAATCCTAGCCCTCCATTTTCTCCCTCCTTTTATAAATTGGAGACTCCACTCCTTCATTTTCCATCTCCAAGTTATCTAAGTTTATGCTGCCAAAATAGACTTCAAAAATCAAGGTGAATGTGAAAATCTCGCATTCCTCTAGGTATCCCTTCACCCAAGGAATTTTTAGTTCCTTTCTATTCCTCCAATCCCTATTCTTCTCATTTTATGGAATTTTTAATTCCTTCTCCTCATCATCCAAGAATATTTTATTCCTTTTATATTCCCTAGGTGCATTGAGAAGCCTTCCCAATGAACCTTGAGGAGTGTGGAGACAAGAAATGTCTTTATGGCATATCTCTTGGACTCCACATTTGTCTTGCCAACTCCTCTTGATCCATGTGTGGTCTCACATTCAATTTTGACCCTCCACTTTCTCCCTCCTTCTTCTATAAATTGGAGACTCCACTCCTTCATTTTCCATCTCCAAGTTATCTAAGTTTATGCTACCAAAATAGACTTCAAAAATCATCCATAGCTCCCAAACTCTAGCAAAATTCCCACTCATCCTTCATTTAGTCATTTTAGCATTCCATCTTGCCTATCCATCCCATTCTCAATCCATTCATCCTTCATCCATTTCATCATCCTTTGTGCACATTTGGAGAGCCACCACATTCAAGCAATAGGAGCACATCAAATCAAGTAGAGACAAGGGCGCTTCTTCACTTCATCCATAGCTCAATCTGAAGGAGAAGGTAAAATAGCAAGGTATTCATGCTTTATTTTATGTTTTGAATCTTTTATTTGAATATTAACCATTTAATCTTGCTTTGCATATTTTCCCCTCTTCAGATCAAAATAGTTGAAGGAAGATAAATCTGATATGAGAGAAAAGTAGAGATAGAGAAGAGAATTTGGAGAAGACTCTCACCGAGCTATCATTGAACTAGTGAAGGTGAGAATATAATGCTTATTACATGGAAAAATAATAGCATATACATTCAAGGGGTGCATTAACTCCTATTCCTCATAAGAAGTGGGAGGTTTTACCTTCTTGGTAAATTCAAAAATATGTGGCATAACCTCCTTACATGAAGATAGGAAAGGAGTTGAGAAAGTTGGCACATAAGACCAAAACAAGGTGAGAAACCCAACTACCCCATAACCCACTTAGGAAATGACAAAATAGTGGTTATGAGAGGTAGCACAACAAGCCAAAAGAGGATGTGTAACTCAACTACCCATGTGAGGTGGAGAGTTACACATGTAGTTGAAATATTTCACCACGTGTCCTCATATTAACCACTCCTAATAACCTATGCAAGCTTAATAATATATGTGTAGGAAAAATAAATATACCCTAACATAAGGAAAATAAAAAACCTACACAAAAAATAAGGTTTGACACCCTCTCCAATAGTGTCACGCTATTGAGTTCAATGGTGACTCCTACTTCATGGTCCCCAAGAGGAAGATCATCTCTTATACCAAGATAGTCTACGAAGGCCTCATCATTTTGCAAGGTGTCAAATAATGGAGGCCCTTGTTGGTCTCAATCTATGAGTTGAGATTGGATGAGGGAAAGGCCATTGGAATGATCGAAATAGGAAGGCGTAAGGGTAAAGACACAAGAGTGTTGCATATGTCAATGAAGTCATCAAGATCGTTACTAGTACTCTCCTCATTAGTTTTGATTGTAAGGTTAGTTAAATCAACGTCACTAGAAGGACACTCAACATGGTGAGTTCTCACCTTTCGCATTTTTGACCTAGAGCCTCGAGTTGTAGAGGGTTCAATTGTTGGCAACAATGCAACAAACTAAGAGGGGGGTGAATCAGTTTGCACAAAAACTTACTACAACTTAAACCACAAAACAGATTTGATAATTAACAGCTAAAGCATTAAACAACACCACATCAATAACATACATAACACCAAGATTTTTGATGTGGAAAACCTGGTTAAGGGAAAAACCACATTGGGAACCTACCCATAAAGAGATAATACCCCATTAGGAGTAAATGTGAATATTACAATGGGGAATGCACATGCATTCAGGCACATTGCCTAGAGATCACTGCTCAAATAAGAAACCTAGAAATGCTACAACATTAAGGGAAGGCTCACTACCTTACAGGAAGTCTAATTGACTTACAAAAGTATTCGAACAACAATCCGGATTACATGAACTGTGAAAATAGCATCTCCATATGATTGAGTATAGTTTTGGTTATGCATACGGTCTACTTTGCAACACTTCTCTTCTCCTTCACACTTTCGAAAGACAAAATCACTTGTTTGCACATCCAACTTGATCATTCACTCGCATATACAACACAAACACTTGCAGACATACATCTTACATGATTATTACATATATTTATACAAACCCTCAACCTATATTTCAAGCTCACCTAAACCCTCAATACAAATTATAAAATAATATCCTCACACGCTACAACAATACATGCAAACCAAAACAATGTTGGCTAAGACATAGTCTAGACCCAAGTCAATACCGCAAACACGCAATACCTCCAACAATTACACCTCGATCATCTGCAACATGCTACAACCACCAAGAACATCGCATAACACTAAGAACATCAACAAACAAGGAAAATATTCAATAAAGCACACAATTATCAATTCCGACTACCAATACGCATAGAAAACAATCTATAGACATTCACAAGCAACATGAATTGCACCACAATGACTGCAACAACTCGGATTACCATAATCATCATCATCTCTCTACCACAGCTCAAGAACATCAACATAACTAACTATCAACCTAAAAGTTTCACTTGTGGATATCCAAATCATGAACCAAACTTACTGAGGACACACATCAATGTCTAGAACACAACGCAATGTGTGTGTCAAATTTGGAATATATATCTGAAACACAAACACTCAATAAGTCATTGCATGCATGGTTAGTTGATCAAAATCAATAAATGTAAAACCATAACAAATCGACCTATTGCCTCCTAAAATATGCAAGTATAGACTTGCTCTTAGATTTATGTAAGCAACACCAGTGACTAGACTACACCAAGATGAAGAATTTAATCTATAGGAATGCAAGATTAAGCAAATTAAGCTAGATGGATGCAAGATTAAGAAAATTAAGCTAGATGGATGCAAGTTTAAGCAAATTAAGGTAACATGATTAAGCAAATATGCATTAAACTAAGATGCAATATTCTCAATGTGCAATATTCTCAATGACTCTAGAGAAAAACCAACATGATAACAATAAAATCTCTAGAATAATTGATTGAGAGATGAGAGCCTAAATTTATAGAAAATCCAGAGAGAAAATGATGGTTGAGATTGATTGATGATGAGCGGTTGAGATTCTCCAAGAGGAAGCACAATCCAGGTGATTTGATGTAATTGGCTACTTTCTTCAGATTTGAAGGAAATAAGATTGAACTAGATTTTTAAGATAAAATCAGAAAAACTGATTTATTCCATTTTCCTTTCTTAAAGTAAGCTTTCTTTTATTTATTCCCTTTTATTCAATTTTGCTCCTTTTTTGAAATTTCTTTTTCAAATCATCTCAAATTGATTTCCTTTTAAAAAATAATTCTTTTTTTATGATTCATTCCTTTTTTTCAAATGAATTCACTTTTTATGATTAATTCATTTTTTATGATTAAATAGAAAATTGATTTATTAATTAAATATCCTAGGATATTTAATTAAATAAATAGGATAATTGATTAAAGAGATTTTGATGATATATTTAATTGAAGTGATCAATTTACCATGTAACATTGATGATTTAGGAATTAATTATTTAGGTGCTCAAGATTGATTTAATTGCCTTTGGTTAGGACCTTGGTGATGTAGTCGAGATTAGGGGCCCATGGTTTAGATGACCATTCTTAGGGTATTACATTTGCCCCTTTTTGAATTGACGTGCGAGCAGCTCATTGATTCAAAGAACAGTTGATGTCAAAGAGATACCAATTTCAAACTTGATGGATCACGAACGAATGAAGAGCGAGATATTCAGCTTGATTTGAAGTGATGAAACTGAACAAATTGATCTAATCGATATCGATCCCGAACTTGATTAAACTAGGACCAATAAAGAGCAAAGATACCGATCTTGAACTTGATGGATCAAGAAGCGGGTACTGATTCTGAACTTGATTGAACTAGAATCAGTCGAGCGAAGAGATAATACCGATTTTGAACTTGATTGAACAAGAACTGATTAGCAAAACAAAATGTCCAGCTTGATTTGATGCGATGAAACTAAACACCTATTTGGATTGAGTGTGTGATCACTATCAAAAAGACTCTTCAAACCCTTGACTAGGTTTAAACAAATAACCAGCTTGATGAGGTGTGATGAAACTAATTACCGTTAAGACACTAATTCAAATGAAGACAATATCAGCTTGATTTGGTGTGATGAAATTGATATGCCCCTAGAGATTGATTTGATTTGAAGAACCTTAACTTGATATGATGCGATGAAGTTGAGATGCCCCTGACAATGAGGTCTTCTTTGATGAGATTTTATTAATGTTTGATTAATCTTTGATTGAAAATATTTGCTGCTTAGCTTTTGATGAAGATTTGAAGAAAAAAAATTCTCGACTTGTGATGATGTAATCAATGATAATGATGGTGTAATAAGTATGCCCCCTTGGGAGAAAAATTGAAACTTGGCGAGATACCATAGTGATTTGAGGTAATTCGAGTGAAAAGATTTAACGATGATAATGTGAGCACCGAGAATGATTTAAGAAATGATTTAAGATAAATTAAAGAAATTTTGAGTTGATTGGAAAATATTTGAGAGCAGAGTGATGCAAAGATTGACCTGAAGATGAATGTGCCAAGTGATCAACATTGTGAAAATTTGACTAGAAAAGTGATGTCGGATTTCGATTTCAATCCCTAAAATGGACTCAGGATGGTTAATTTAGCCTAGGGTACAAATTCTGTGTCAATCGAAACAATTTTAAAAAAATGATGATCGTTTCAGATTCAAGCTTCATTCAAAGGAGAGAAAAAGTAAAGTTATCATGCTGAAATTTCTTGAAATGCACAAATCTTAGTATGAATGCAAACTAAGACTTTAGTTACTAGATTTGTTTTGCTATTTATCATCACTGAGCATTTTAAAATATCGGAGTCTATAAGCACCAAGCCAGAAAGAGCCAAGATGACCTGAATATCATGTCCTTTTGATTTAGCAAGCGAACATAAGCACCAAGGCATAAAGAGCCAAGATGACCTGAATGTTGCTTACGTGCAAATGTACCAAACAAAGTAGAGTTCATGTTTTTACTATGCAATAGTGATTATCTTGTCCGCGATGACCCTTTTATCATTCATATCCTAGGACAGATATCCACAAATACCTTCATGGACTTCAGATAATGCATGTTTAGACTCTTCAAGTTATAGACACCTAAGAAAAGTACTATCTAAACCTCGTCTATATAGATCATTAGCGATGATGACATACCATAAAGCATTACGGATCAGGTTTCTTTTCTCATTGTGAGTAAGATTATCAGGGATGATTTGGTCACGTAAGTAGGAGTAGATATGGTTATAGAGAGATGAGTCATGCCCAATGATATAACATACCATTTGGGAATCAAGGGAATCATAAGCAGGATAGCGAAGCTCTTCCACTAGGAACTCATAGTGGAACTGTGTATCTTGTAGTTGTGGTATAGATGCCAATCTAGCCATAGCATCTGCTACTCTATTTGTTGATCTACGAATTTTCTAAAATGAAACAAAGAAAAAGTATTTCTTAAAGTCATCAACCATTCTTTTATAGGGCATCATTTTTTCATCCTGAGTTTGATACATGTCGTTGATCTGGTTGATTATCAGCTGAGAGTCACCATAGATGTATAGCTCAACAACTTTCCATTCAATAGCCAGTTTGATTTCATTCACCAAGGCTTCATATTTTGCAATATTGTTGGTACAAGGAAAGAGGATCTTGTACGCCTTTGGAATTGAGTATCTCTGAGGAGTGATAAAAAAGATCCCAGCGCTAGAACCTTGTTGAGTAAAAGATCTATCAAATAACATTTTCCAGGACCACTGAGTAAGATGCATTATGGATTCATCTGGAAATTCTATGTTCAGAGGTTGATTATCTTCAAGTGGAGTGCCAACAAGTTGATCCGCAATGACTTGTACTTTTATAGCTTTGTGTTCTACATTCTCAATGTTAAATTCTATGAGTATCATAACCCATTTAGCAAATCTTCCTGTGAGTGTTGCTTTGGATCCCAGCACTAGAACGTTGTTGAGTAAAAGATCTATCAAAGAACATTTTCTAGGACCATTGAGTAAGATGCATTATGGATTCATCTGGAAATTCTATGTTCAGAGGTTGATTATCTTCAAGTGGAGCACCAACAAGTTGATCCGCAATGACTTGTACTTTTATAGCTTTGCGTTCTACATACTCAATGTTAAATTCTATGAGTATCATAACCCATTTATCAAATCTTCCTATGAGTGTTTCTTTGCTTAGAAGATATTTTAGAGGATCAATCTCAGCAACTAGTTTGATAGAATGTGCTAGCATGTAATGTCTCAATTTTTGTGAAGCGAAGACCACTGCCAAACAAGATTTCTCAATGATAGTATAATTCATCTCATAGAACACCAACGTCCTGCTGATATAGTATATAGATCGTTCCTTGTTGTTCTCATCATGTTAAGCCAAAAGTACCCCTAGTGATGTGTCAGTAGCTGATATATAGAGAATCAAAAGTTTGCCTTGAATCGGTGGCATCAAAATGGGTGGATTGGAAAGATATTCCTTGATATGTTTCAGGTGTTGTTCACATTCTTCATCCCAGTTGTATGTAACTCATTTTCATAATGCTTTTGTGAATGTTTGAGCCTTATCTGTTAGTTGAGAAATGAAGCACCTTATTGATTGGAGTCACCCTTGTAGAGTTCTCATTTGACTTACATTCTTTGGAGGTGGCATTTCCATTGTAGCTTTAACTTTTTCTGGATCAACTTCAATCCCTTTTGTTGAAACATTGTATCCTAGCAGTTTTCCAGATGTAACTCCGAATGCACATTTCTTAGGATTTAGTCTAAGTTTAAACTTTTCCATTATGTCTAAGATTAGACCCAATTCTGAGAGATGTGTCGATCTTTTCATAGATTTGACTAGGGTATATCTGCATAGTCTTCCATGTTTTTATGTATCATGTCATGAAAGATTGCAGTTACAACTCTTTGATAGGCACTTGCATTCTTTAATCCAAAGGGCATGACATTCCAACAGAAAGTTCCCCAGGCACATGTGAACGTTGTTTTCTCTTGATCTTCAGGGATTTGGTTGTAGTAGGAAAAGCCATCCATTAGAGAGTATATTTCATAACCAACAATCATGTCTACTATCATGTCAATGTTAGGCAATGGAAAATCATCTTTTGGACATGTCTTGTTTAAGTCTATGAAGTCTGTGCAGACGCGGATTGATTTATTAGGTTTTGAAACAGGGACAATGTTGGATATCCACTTAGCATAATCAATTGCTCGGATGAATCCCGCTTTGAGTAATTTCTCTAGCTTTAACAATAAATACAACATGAGGATGCATTTTTCAGAGTTTTTGTTTGACAGGTTTGACTGTAGGAGCAATAGAAAGATGATGCATTATAAGGTCAGGATCTAGACCTGGCATATCAGAATATGTCTATGCGAAGTTGATTTTTTCTCTATGAAGAAATCAGTAAACTCTTTCAATTCTCTTGCTGATAGGGATTGAGCAACGTGTATTATATGTTAAATTTCCTCTATTACAATGTTCATTGGTTGTGTAGGTTCAATCAATACTGACAATCTCTCTTGAAAGTGATTTAGGCAGGATATCAAGCATCTCACCTTCAGGTGGCTCAGGGAGGTTTTCACTGTCAGATATGTCTTTTATTTTTACTTTTTTTCATTCTGATGCTGCCATAGTGTGGTTTTCACCATCAGAACACTTGTTTTTCTTCTTTTAATATTTGAGACTAAGATACTTGATATCGGCTTCTGTCATGTTCACACTTTATTCGTTGATGTAAGAGTTCATGGGTTCAACTGCATTAAGGTAGTATGCTAAGGCATAGTCATTGGAAAAAGCAGGGATATCCATGGGTTGGTCTTGTAGAGTACAGTCAATAAGCTCAAGGTATACTAGGGATAAAGATTCGACAGGTTCAAGGGAATTCACAGTATTGTCATCACAATTGTGGACTGTCAAGTTGAGTTCTAGAAGACTACCTTGTGTTGGTGTCTTGAGACCCGAAAGAGTCATAACATAATTATTGAAGCCTACTTTAGCATTTAGAGAATATAACCCAATAGACCTACCACTAGACCCTTTTCCTACTTTAGACTCGACTACGTATTGTGGTTCAACAACAATAGCTTCTTCAGACAAAGTTTCAACATTCATGACAAAGTAGTCATAGTTTGGTGTTGAATAGGTAATTTCATAGATGAAGCTCATTTTAGGTTGATCAAAGTTAGAAGATGAAGCATCTAACTCCTCTTCAAGCGACTCAGTAAAAGCATGTATGTTATCAATATGAACATCTTTTATGCTGCAAGTTCCTTCTTGTTCTGGTTCAGTAATAACCTGTAGTTGGCATACTTATTCACATAGCCTTGATGAATTTGCAAGTTTTTGTCGTCTTTCCCATTCAGCTTCTTCTGGACTTATGATTTGTCCTGCTTGACTAGCCTCCAGAAAGTTGTGTTCCCATTCCTAATTTGTTTTGTCTCATCATATGGAGATATAGTAGGTGAGTGATTTTCCTATCCTTTCTCTTTTCTTAGTTGTTGCTCATAAGCTTCTTGTCTTTTTAGTCTAACTTCCTCTAGTTCTCATTGTAGCTTCATGTATGCTATTTCTTGTGCTTCATCTATAGTATCATTGGATTCTCCAGTAGATGCATTTGATAGAGGTTATGGACCCCATTCATACTCGTTTGAGTATGTTTCTGAATCTTCTTCTAGTATCCTTCCTGTATATGTGACAGGAATGTTTAATGGTGCAAACATTTATTTGATTCTTTCCACCTATTTTCTCATTTCTTCTGGAATTTTCGCTTCTAGTCTTTTTCCTGTTGGTACCTTTGGAACTTGGTTATAAGCTTCTTCTTCTCTTTTGATTTCCAGCTCTTCTTATTCTTTCTCATATTCTTCATGAGTTTGTTGTTTATTTACTTCCTCTGGTGTTTGATGTGACTAATGATAGTTCTGATACTAAATGTTTACTGCATATGCCAAGCTAATAAGATGAGAGGGGGGGGTGAATCATACAAACTTAATCTCCTATAAAAACAACAGATTCAACCTTGGTAACATATACTTCAGTAATATACCAAAACTGTTAAACATGCAAACTCATAAGCATATAAACATCATAACGCTAATAACACCAGATTTAATGTGGAAACCCAAATAGGGAAAAACCACTGCGGGATTTCGGACCCACTAAGAAATATACTCTTCTAGAGTATGCTCGGTTAAAAGCAAATCTTATTAAAGATTACAAACACATTGCTAGATGTGACCCGGTTAAGGGATTTCCCTCATATCTATTAGGATCTTCACCTTGTTAGAAGTGACCTTGTTAAAGGATTTCAAACACTCAATCAGAATGTCACCTTGCTAGAGGGTTTTACAAATAAGACTGTTAAGTCCACTCGGTTAAGAGATTTTCTGTCACTTTACAAAATAATAGTAATAAAAATCTATCTGAAACTTCACATCTAAAAATGCTAAAGCAGATTCTTATTTGCTCAATACAATAGGACTTATCTTGTCCATCTGTTGGGCTTTATACTCTGTTATTCAAATAGGTCTTCAAGCTTCTATGCTCGGTAATCACTATGTAGCATCTTTGTGGATACACTTGCCCGCATACATTGTTTATCAATAGTTCCTTATTTATAAACAACTTGCCAACCGCTTAATCTCCTTGATCACATTTCCCATGATCAATCATAGCCATCTGATCTTCAAACTTTGACTAGGTTCAATGTATCCTTCGATCTGAAAATGTTTTACCCCGCCTTGGAACTTGCATTCATTTCTTGGAACTTGTGATAGGGTATTGCGGTTTAATCTGAGTTGTAGATCTTCCTGTCAATCTTCCTTTACCATAGATTCTTTAACAAAATTCATGCGTGACATACCAATCATTTAATCATAGCCATCTCATCAGCTTCCTTCATTAAATAATGCTTTTATTCATTCAATGCATTCTGCTATTACTCGGTTATTACTCGATTGCAACTCAGTAAATACTAAACTTCACTCAGTATACATTCTGCCTTCATTAACCGATAGCGATAACCTTAGGGTTTACCAATTAGGTTTCTTAGGGTTTACCGACTAGGTTCTTTGCTCGGTAACATAATATAGTATTAACCTTACAATCAATAGCATATGTAGGATATCAAAACAATCTAAACATCATGATCTCATCATTGTCTAACTCAGTAATAGTTGCCCATTGAATAACTTATTCCTCCCCTTATTCATCACATTCTTTCTGTGTCTTTTACCGACATCTTTATACTCATCAAATCATACTTCTTAAGATATGGCAACATCATACTGAATTAGAAAATCAATTTCTTGACATCAATGACAAAATAATAGTATTAAGACAGTAAACATCTTTAATCAGTTATATCCATAATCATCAACAACCTTCTCAATATCCTTATTGAAATGCCAACAATCTTCCTTGTCTATTATAATGCCAACAATCTCCCCCTTTGGCATTGATGGCAAAACCAATTGATTTGACCTAATTGATTCGGATTGCTATGAGATTTCTGACATACTGAAATGCTCTCCTCCTATCATCAGTCTTCTCCCCCATACATTAGTCTTCTCCCCTTTTCTTCAGTCTTCTCCCCCTTTGACAACAATGCCAAAAAGTAAAGAACTAAAACATAATTTCTTCCTGTATGAAGTGATTTCCTGCTGTTGTGTGTCAACTTAGTCTCGATCAAAGCATTTTGTCTTCAATTCTAGTTCCCTGTATTTGTTTCCTGCACACCTTTAGAAAACATCCTAAAGTGTGTAAATCAACATCAACTCTTAAAATATATTTTGTAGAGTCATCGAATTGATGCTTTCACCAAACTCGGTCAGTGAATGAAAGATTTGGGTAGGACCCCTAACTTACTTCTGAGATACTCAAAAGTGTCCCTTGGTAGTGGCTTGGTGAAGATATCTGCTATTTGTTCCTTTGTGCTAACATACTCCAGCACCACTTTCTTCTCTTGAGCTTCTTCTCTAAGATAATGATATTTGATAGAGATGCGCTTTGTCTTAGAGTGCATAACAAGATTCTTTGAAATGTTTATGGCACTCGTATTGTCACAAAATATAGTTACTAGCTCGGTAACTTTCTCATTTATACCTTCCAACAGTTGTTTGATCCATGCTATGTTGGTACAATTCAATGCTAGAGCAACGTATTCAACTTCTGTTGTTGACTGTGAAACACATCCTTGTTTCTTGCTAAGCCAACTCACTAGTCTTTCTCCTAAAAAGAAAGCTCCTCCACTTGTGCTTTTTCTGTCATTAATGTTGCCTACCTAATCAGCATCAGTATAAACTTTTAAATCAAAATCATTTCCTTTCTAATATACTAAGCCATAATCTTCAGTGTCTTTCAAGTATCTAAAAATTCTCTTGATTGTTGTCATGTGTGTTTCCTTAGGATCTGCAAAGAATCTTGCAACTATACCTACTACATGTGCTATATCTGGCAAGCTGTGAACAACATATTGTAGCTTTCCAATCATAGATCAGTAAAATGTTTCATCAACAGATGCAGATTCATCATTCTTTGATAGTTTATAGTTGGTAGTCATAGGAGTACTTACTGGTTTTGAATCCTCCTTTTCCAAATTTCTTCAAGATTTCCTTTATGTACTTGGATTGAGTAATGAAAATCTCATTTCATTTGCAGTATTTGTAAACCTATAAAATACTTTATCTCATCGATTAATGACATCTCAAATTCTTTGCTCATTTCATTTCCAAAGTTCTTGCATAGAGAGTCATTTCCACAAAAGATAATATCATCAACAAATATAGTTGAGATCAGTATTCCATTTTTATCATTCTTCATGTACATATTATTGTTTTCACTTGTTCTTATAAAACCAATCTTGATTAAATAAGAGTGCAATCTTTCATACCATGCTCTAGGTGCTTGTTTCAAACCATATAAAGCTTTGTTCAATTTACATACCTGATCTTTATTCTTGTCTTCAACAAATCCTTCAGGTTGTTCAATAAAAATTTCTTCTTCTAGTATACCATTCAAAAATGCAGATTTGATATCCATTTGATATACCTTAAAATTCTTGTAAGCAGCATATGCCAACAATGTTCTTACTCCTTCAAGTCTTGCCACAGGTGCAAAAGTCTCACCATAATCAATTCCTTCTTCTTGGGCATAACCTTTGCAAATTAGTCTTTCTTTATTTTGAATGACCTCACTTTTTTCATTCAGCTTGTTTCTGAAAATCCACTTTGTACCAATTACATTTTTGTCCTTTGGTCTTGGGACCAGTGTCCATGTGTCATTCTTCTTGATTTGATCAATCTCTTCTGTCATAGCATTTATCCAATCTTCACTGTTAAATGCCTCTTTCACTATCCTCGGTTCAAATTCAAATATCAAACATGTGTTATGTCTCAGTTTGTTCCTTGTCATCACTGGATCATCCTTATCTCCTATAATCTGACTTGATGCATGATGTCTTCTGACATACTTGGCTAATACAATCTTGGTAGGCTTTGTATGATCTTCTTCATCACTCGGTAACTGAATATTCTCTTCATTTCCTTCAACAGTTCTCTCGGTAAGACTTGTCGGTTGAACATAGACAAATTCATCATAATCTTCTGGTTCCTTGGAATTTCCTTCATCATTTCTTTTTGCAAATTCATCAATTATCACATTTGCACTTTCTACTATTTTGCTAGATGATTTGATCAGACATTTAAATGCTTTACTTCTAGAAGAATAACCAAGAAATGTTCCTTCTTCACTTTTCTGATCAAACTTGCCATTTCTATCATCTTTGTGAACATAGCATCTACTTCCAAAGATTTTAAAATAACTTACATTAGGTTTCTTGTCATACCAGATCTCATATGGTGTCTTCAAAGTTCCTTTCTTTAGTTGTACTCAGTTCAGGGTGTAAACTGTTGTGCGTATTGCTTCTCTCCAAAATGTTTGTGGCACTTTCTTTTCAATCATCAGGGTTCTGGCACAATCCACAATAGATCTGTTTCTTCTCTCAGCTATCCCATTTTGTTGTGGAGTTCTCGGTGCAGAGACTTGTCTTTTTATACCATGATTATTGCAGAATAAGTTGAACTCATCATATGTGAACTCTCCTCCTCTATCTGATCTAAGACATTTCAGTTGTCTTCCTGTTTCATTTTCAACTCTTGCCTTGTACCATTTAAACATTTGAAAAGCTTCTGATTTTTCTTTTAAAAACACTACTGACATCATCCTTAAGTAATCATCCACAAATAATATGAAATATTTATCACCATAATAACTTTGAACTTTCATAGGACCACAAAGATCAGTGTGCACAAGATCTAAAATTCCCTTAGAAGTGTAGGACTTACTTGTAAAGCTTGATCTTGTCATCTTACCCATCTGGCATCCTCGACACATAGCATTCTCAGGTTTTTCAAGACTCGGTAGACCTCTTACTTGGTGCTTCTTGCTTATTTTGATCAGATTATCAAAATTTACATGACAAAACCTTTTATGCCATAACTAGGTATCATCTATCTTTGCATACAGACACTTGTTCTGAGTTGAGTCAAGGTGAAATGTGTTACCTTTTGTTTGTGTCCCGGTAGTAGCTAACTTTCCATGCTTGTCATGAACTTTGACAATTCCTTTTTGAAATTCTATTCGGTATCCTGTATTGTTTAGTTGTGCTACACTCAACAAATTGTATTTCAAACCTTCAACCCAATAAACATCATTGCATCTTGCATTGTCAAGAAGTGTTATAGATCCTTTACCTTTTATCGGACATGGTGCATCATTACCAAATCTTACATAGCCTCCATCATAATCTTCTAATGTAACAAATTTGTGTTTATCACCTGTCATGTGATGTGAGCATCCACTATCTATGATCCAAGAATCATTAGTATTTATGTGAGATATTAGGGCTTTTTCTTCATACCTTTCTTCATCTGATCCAGCTTTGATAGCCACATAAACTACTTCCTTTGTATCAGTTTCATCTGATTTATCATCATTTGAATCCTCGTCAGCTATTAGGCATGACTTTCTATCTCTTCTTCTGAAGTCTCGGTATCCTATGTATTGATTATTTTTCTGTCTGTCATCTCGGTAATCTCTCTTTTCAGCAGATTCTTTGTCAGGACAGTTAGAAGCCATATGTCCTAACTTATCACAATTGAAACATTTCAAAGGTAGTTTTCCTTTATACTTACCTTTGCCTCTTAGTAACCTTCTGGCTAATAGTGCTTCAAACTCTTCTTGCTTTTTTATTTCCTCATGCAGTTTGTGTACTTCTTCCATGTTCTTACGAAATCTTTCACTTGCTCCACTGTGATCCCCTTTAGTGTACTTACTCATTCTATCATTGTAATCATCAGATTCACCAATATGAAAATAACTAAATGCAGACTCAACTTTATTTACCGATGACCCATTGTTATCAAAATTACTTAACTCAAATGCATGTAGCTTACCAATAGTAGCATCTAAAGAAACTGGCATATTGGGTACAAACCTCAATTCATTGATTGCAGAGACTCGGATTGCATAAGCTGATAGAAGGGTTCTTAACAACTTACTTGTTATGTCTTTTTCTTCAATAGTTCCACCTACTCCTTTGATTTGATTGACAATCTCCTTTAGTCTTGTACTATACTGGGTTATGTTCTCACCTTCATTCATCTTCATAGATTCAAGTTTTCCTCATAGACTATCTACTTTTTCTCTTTGAACATGTTCATCACCGCCATACACAGATATGAGCTTGTCCCACATTGCCTTTGTATCATTGCAGCCTTCTAGATCATTAAACTTTGAGTTGGTCAATACAGATGTTATTTCAATCATTGCTTGAATATGTTCTTGCTTCGCCTTTATCTATTCCATTGTCAATGGATAGGTGCTCGGTGTAATGAAATCATTCTCCATATAGTATATAGCATATTCTCCAACTCCTGATAGGTGCAGCTTCATCCTTTTTTGCCATGTAGAGAAACTTGACTTGTTCAGCTTCAGTGCATCCCTCTTATACATCTTTGGATCTTTGCCTCAAGTACCTTTAAACTTTTTCTTCCGGAGTCCAAAGCTCTGATACCAATTGATAGTTTTGATACTAAATGTTTAGTACAGATGCCAAGCTAATAAGATGAGAGGGGAGGTGAATTATACAAACTTAATCTCCTATAAAAATAACAGATTCAACCTTGGTAACTTATACTTCAGTAATATACCAAAACTATTAAACATGCAAACTCATAAGCATATAAACATCATAATGCTCATAACACCAGATTTAACGTGGAAACCCAAATAGCGAAAAACCACTGTGGGATTTCGGACCCACTAAGAAATATACTCTTCTAGAGTATGCTCGGTTAAAAGCATCCTGTTAAAGATTACAAACACATTGCTAGATGTGACCCGGTTAAGGGATTTCCCTCAGATCTGTTAGGATCTTCACCTTGTTAGAAGTGACCTTGTTAAAGGATTTCAAACACTCAATCAAAATGTCACCTTGCTAGAGGGTTTTACAAATAAGACTGTTAAGTCCACTTGGTTAAGAGATTTTCTGTCACTTTACAAAATAACAGTAATAAAAATCTATCTACAACTTCACATCTAAAAATGCTAAAGCAGATTCTTATTTGCTCAATACAATAGGACTTATCTTGTCCATCTGCTAGGCTTTATACTCTGTTATTCAAATAGGTCTTCAAGCTTCTGTGCTCGGTAATCACTATGGAGCATCTCTATGCATACACTTGCCCGTATACATTGTTTATCAATAGTTCCTTATTTATAAACAACTTGCCAACTGCTTAATTTCCTTGATCACATTTCCCATGATCAATCATAGCCATCAGATCTTCAAACTTTGACCAGGTTCAATATATCCTTCGATCTGAAAATGTTTTACCCCGCCTTGGAACTTGTGTTAGGGTATTGCGGTTCAATCTGAGCTGTAGATCTTCCTGCCGATCTTCCTTTACCATAGATTCTTTAACAAACTTCATGCATGGCATACCAATCATTTAATCATAGCCAGCTCATCAGCTTCCTTCATTAAATAATGCTTTTATTCATTCAATGCATTATGTTATTACTCGGTTATTACTCGGTTGCAACTCAGTCAATACTAAACTTCACTCAGTAGACATTCTGCCTTCATTAACCGATAGCGATAACCTTAGGGTTTACCGACTAGGTTTCTTAGGGTTTACCAATTAGGTTCTTTGCTCGGTAACATAGTATAGTATTAACCTTACAATCAATAACATATGTAGGATATCAAAACAATCTAAACATCATGATCTCATCATTGTCTAACTCGGTAATAGTTGCCCATTGAATAACTTATTCCTCCCCTTATTCATCACATTCTTTCTGTGTCTTTTACCGACATCTTTATACTCATCAAATCATACTTCTTAAGATATGGCAACATCATACTGAATTAGAAAATCAGTTTCTTGACATCAATGACAAAATAATAGTATTAAGATAGTAAACATCCTTAATCAGTTATATCCATAATCATCAACAACCTTCTCAATATCCTTATTGAAATGCCAACAATCTTCCTTGTCTGTTATAATGCCAACAACAAATAAGATTGTTGCTTTTGACTTGATGGTTTATCTAGATGGTACCCAAGTTTGCTTTTGCCCTTTGCAGACTTTGGTTTTCAACATGATGGGCTCGGTAATTCCTTCTTGATATTTTCCCAAAGGACGTGTACCTGAATACCCCATGCGTTAGATTATCTGATAGCCTTTACCATATTGTTTAGGAGAAATTTCACAATGTTGCACTTCTCTATCTTCATTTTCCCCTCTGTAAAGCCATTCGAGAACAACTGCCTCTTCTATTTTATTTGCAAAGGAAGCAGATGATTGCACAAAAGTACCATCATATATGACGTTTGCAGGTGAAGTTTGTGGTTTCATAGCTTCATATGGTTTTCCAAACTATCTAGGTGATGGGGGAAGAGATATCAATGAAAGTACAGGTTCTATCTTGTATTTGCTCATGTCGGCTCCTATAATTTTCAGTTTCTTTTCTAAGTCCTTCATCATAGTTTATGAACTCTCAGCTATAGAGGTCACTCTGTTGTGAGGAACAAGAGTATCAGTGCATTGTTTTAATGTGTTGCAAGCGTAGCTGGTATCAACAAGAACACTAACCTCAACTCCATTATAGGGAAACTTCAAACACTTATGGTACATAGATGGCACTGCTTGCATATCATGAATCCATGGTCTTCCCAATAAAATGTTGTAAGATAGAGGAAGGTCAAGCACCTGACAGATAACATCTCTTTCCACGGGTCCTATCCTAATTGGTAATAGCACCAGACCCTTAGAGGTTATCTGGATCTAAATCATTCTCAAAAAATCCCAATTGTATGAGTAGATTGTAAGTACAAATGTTCAGCCCAATGCCTCCATCTATCAAAACACATTTGACTTGGTGTTTATGGATCATGGCTTCAATGTGTAATGGCTGATTATGTGGATGGTCCAAGGAATTATCATCTTCTTCAGAGAAGGACAGGTACTAAGGTGAGGTTAAGTGACCCACCATAGATTGAAACCAATCCAGATCTAAGTCTTTAGGGACGTTGGTACCGAGAAAATATTTGTCTAGGATCTCTCTATGAGTAGGAGAGATCTTAAGCAGTTCGAGAATAGAGATTTGAGCAGTAGTTCGTTTTAGTTGTTCAACAATGTTGTAACCGAAAGAAGACGGTGAATCCAGTTGTTTAGATTAGGAAGGCTTAGTAGTGTTTGTAGCTGGTTGTTTGTTTGAAGATGTTGATATTTTTGATGATGACGATGGATTTGATTATGATGTTTGATCGGAAGGTGAGGAACCAACTCCTTTGAGAGTAACTTTTCCTTGAGCATGGGTCACAACTTTTGCATCTCTCGATTTGTCTTTCTCTTCTTTGACTATGATTACATTACAATGCTATGATTGAGAAGGTTCAAGCATGTTGATGATGTTATTGTTGTTGGTATAGGTGTAATTTATGTTGGCACCTCCCTTGGATTTAGAGGAATCTCCCTGCTCATAAGTAGGCAAGGGATCTTTGAAAGATTTGTGATCAAAGTTGGTTGCATGATTCCCAACAACAATTTTGCCATTATTGATAAGGTCTTGAATCTCATGTTTGAGTTTCATGCAAATATTAGTTGTGTGACCCTTGTTTCAGTGATATTTATGGTAATTAATTTCCCTCCACCATTTGGGTTTGACTTTAGGATCATATGGTTTGGAGTTGTCAGGTAATGTGATCGGATCATTTGCCAACAAAGTCTTAAGAGTTGTTTCATAGGATTCTCCCAAAGGAATGAAATCACGTTTATGCTTTAAAATCCAAGGCTTATCTTTAAACCACTCTTTCGATTTCTTAGGAGGGTTTTTCGAAACACTTTCAATAGCTTTGAGGGCTTGTGTGCCACTAGTCAGATTAAATATTGTTGGTTTTGGTTTTGGTTTAATGGTATCAACTACTCCATTATTCATAAAATTTCTATTATTATCTTTGCCATATTTCCAGTATTTGTTTTTCTCTTTAGAACTAGAGCCATGTTGTGTTTCCTTAGAAAGTGAGATTTCTCCTTTCTTCACAAGCACATCTTCTAGTTTGAGAGCACCATCCACCATCTTATTAAATGAAGGATGTACTTGCATTTGAACATTATATTGTAACTTGAGAATCAGATTGTTGACAAAGATATTCATCTTTTCAGAATTAGGAATGGGTCGTGAATATCTAGAGAACATCTTTCTCCAACATTGAAGGAAAGTGAGGAAAGGTTCTCCTATTTTCTGTTTTGTATTACAGAGATCAATCATGGTGACTGGGTGACAAATGTTGTAGGAGTATTGTTGGAGAAATAGTTCGACCAACTCCTCGAAAGATTTAATTCTTGTAGGCAGTTTTGAAGACCATTCCATAGTTTGTCCTCCTAGACTTCTTGGGAAGAGACGCATAGGATATGTCTGTTCATGCATAAATTCCATACATAGAGCACAAAATTCTTGGACATGGTCTTGAGGATCCGAGTTGCCATCATATTTGTCAAATTTGGGAATTTCTGTTCTTGAAGGAAATGGAGGCATGTGAAGATTCTTGTCGAATGGAAACGAGCAAATTGTGTCCAAGGAATACTGCATAGAAGATTTATCTTTGCCTTTCATTTCTTTGATCTTAGTTTGCAATGCTTGTAATTGTTTGGTTACCAATGACATTGGTGTCTCTTCTTCTTTAATGATAATATTTTCAACATTGTAGTCAGCGGGAAGTTTGGCTCCTTGTTTATCTAATTCTAGAAAATATTCTTCTTTTTCCCGGGCCATGATAATTTTCATCATTTTCTTGAAATCCTTGTCCTTTTGACATTTAGCTATAGTATCTTCTTCAAATTCAGAAGGTTCAAAATCACTAGATGAGGTGTCACTATCAGTAGCTTGAGTGCTAATGTTATCTCAAGCACTGCATTTAGAAGCCTCTTTTTCTTGTCTTTCCCCAGGCATATTGGAAGATAACGGTTGATAAAAAATTGGTTGGTTTTACGACGAAGGTTTGTCAGAGGTTGGTTGTTCTTGAAAAAATGGGTTAGTTTGCAATGAGTAAGACTGCCTCTTACTTTCGTCAAAATTCTTAGAAGAGCTCATGGTTTGAAGAGGCATTTACAATTGATGTGACCGAGAGCTAGAAGTGATACAGATGTCAAGATCAAATCGAAGCTAGATGTTTGTTTGAGGTGATGATTGGATGAAGAGATTGAGACCAAGTCTAGTTTTAGGAATGATCTATCCTATATAAGACGTGATCTAAGTGGATTAGATTGATCAAATTGATGGATGATTGATTGAACCAGCTAGGATTATAATCGACAAATCATGTAACACAACGACAGGGGTACACTATCAAGATTGTTATGCTCGGGATGAAAAAGACCAAGTATATGATCATCGTGATGTATCAAGACTAATCAGACAAGTATGACACAGATCTGAAAAGGCACGCAAAAACACAGGTTTCTGGACTGATGAAAACAATATTTGTACACTAAACTGCCCAAGACCATACGACAATTAATAGGTTACCAGACGACAAACTAGAATACTCATACAAGATGTTGTTTTGAGTTTGTCAAAATTTGCAGTAAATGACACAAACTCATACGACAATTTAGGTGTTATCAAACGTCAATTTTCACAAAATAGTACGGCAAACTAGCAAAAATATGACCCTAGGATTCTGACTTGTATGACACAAGACTGGACAAAGGACAAGTTTTTGACAAGAACAGGTTTTTGACCATTGAGTTTTGATTGATTTTTCAGTTTCAATTGATTGTTTAGGATTTCAGCTTCAGTTTAAAGGACAAAGACACAACAAACATGCAAGATGTAAAATGAATTCAAGCTCAACATGCTAATTCTAAGGAAGTTGGCTGAGAGAGAAAACCTTTACTTGCAAACTTAGTTACACACCTAATAGCTAATCAAAATATGACTATTGAGTCTCACGTAATGGATTCTCAATACCATATTAGCCGACTCCAAATGCTAATGGGGGCACAATATGGCAAGTATCTTGGGAGAGTTACTATCTCTCTTGCACAAAGATTATCCCCCTTTTGGAAGTGAACCAGGTAGCTTATATCCTAGAGTTCTTAGTAAGGATTTCCATTCTAAATTACCCCTTGAAGTCATGCAAGCATGATTGAGGCGTATAGCCCAACAAGGTATCGAAACAAGATGCAGTCATGCAAGCATGATTGAAACTGTGAGGCCCTACAAAACATTTGATATGAGAGATCTCAAAGAGAAAACTCAATTAACTTCGTCCTCCGAGACTTTAATCTCAAAAAGGCCTATTTATTATAGTGATTCAGAATGCTTGGGTCTAGCTGTACTCACTTGGGTCATTCTCACGGGGTGATTACTTTTTCCCACTGTGACAGACCCACTAAAAAGAACACAAATCTCAAACTAGAAAAGCTTCAAGGGTCTGGATTTTTTATTGTTTGTGCAGACAAGAGCATACTCCCCTACCTTTTAGACTTTTCTCAAACAACAAAAACAGATTTGTTCATTTATCATATCATAATTTAGGTGCTTGAAAAATAATTAAGAATACACAAAGTTTGTTTGAATCTCTTTAGGCAACCTACAAAAACAATGAATCAGTAGTCATATTGTTTTTGAGCAATAGATTCTTTGACAAGCGTAAGTTTGAGTGATAGATTCTTTGATGAGTGTTCTGCAAAAAAACTTGTTAGGTTGTCCAAAATATTAGATAAACAGAGAAAATAGAAGGGTCGGTGTTAGCATTAGCAAATTCACGTCAGAAAACCCCAAAAAAGCCTCTCTATTTTTAATATGAGAGAGCAGAAAATCATACGAGTTTTCTCACCTGACCATATGCTAATTCTCATTAGACCATACGACAAAAGATAAATACTCGTATGACAACTAACATAAATTTGTGCAAGTTTTCTCACTTGATCGTACAAGAAAACAGTAATTCGTATGAGTTTTCTCACTTGACCATATGACAAAAGATATAATATTGTATTGTAATGAATATAATGTCGTACAAGTTTTTGCAAAGAATGTATGAACAGAACCCGAAAGATGAGAATTTGATGATCTATGAGGCCGGAAAATTGAGTTTCTTGCCCTACGGTGGGCGCCAAAAATGTATGTGTGAAATTTGGAATTTGTATCTGAAACACAAACACTCAATAAGTCATTGCATGCATGGTTAGTTGATCAAAATCAATAAATGTAAAATCATAACAAATCGACCTATTGCCTCTTAATAGATGCGAGTATATACTTGCTCTTAGATTTATCTAAATAATACTAGTGACTAGACTACACCAAGATGGAGGATTTAATCTACGTGAATGCAAGATTAAGCAAATCAAGCTAGATGGATGCAAGATTAAGCAAATTAAGCTAGATGGATGCAAGTTTAAGCAAATTAAGCTAACATGATTAAGCAGATATGCAATAAACTAAGATGCAATATTATCAATGTGCAATATTCTCAATGACTCTAGAGCAAAACCAACATGATAACAATAAAATATCTATAACAATTGATTGAGAGATGAGAGCTTGAATTTATAGAAAATCCAAAGAGAAAGCGACGATCGAGATTGATTGATGATGAGCGATTGAGATTCTAAAAAAGGAAGCACAATCTAGGTGATTTGATGTGATTGGTTGCTTTCTTTGGATTTGAAGGAAATAAGATTGACCTAAAATTAAGATAAAATCAGAAAAAAATAAAAATAAATAAATAAATAAAAATGATTTATTCCATTTTCCTTTCTTAAAGCAAGCTTTCTTTGATTTATTCCCTTTTATTAAATTTTGCTCCTTTTTTGAAATTTCTTTTTCAAATTATCTCAAATTGATTTCCTTTTCAAAATAATTCTTTTTTTATGATTAATTCCTTTTTTTCAAATTAATTCCTTTTTTTCAAATTAATTCATTTTTTATGATTAAATGACAAATTGATTTATTAATTAAATATGCTAGGATATTTAATTAAATAAATAGGATAATTGATTAAAGAGATTTTGATGATATATTTAATTGAAGTGATTAATTTGCCATGTAACATTGATTATTTAGGAATTAATTATTTAGGTGCTCAAGATTGATTTAATTGCCTTTGGTTATGACCTTGGTGATGTAGTCGAGATTAGGGGCTCATGGTTTAGATGACCATTTTTAGGGTATTACACCCACATATCAACAACTAAATATATAGCAATTCTGGAGCAATATGGAGCACAAACCAGAATACTAAATAACATGAACAATTGCATAGCATCCTCAATATTAGATCTCATAACTCAATCAAATCATCATGCGAACCTCTGCAAATGGAAATGAACCATATAAAGACAACATACTGGAAACCCTTTAAACCGCATTATCTCATCTGCAATACACAGGCTAAACCATGGGAGGTTGCCCCTATCAATCCTCATTCCATCAAATAGCAACACTAGTATACACAAAAAATATTCCAATAATCTCCACATATGTTGACATCAATGACAACATATCAACCAATATCCAACAATATCCCCCTTTGGCATTGATGGCAATATATGAATGTGAAAAATAATCAATGCAAAGAAAGAAATCAACTCAAAGCAATCTCCCTCAAAGCCACAAGGATTAGCTCCCCCTTTGACATACAACTCAAAATACTTCAGGGTTTTTCACATGCTTCTCTCCCCCTTCGACATCAATGACAAAGGCTTAGGAGTCAAGATTCCCTCCCCATAGAATTAGCTTCACAAATCTGAACATCTAAACCACCGACACTGACATTGACTACTCCCCCTAAGTAGCAGTCACACTCATCAATCCAGAGCATAAATATCTCTATGAAGTTCATTGGACTAATGCAAATCCATGCACCTTAGTTCTTATCAAGAGGGGCAATTACCCCTAAATTCTATATGATATACTCAAAAGTATCTTTAGGCAAAGGCTTCGTAAAGATATCTACTATTTGTTCTTTTGTAGATACATACTCTAGTTTGACTTCTTTCACATTCAACTTCTCTCTCAAGAAATGAAACTTGATTCACATATGCTTTATCTTGGAATGCAAGACCAGATTCCTTGAAGTATTGATAACACTTGAATTGTCACAATATATAGCAATAGGCTCATTATAAATAACTCCTATATCCTTCAACATCTACTTCATCCAAATTACCTGAGAGCAATTGCTACCATCAACAATGTATTCAGCTTCTACAGTAGTTAAGGAAATAACGTTATGCTTCTTACTTCCCTAAGAGACCAACTTCTTTCCCAAAAAGAATGCACCACCTGTAGAACTTTTTCGATCATCAACATCACCTGCCCAATCATCATCTATAAAACCACTCAAAGTAAAGTCATCATTCTTAGAATACCACAAACCAAAATCAATTGTCCCTTTCAAATATTTGAATATCTTTTTTATACCAATAACATGAGATTCCTTGGGATCAACTTGAAATATAGAAACATGACATACAACATTCATTATATCAGGTATAGTTTGAGTCAAATACAACAAACCACCAATCATGGATCTATATCTGGTTTGATTAGCTTTTGGAGATTCATCATCTTTTGTTAGCTTGCATTTGGTCACCATAGGTGTACCAACAACTTTAGAATTTTCAAGGCCAAATTTCTTCAACAATTCCTTCACATATTTAGACTGAGATATGAAAATACCTTTATCCAACTAAGTAATTTGCAATCCCATAAAGAATTTCATCTTACCAATCATGGACATCTCAAATCCATTATGCATCTCTTCAACAAATTTCTTACATAGACAATCATTTCCTCCAAAGATAATGTCATCAACAAAAACTTCAACAATCAAAATATTATTTCGATCAATCTTCAAATAAAGATTATTGTCAGTAGTACCTTTACTGAATCCAAGCTTTATCAAATACTTATCCAATCTGGCATACCAGGCTCTAGGGGCTTGCTTTAATCCATACAATGCTTTCTTCAATTGACAAACCATGTCCTTTTCATTTGTCAACTAAAATCCAGCTGGTTGCTCAATGTAGACTTCTTCTTCCAATTCACCATTAAGAAAAGTTGATTTGACATCTGTATGATAAACCTTGAAATCTTTGTGAGCAACATAGGCAAGAAAAATCTAACAGCTTCAATTCTAGCAACCACAACAAAAGTCTCCTCATAATTATTTCCTTCCATCTGTGAATAACCTTTACAAAAAAGTCTAGCTTTATTTCAGACAACTTCACCTTGTTCATTTAACTTATTTTAATACCCATTTAGTTCCAATTACGTTTTTATCCTTAGTTCTAGGAACAAGAATCCATGTATTATTTTTCTCAATCTGATTGAATTCTTCTTCCATATCTTTAATCCAATTTTCATCTCTGCAAGCTTCATCAACATTCTTAGGCTCAATCTTAGAAATCAAACAAATTTCTTCAACAAGTCTTCTCCTAGTCATCACACCTTTATTCTTATCACCAATAATTTGATTTTCTGAATGATTCAACCTCACATACCTTAGAGTTTTAGGATTTTCTTGAATTTCAGGTTCGTGATCTCTTTCCTCTGCACCTTCATTCACAAACTTTTACGAAGCAATCTGACCTTGATTTTGGGTCTGCACTAGCTTTCCTTTGTCTGAACTAACATCTTGACCATCAGAATCATATCTGCAAGATCTAATTTGTCTTATATTACCTTCATCAACCTTCACATTAGCACTTTCAACCATCTTTCTCAATATTTTTATTATAACACTGGTAGCCTTTACTTTTAGTAGAATAACCAAGAAAGATTCCTTCATCACATTTAGCATCAAACTTCCCAAGATCTTCATCTCTTTTTATTAGCATTTACTACCAAAAATTCTAAAATATCTAACAATAGGAGCATGAACAAACCATAACTCATAAGGATTCTTACCAGTATCACCTTTGACATATACATGGTTAAGAGTGTATACAACAGTATTCACAACTTATTTCCAAAATACATGCAGAACATTTCCTTCAATCATCATGGTTCTAGCAGCTTCTTGAACTATTATATTCTTTCTCTCCACAACACCATTCTGTTGCAGTGTTCTAGGAGCAGATAACTCTCTCTTAACTCCATGCTTTTCACAGTATGCATTAAACTCATCGGAAGTGAATTCTCCACCTCTATCAAATCTCGGACACTTTAGCTTCATTCCAATCTTAGTTTCAACTCTAGCTTTGAAAATCTTGAACTTCTCCAATGCTTCAGATTTCTCCTTTAACAAGGTAACCCACATCATCCTTGAATATTCATCAATCAACAACATGAAATACCTATCTCCCTGCAACCTTCTCACTCTATAAGGACCACACAGATTGGTATGCACAAGATCTAACAGTCCATTAGAATTATGTTGTTTTCTCTTCTAAGTAACTCTTGTCTACTTACCTAATTGACATTCCTTACATACCAGATTAGAAGGCTTTATTAACTTAAGTAGATCTCTCACTACTTGAGTAGAACTTATCTTAACCATGCAATCAAAATTTACATGACACGTCCTCTTATGCCATAACCAACTTTTATCAATCTAAGCAATCAAACAAATTTTTCCACCAACATTCAAGTGAAAGATATTACCTTTAGTCTTTGTACCTGATGCAATCTTAGTTCTGGAGCTACTCAAGATCTCACATTTTCCATTCTTGAATTGCAAGTTATATCCCTTATCAACCATCTAACCAACAATCAAAAGATTGTGCTTTAATCCTTCAACATACAACACATCATTAGTATTATGCTTATCATCAAGAGAAATAGAATCTCTACAACATATTACACAAGCTTTGTTATCACCAAATCTTACTATACCACCATCATACCTTTCCAAGTTTACAAATTCACTTATCACCTGTCATTTGATGAGAGCAACCACTATCAATCACCCATTCATATTTCTCCTCAACTTTAGCAGCTAAATATTTCTCTTCATTGGTGCAGCTTGTAGAATCTGTAGTTATAGGATCATCTTCCTTGATAGCAATGAACATAAATTCATATCCTAAATTACCCTTATTCGACTCATCATCTATCACACCTTCATCAACAACATAATAACACTTCTTCTGATACTTAGGCTTATACGTCTTAAATGGCTTCTTAAAATTTCTCTCTTTCCGGACACCTTAATGCAAAATGACCTATCTTATTACATGAAAAACATTTAAGAGGTAACTTCCCTTCATACTTACCGACACCTTTAGGCAATATTCTGGCAATAAGTGCTTCAAGATCCTCAAGCTCTCTTTCTGCATCTTCCATCTCTTTTATCTCTTTCTCATATCTAGATAATCTTGTAGAACTTTCTCTTGGGTCATATCCCTACTTCCCAAAAACTGTAGCTTGTAATGCAGATTTAGTTTTAGGAAGAGAGTCTCCAAACTCACTCAGCTCAAAAGCAACAAGCTTACCAATCAACATGTCTATTGTCACATTTATCACAATTTGGATCTCATCAATAGCAACAACTTTATGTTTGTAAGAAGGAGGCAAGGATCTCAACACTTTAGCAACAATATCAGATTCTTCTAATACTCCACTGGCACATCTGATGATTCCACACACAAGCTCATTCACTTTTTGCATATAAGAAGTAATGTTCTCATATTCACTCATCTTCAGTTTCTTATATTTACCCTTCAAGCTCTACAACTTAGAAATATTCACATGGATATCACCTTAATGCAAGGTCTCCAATTTTATCCAAATCTCATGAGCGGTCTCTAAGTCCATCACATTAGTCATCTCAGAATCTGGCAGGGCACTCAACAATGTTTCCTTGGCTCTTCTATTGAATTTTGTTTTCTTTAACTCATCCAGAGTAGTAGGACCATTCTATAGAACATTATATAGATTCTTAGTAATCTTGAAGTATTCTTCTCCAATGCATCTCAAATGACATTGCATCCGGCTCTTCTAGAGAGTGTAGTTTGTTCCATCAAATCCTGGACTATCCTTCTTGAAAGAAAAGGTTGACATCTTGGATCTCCTCAAGCGATCAAGCTTCTTCTAAAGGATCTAGCTCTGATACCAATTGTTGGCAACAATGCAACAAACTAAGAGGGTGGGGGGGATGAATCAGTTTGCACAATAACTTACTACAACTTAAACCACAAAATAGATCTGATAATTAACAGTTAAAGTATGAAACAACACCACATAAATAAAATACATAACACCAAGTTTTTTGACATGGAAAACCTGATTGAGGGAAAAACCACGATGGGAACCTACTCACAATGAGATAATACCCTATTAGGAGTAAAAGTGAATATTACAATGGGGAATGCACATGCATTTAGGCACACTGCCTAAAGCTTACTACTCAAATAAGAAACCTAGAAAGACTACAACCTTAAGGGGAGGCTCACTGCCTTGCAGGAAGTCTCGCTGACTTACAAAAGCATTCAGACAACAATCCACATTACATGAACTGTGAAAATAACATCTCCATATGCTTGAGTATAGTTCCAATTAAGCACACAGTCTGCTCTGCAACACTTCTCTTCTCCTTCACACTTTTGAAAGATCAAATCACTTGTTTGCACATTCAAATTGATCATTCACTCACATATACAACACAAACACTTGCAGACATACATCTTACATGATTATTACATATATTTATACAAACCCTCAACCTATATTTCAAGGTCGACCAAACCCTCAATACAAATTACAAAAAAATATCCTCACACGTTACAATAATACATGTAGACCAAAATAATTTCGACCACTTAGAAATAATCTAGACCCAAATGAATAATGCAAACATGCAACACCTCCAACAATTATGCCTCGATCATCCACAACACGCTACAACCATCAAGGACATCACATAACACAAAGAACATCGCCGGACAAGGAAAATCTTCAATAACATACACAATAATCAATGTGGACCACCAATATGCATAGAACATGATCTAGAGACATTCATAAGCAATGTGAATTGCACCGCAATAACTGCAACAACGCAGATTACCAGAATCATCATCATCTCTCTATCGGAGCTCAAGAACATCAACATAACTGCCTGTCAACCTGAAAGATTCACTTGTGGATATCCAAATCATGAACCAAACTAATTGAGGACACACATCAACATCCAGAACACATCCCACACATCCACAAATAAAGATATAGCAATTTTGGAGCAATACGGAGCACAAACCAAAATATTGAATAACACGAACAACTACACAGAATCCTCAATACCTAATCTCATAACTTGATCAAATCATCATGTGGACCTCAACAAATGGGAATGAACCATCTATAAAAAATATACCAGAAACCCTTTAAACAACATTAGCTCGTCTGCAATACACAAGCTAAACCAACTCATTCCATCAAACAACAACACTGGAATACGTAGAAAACTTTCCAACAATCTCCTCATCAACAATCTCCACATATATTG
This sequence comes from Cryptomeria japonica, assembly GCF_030272615.1. Lineage (NCBI taxonomy): Eukaryota > Viridiplantae > Streptophyta > Pinopsida > Cupressales > Cupressaceae > Cryptomeria > Cryptomeria japonica. The sequence goes on along the minus strand of NC_081414.1, from coordinate 35,420,641 downwards.
ACATCAATGACGATGTATCAACCAATATCCAATATCAATATCCCAAATAGTTTTTATCCATTCTTTTCCACTCTCTTTCTTATCTTGGGCTGTTGGGTTTGATGATGTTTGACCAACTTTGAATATTTCTCTAAACTTTTCCTCTTGCATAGGTTCATTTGGTTTTCCAAAAGTCTCTTCAAGATCATAATCACAAGATGATTTGTCGTAACCCCATTCCCATTCATTTAAATCTATAGACTAATGACGTTCCTCAGGTTTATCATTAATGGGACTAGGAGGACCAATTCTTAGTGCTACGTGAGACTTAAGACCATGCAATCTCAAGGGCGCAAAGTGAAGTCTTTTTGTTCTTTTCTTCTTTGGTACTAATTTAGGTTGTAATGGTTCCACAATGCCTTGTTTTTGCAATTTGAGGGGACCTTTACCATCATATCCCATATTTTGTAAAAACTTGAAGCCTTTTTCCATAATTTTTAATTGGTATTCTGATAGGTCTTGATTTGATGGTTCTTCAGGGTCTTTGTATAGCATTTTGTAAAGGTCTTCTTCTTCCATTTCACCCCATTTTGAAAAAGTAGTAGGATTCCATTTGATGGTTACTTTTGATATCTACTGTGAGGGTTGTGGTCTGTCGTAAGACTTAGAAGAGTCAATTAGTTCTCAAAGATACATGGTTTGATTCAAGCTATACTCTCCTATTCCTTTGTATTTGATTTTACTCTTTATCTCAACTTGCTTCAAAGTGGAAGCCTTTAATGATTCAAGATCAACATATGGTGAACAAGAATTAGCTTCCCAATTAATAGGTATTGTTGCGTCAAGTCTAGGATGCATGTTATCACAATATAAATAATGATTTAGATAACCCTAAATTGTGACCTTTGTTCCATCTCATGGTAATTCAATACATTGATGATAAGTAGAGGGAACTACTCTCATAACTTGTATCCATGGTTATCCCAAAAGTATGTTATACGTGAGATTAAGGTCTAAAACTTAGCAAACCACATCTCTCACGATTGGCCCCACTCTAAGTCGTAAGGTGATTGTTCCTTTAGAAGAGCGCTCTTCATCATCATATGATTTTATTGTTATCTTCTTTCTATAATCCACAACCTTTTCAAAGAATCCCAATGCTAAGACTACTTTTAAGGTATGTTAAGACCCGCTCCTCCATCTATCAAGATTCATTTTATTCGGTTTTTATGAATGAAAGCCTCAATATGGAGTGGTGCATTGTGTGGTTTCTTTGGGATGAGTCATTTGCTTCGATGAATGTAAGACTATGAGGGGTCGAAAGGTGTCCCACCATGGCTTGAAACTAGTCCATGTTTAGATCGGTGGGTATGAATGTCTCTTGCAAGGTCTTGTCTAAAACTACTTTATGTGAAGGTGATATGTGCAAGAGCTCAAGGATAGATATGAGGGGTGGTGTCTTACCCAATTGATCTAAAAGGTCATATTGATTATTTGATGAAGTTGTTTTGGATGTAGCACCTTGTAGGGTGACTTTACCCCGATGAGTGGTAGCATTGCATCAAGGATTTTTCCCTTTATGGTTATGGTAGATACATGAGGGTCCACTTCAGTAATGTGATTCACAATGTATTCATAGGTTGCATTGATATAATTATCATTATTATCATTTTTAAGGGATTTTCCCTTATCATGTTTTGGAAATGGATCCTTAAACATCGCTTGTTCTTCATTGGAAGAGTGATCTTCAACTTCAGTTGCTTCATTGTCAATAAGATCTTGATAAGATTTTTTCAGTTTGTGGCAATTACTAGTCTTATGGCCCTTGCTCTTATGGTATTTATAAAAAATGTTTTCATTCTACCATGAAGGTTTTATTCTTGGTTCAAATGGCCAATTATCGGGTAAGGTAATGAGATTATTGGTAATGAGTTTCTTCAATGCAGATTCAATTGGTTATCCCAAAGGATGTATATTTCCTTGGTGCCCTTTGTGTATTGACTTGACTATTATATGAGCTAGCCTAGGAGAAACTTACCACAACTTTAACCACATTTGCATCCACAACCCCATCATTCATTGTGTTCATGTATTCTTGTTCCAAAATTGGGGTTTTTCTTTTGTACTGGCATCATCTTTGTTTTCCTTAAAAATCTTAATGGTGCCTCGCTCAATGAGGACCTTTTCAATAGATAGCCCCTTTTCAATGGATTCTTGAAATGTAGACAAAATTGCCTTGCAAAGGTCATATCCAATCTTCTAATTTACATTTTGTGTGAACATTTCAACCATTTGCTTTTATGGAATGTGACAAGGGCATTGACTAGCCAAACTTCTCCATTGATATAAAAATGATGCAAAGGATTCCCTATTTTTTGTTACGTATTAAAAAAAGTTGTCACTGAAACTTCACATTGAATTTTGTATGAAAAGTGTTGGATAAATGATTCTGTCAACTTGCCCCATGACTTAATCCCAGGCGGTAACTTTGAAAACCATTCCATGGCTTGTTCACCTAAACTTTGTGGAAATAAATTCATTAAGAGTCTTTTTGAGCCAACTGTATGCAAGCTATGAAAAAATCTCTAATGTGTGCCTTAGGATCTCCTTTTCCTTTATATTTGTCAAATTTAGGTACAACGAAATGTGGAGGAAAAGGTGGCATAGGTATGATCCTATCAAAAGGATAAGGACAAATGTCTTGAATTGTGTAATTCTTAGCAGGAGTTTGCATACTAGTCATTTGTTGTTGAAATTCTTTGATCTGTTGTTGCAAATCACCACTAGGTGGTATTCTATTTCTTTGAGTTATCCCTATGCTCGAGCCATCGGGAAGAGGAGGAATGTATTGCATGTAAGGGTGATATTGATCATATGTATCTTCAGGTGGTGGGGAGGAGGTACGTAAGTGTTATATGAACCACCTGACATGCAATTTTGATGTGGTGCACTAGGCCTTGGACGAGCATAAGTATCATGACCATGAACATAGTTGGTATTATAGGTGTGTTCTTGAGTATTGTCATCAAATATAACACGAGGTCATCTATCATATGCATTATCATGATTATAACCTTGGGTAGAATCTTGTTGTTGAGTATATGCATGGGTGTTCCTTCGGTCACAAAGAGTATTAACATGAGGTCGTTAATGATTTTGTTGAGTATAGGTCGAATAAGTATGTGTATTAGGCATATATAATTTTTACAAAAGGGAAGAAGGTGACTCATGCATAGGGATACACTCATGTCCATGTCCGCCATTGTTACCACTAAGATGATTTGGGTCTTCTTCCAAAATTTGTGAAACATCAAAATCACGAGTTAGTTTTGCACCATCTTCAAGTAACATGTATAAATATCTTTGGGGATCCCTTTTAAAAACTATGTCAAGCAATCTATTGAATCTAGCATCAGACATGTGATCTTGATTTTTTGCAGTTATTAAGGACTCATTATCAAATTCTTGTGTATTGTTGCGATTCTCAAAAGATCGTGGGTTGTAAAATTCTTCGTCATTATACTCACAGGTGTGCATGTTTAGAGATCTTTGAGCTTCTTCGACTTATTTTATAGATCTTTGGGATCGAGTTTCAACCATCAAAATGAATGGATTTGACTAGAATGAAGTGAAAAGAAATGTCAAGGTTTAATAATGGAAGCTAAGACAATGATGGTGATGGAAGAGAATCTAAAGTTGTCTTGCAATATCCTAAGATGTTCCAAATGGTGTGATAATTTAAGAAAGGTATGACTTCCTAAGAGATGAAAAATTCCAATAGGTAAGTTGACCCTAACTCAAGATACTAAAAAGACACTCAAGATGGTAAATTTGATGCAGGAACCACCTAGTGACGTCTAAGATGTATTGCAAGATATGTGAGGATAACAAAACAACTATTTGACTCTTTTTTGGAAAATGTTGATGATGTGTAAGTGGAGGTTTGAAAATGTTTGAAACTGGATAGGAAGCAATGATAAATTGATGGTTCAATGACAAGGAATCTTAAGGATTCAAACTTAGAAGCTCATCAAATCTTTGTGACCAAAGACACGATAAGAAATCCACAAATGTGTCAGAATGTCTCAAATATACAATAACAGTCCAAAAACGTGTTTTCACAGTTTTAAGTGTTGCTCAGAACTTGTTTAAATATGCAATAATAAAGTTCAGATACGCGTTAAAATGTTTCAAATATGCGGGAAAAAGTCTCAGAAATGCGTTTTTTTATAGTTTCAAATGTTGATCAAATTTTTATCCAAAGATGTATCAAAAATTTACACAAACACAGTAAGGTCTCAAATATGCTCTGGAAAAGAAGACAGAAATGACCATAATGTTCATATATGCACTAGAAAGTGTCACAAACACATTTCTAGTGAAAAACAGTTTTCTCTCAATCTGTTCTAATTTATCAATGTTTCAATGTGTGACTAGATATGAATGTTTGATGTTTTGTGGCAAGAAAACACAATGAACAAGAAGATACAATATCTATAGGTGTTTTGTCCAAAATTTGAGCGTAATGTGTATGTCCAATAGGCCAAGTTCAACATAATCTCCACAGGTCTAAACACAATCGAAGACACTTCAAATACTTCTTATCCCTAAGGTCAAGGTCTCATAGTGATAACTTCAACCCACAACTTGGAATTTCCATCGACGCAAATGTAGGGACACCTAGGACTGGTAGGATGACCCAATCACCCTCTCCCTGGAAAGCATGTGTAGCTTATGCTAAGCCAAGGATTTTTGTCTCATCTCAAGGGAGCCATATGGTGAGTATATTGGGGGCAAAACTAACTATGCCCTTGCACTAAAATTATCATGATGTTTAGTCATAATAAGGGTAAACCACTAAGAAGGTTTCTAGTCACAAATTAGGGAACCAACACCTTGCGAGCATCCAACAAGCCACTTAATACTTTAGTCAACCCTACTTGAATGTATAATGCCTCACATAAATTCCATTGACCCACAACTTGGAATTTCCATCGACGCAAATGTAGGGACACCTAGGACTGGTAGGATGACCCAATCACCCTCTCCCTGGAAAGCATGTGTAGCTTATGCTAAGCTAGGGATTTTTGTCTCATCTCAAGGGAGCCATATGGTGAGTATATTGGGGGAAAAACCAGTTATGCCCTTGCACTAAAATTATCATGATGTTTAGTCATAATAAGGGTAAACCACTAAGAACTTCAACCCACAACTTGGAATTTCCATCGACGCAAATGTAGGGACACCTAGGACTGGTAGGATGACCCAATCACCCTCTCCCTAGAAAGCATGTGTAGCTTATACTAAGCCAGGGATTTATGTCTCATCTCAAGGGAGCCATATGGTGAGTATATTGGGGGCAAAACCAACTATGCCCTTGCACTAAAATTATCATGATGTTTAGTCATAATAAGGGTAAACCACTAAGAAGGTTTCTAGTCACAATTTAGGGGACCAACACCTTGCAAGCATCCAACAAGACACTTAATACTTTAGTCAAGCCTACTTGAATGTATAATGCCTCACATAAATGTGTGGTACGAGGTCTCCTTTTGGATTGACATTGTACGATAAAGGCTAATGTCGGTTAGATCTTGACTTTCATCTCAACCAATTTATATAACAACTTGAATGAAAGATCCGCTTAGGGTCGTCCCCTTGTTTCCAAGGTAGGTCCTTCTAAAAAGAAAACTAAGATGTTTAATGAGTTCTCTTGCACCCAAGATCCGTGAAGGTGAGGGGAGAGGATAATTTCATTTCATTAACCACCTTAGGGTTCTACAACAAATAGTGTGCAAGTGCACCAAACACTTTGAACAAGGGTTTTCTTTAAGTGCACCAAGTCCAAATATTTTCTAATCTACTAAAAATGCAAGCACACTCCTATGTTACTCCTGCAAGTATAAATGGATTAGTAGTCTCAAAATTACCCCAACCCGCACCCACAAGGATTAAAACAATAAATAATAGCACAAGGACCTTCTATAAACAAATTTGGATGCTTCAAGCCTTGGGAAACCTACAAAAAACATAGATGCAACAGAAAAGACTAGAAACACATCATGAGTTAGCAAAAACGTAGTAATCCAGAAACCCTACATACGACAAAACTAAAAAAATGTGGCATGATTAGTCAAAAACGTGTTAGAAAGTTGGAATGCAAAAAACTAGAAAACCCTAATGAAATAGAAAGGTGCTAGAATATATCCAAATATGTGCTGGAAATTAACAAAAATGCGCTAGGACAAACCGTAAACATAGTGGAAATCAGACATTGCCTAAAAACAAGAAACCTTAACAAACAAAAAATGCATCAAAATGAACCATATACACATCAACAACTAACAAAAATGTGTTAGGATAGGCCAAAAATGCGTTAAGTACTAGAAAATGCAAATAAGACATAAAATTGCAAAAACTTAGACGAGACAAAAACCTAGAAAACACATTAGGACCTTGCAAAAACACACCATAAACAAAAATAAAATCAACAAAACAAAAACTATCAAAAACGCGATATTGCCCAAAAATCATCACAAAACACGGAACTGCAAGTCTAAAAACACTAAAACAACAATAAACATTAGAAATAAGGGACAAGAGTCCCATCCGGCGTGCCAAAATATTTATGCAAGATTTGAAAACTAAAATTATTGTAAAACCTAATAGATTCGACCACTAAAACCCTAGCCCTACAATAGAATCCAACATAAAATCAATGAAGAACCAAAGATCATGCAAATATCAAATAAAGAAATGTTATACCATTCACATGCTCCAAGGGCATGTCTTCATTGTCCTCCTATCTCCATTGATCTTGCTTGATGTAGTTGCTCTTAGATTTTGTATGTGCACAAGAGCTCAATAGAGAATGAATAGTGATTGTGTATGCAATTCCATAAAGCTTAGGTAGTTGATCACTTTCTTCTTATGAAAAGAGAGAGGATGAGGTCTCTTTTATAGAGAGCACCCTAGAAATGGAGGGCTAGGATTAAGAGGTGAAAGGATGAATGGTCACCTCAGATTAGAGGGTAGGTATAGGAAACATGAAAATGTTATCGAGGTGGCTAAAGGTAAATTAAGAGATGAATGACACTTGTCATGGGAGGAAAAAGATAATGAATTAATTAAATAAATGAAGATTTATTTAATTAATAAAAGAGGTGGGGCCAATTAAATAAATAAAATATTTATTTAATTTTGGAAAAGGATAATTTAAATAAATAAAAATATTTATTTAAATGGGGAAGGGCTAGAAGATGATTAGTGAATTAATTAAATAAATAAATAATTATTTAATTAATAGAAGACTTAGGATAAAATAATTAAATAAATAAAATATTTATTTAATTAGGCTAGGACAATTTTAAGTGTCTACAGTTACAATTAGGATTGAACTTGTAACACTTCAGATCAACCTCCATTATTTTCTATGATAGTTTAGATTATTAGACAATCATAAGACCATGGTCAATATTTTTTTGGAGGTGGCATTTATCAATTCAACATATCTTAACATAATTCTCTCATCACCAATTTTGGAGCTAGATACACATAATGCTCTCATTTAATTTTTATATATTTATCATAATTTTTAGTCTCAAATAAAAATAATTTAGGTTAATATTTTAGACTCTAGGAATCGGGTAGCCCCCTATTACTTGCAATGCGTCGAGTAAAATTTTTTACGTGACCGATGACGTTGATGCAGCACATCCTTTGGTACCACGTGTTAATCTTATGAGGATCCAGTTAATATTGAGAGGGGGGTGAATCAGTATTAAGACCAGTTCAAACTTAAACTCAAATCAAACTTATTTCAGCTTATCTCAGATCTGAAACTATTTAACAAATATCTCAACTTTTGTAATAAGATCTAATAACTCTTTATCATATTTGCTTACCACTTCAATCAAATTACTTACCAATACTTTCACCACCAAAGTAATCATATAAACTTGATCAATTACCAACTCATTAACCTTATCAATAAGATCAAATACTTTCTCAAACAACTTCTTATCAGTACCGGTAACCTCTGATAAACTTATGATAAAACATCATAATTGGTTTCTCATAAATAATGCATGAAATGAAATATAAACAAGAACATCACATGAAAAACATTCCACACATGAGCACCATAAGTTTTTGACATGGAAACCCAAATAGGAAAAAAACCACGATAAGAGTTGGCACCCACAAATATTTGTACTCTTTCGAAGTACGTCATGTTAGTAGCTTAGTCTTGTTAGAAGCTTACAATACTCCTAGTTAAGAGCAAACCCTATCAAGAGTCACCCGGGTAGGGGATTTGCCTTGCAACTCAATTAGTAGCTTAATGATCTGTTAGGATCAACCTCGTGAGAGGATTTAACACTCTTTTGAGAGTTGCTCTGTTAGGGGACTTAAATGATTAAGGCCTATTAGAACCTACCCAATCAAGAGATTTAACCTGTTGCAATTGTTAGGGAGCAACATTAAAAGAATGATCTGTTTACTTGCACTTCTCTGCTTGCTTGATCAGATCTAGTTATACACAACACTCTGCAACTCTTAGGCAGATTACACACTTCACTTGGACAGTTTAACACATTCTCTAAGACCACTGACACAATAAACACCAATTATGTCAACATAAATAGCCATCTCAACTAGGTTGGCCACAAAACCTAATTACATCATGCATTTACAATAAGATTACAAAAGATCACCGTAGATCGCTATCCAGATCATAATAACAAATTACAATGGAATATCAATTATTGATTGATCATAACTCATCACGAAAATTCGATATGTATTCTCAAAACACTCTCCAAAGCATTTCGCTGATTTCTAAAAAAATCTTCCTTGAATCACGCTAAAACAGCTATTAAATCTTTCATGCGGGTTGTGCCATGTTACCAACTTTAAGTAGACTCGTTGTCGATCATCGTCATAACATAAATCATTACCAGTTTGATGATTTTTTCACCAATCCTTAAACCCTACTAAAACCTTAGTAAAACTTCATAAGAAATTGAAACACGCCTTCCGATAATCATCACAAGTTCCGGTTTCGGTCACATACATCTTTCCATGATACAAGTTCATCATCCAAATTGCAAATCACCAATCATTGCCAATCGACCGATCCAATCAAAATAATTCAACTTTACCGGTTAAAGTCCTAATTCACAGACTTTAGTCCATTGCCGGTAAACCCTGTCTTCCGGTAAACCAAATCACTTAGATGATAAAACAATCAGGAACATCAATTGCTAGCAATGACAACACAAATACTTGATCATGTCATCTATTCATAGAATTTCAATCTCTTCATCACAAATAGACTTCTATCCTTAACCGGTGCAGTTATCCAACTTCAACTACATGACCCGATCTGCATCAGTTATGCCAAATGCCAACACCACGTGGATTGGGGGAAGATCAGACCTTGAATAATCTAGGTTAAACTCATTGCTTATGTATTGCACTTATTTATTTAGCCTATACTTATGTAAAAGATATTTTATTATCCCTTACAAATTGATTTAGTTGTAATGGTGAAAATTACATTCCCATGCCATTTCTCATTTAGTTTTGTGCCCATTTTGAGAGAATGTCTAAATAAATTTACACATCAATCATTCTTGGGTGAAGTTGGGCTCTTGTCCCCTAACCTTTTATCTATCCCTATTACACACATTCCCACATTTGCATAGATGTCTCAATTTATATAACTTTTATTGTATTTATCACAACCATAATATTCATCATGTGCAAAAACTTTACCGTTTCATCATCTTGGGTTCTTTTCATAGGCATAGGATCAATCCCACAACCACATATTTAACCTCCAAATCTCCAAAATTCAAATTCAAATTTGGCAAAGTCCCATCCATTTTCGAACCAATATGTGTTGACTAAACACACATTTGCATAATAAGTTGTCGTGGACTTGTATTTAAATGCATTTAATTGAATCCATTCCACATACTCTCATATATAAACATCCTTTCTTATCCTTAGGAGCAAATCATTAGAAGAATATTTTGAACTGGTGCACTAAAATGAATCAAAATCTTCATATAATTCTCAAGAGCATTTGCACAATTGAAGCTTTTTTTTTTTTTTCATTATTGACATGACCATATAGCTTGCTCTATTCTAAGAGTTGACCTAAGAGAACTTGTTCCCTACATATTATGTGGCCCTCTAAAGGCGAATATTCATAAACATTGCTAGTCCAAGACAAATTTAGTGAAAAAAAAGTATGAACATATAACTAACATGATCAAATTTATATGACAAAAGATGGATTTGTTAGATGTGGAAAAAACCTACACCCATAAACTTGATCTCAAATAGAACACATAACTTACATTAATTCCAAAACACTAAAAAAAAAAATAAATAAATTATTTTTCTCTCATGGTTAAATTAAATATCCGTATCCATTTAACATTCAAATTAGAATTAGATAGATTTAATTTATGCTTGGAGAAAGGTATTTTTCCCTCACAATAGTCAAAAGTTTTTAAGGTCCATAAAGGTTTTTAATAGAAAATGTTTTGAGGTCCATAAATTGAGACAAATTTAAAATTCTTGATTATTAGAGTTAAAATCGGCAGTATTTAACAAAAACGGATAACATACAATGAATTACGAATGCTTGAATTTTGACGAAGGGCTTTCCAGATTCCCGCTGTGGATGTTGAATTTATGTAAGGAAATAAAATGATAAAGGCGAAGAAGGATTAGCGGGTCCAGATTTGGTCGGGAAGGCGGTGGAAGCTGCGCTCTCCCCACTCCACAGTGCACACATCTCATCTTTATCTCAGCCGTACGATTTAACGTACGCTGCATCTGCACACATCTCATCTCATCTCATTATATTATCATTATCGTTCTTTTCCTGCATCACACTAGGGTTTGCCTAGTCAGATTATTTTCTTTTTCATTTGCTCTCAGCCTGAAATAGACCCATCTCCTGCATATCCCCTTGATAACATAATATTCATACTTTTTCTACATTTTCATCAGGGAAAGATTCACAAGACATTCACCACACTGTGAGGTATGACTTAGATCTCCTCTTTACTGATTGTGTTACTGGCTTTTTAGAAAATATAATTGGGGATTTCTTGTTTTTTATTTTGTGCTTTTTGAAGCTGAAATGTGAGTATTAGGGTGCTTGAGATTAGAAAGTCTATTGCGGGTTCGCTACGATAAATGTTTTTGCCGGTTTGTGTACATCAAAATTCGATTGTTTATAAAAAGTTTTTTTTTTCCGTTGTATCTAGGGTTTTAATAGTGTATGGTAGATGCAATTCATTGGATTTTGTGAACTTTTAGGGTAACTTTGTTGTTTTGCGACTGAAACATTTTTTCTGATGGAGATGGGATTTCAGGTTTTCGGAATCATTGTTTTGTGGCACAGTCTTAGTTTTTAGCTGGGGATGATCCAAAATTAGGGATGCGAGTCTGAGGTTTATCAGTTTCAGTGTAATTAATATTGTGCATTGTGTAATACAAAATTGGGGCTTCGAGGGCCCAGGGCTCTAGGGTTTCCGATGCAGGTTTGGGTTTGATGCAGTTTCGTAATTGTAATTATTTCATTTTGGTATATTATTGCCTGGTTGGGATTTAGATTTTGGCTTTTGAAACAGAAATGGGGTTTGGATGGTTTCAGGGCTGTTGTTTTGTGGTGAGAGCTTCCCTAGCTTGGCTCTTTTGAGGCACAGTCTCGGTTGTTAGCTTTTCTGGTCTGTTTAGGGAGAAATGTTGTGGTCCTCTTGTTTGTTTAATGTATATTTTTTACTCCACGAAGGAATTTAGGATGCAGTAGAAAGTAGGGACAATCCAAAAACAATAGTATCGGCTTTTCATCAATCATTTATTGGTGGCCTGTCTCATCTTAATGCAGATCGATTGAAGAAACTGTCGGGTTTTTACAACCATGGAGGATTTGGATTCAAAGAAGGAGCGATTGCAGAAGGCCTTTGTTGATCTGGATGAGCACAGAGAAGCTTTAACTAAGTGTACAATCCAATGGAAGGAATTAGAGGAGCATTTTGCTTCACTTGAGATGAATGTTCAGAAGAAGCTTGAGGATTTGGAGGAGAGAGAAAGAGCTTTTGAGGTCAAGACAAAGGAAACCCAAGATATTTTGGATAAACGCGAGCAATCTATTGCTGCTAAAGAGCAGGCCTCATTAGCTCGTGTGCAGGAACAGAAGGATGCTGCCCTTGCTGCAATTTTTGAAGAACGGCAGAAGTTGAAGGAAGAGTCATGTGATGGGGCTGAAAAGAAGCAGCCTACAGATGAAGATAGTAAAAAGCAATCAGACAAAGAGAAAGCAAATGGTCGTGTAAATCCTGATGTTCCATCTACTGATGATAGAGCAGAGGTTAATTCCAATAAAGAGGCTGGGACAAGTCCCAAATCGAAATCAGACGCAAAGGCACAGGCTCAGGTTCGCTCTGAGTTGAAAACCTTGTGTGAATCTATGGATTCTAAGGGGCTTGTTAAGTACATTGTGGAGCATAGAAAAGATGCAGCTGGACTCCGTAGTGAGGTTCCCTCTGCATTAAATTCTGCCATTGACCCATCAAGGTTAGTATTGGAGTCCTTGGAGGGCTTTTATCCGCCTGAACTGAAGTTGCCTGGTAACCAAGGAGACAAAAAAGAGTCTGGACTTCCGGCTCAACGTCGCGCCTGTATATTATTGTTGGAATCCCTTATTACAGTTTTGGCAGATCCTGTTTTGGGTGTCGAACATCCAGTTGTGCCATCCAATATAAAGGAGCAAGCCAAAATGATTGCAGATGAATGGAAGTCCAAGATAGACCTTGAGGGAGATGCTGCCAATGGCAATTCTTTGGAGGCGCAGGCTTTCTTGCAACTTTTGGCTACTTTTGGAGTAGCATCAGAGTTTAACCAAGATGATCTTTGCAAGCTTGTTCTTGCAGTTGCACGACGGCGGCAGACTCCTGAACTCTGTCGTTCCCTTGGACTTGCATCAAAAATGCCAGGTTGGTTGATTGAGTCCCTGTAAAATCAGCCAGAATGGCTATATCAACGGGGTTTTCCCTCCTTTGGTTGCAGGAACATTTCTGTTTCTTCAGTAGATAGCACAGGTTTTATTCTTTTTGTGTTTTACCTGTTTTAAAATGCTGATTTCTTTGTTTTATATCTACTTGGCTTGTATTTTTCTGGCCCAATCATTGAAATTTTCTTGAGAGATCAGCTCTTTTTTATAGTTTTATTATAGACATAGGTTGAGCGAAAGCTTGAACTTAACGAGCTTGGTGGTTATATGACTACGCCACTTTAATTCCTTGTAGAGTCATTGTAGTCTCAACTCTCTACTATTGTTAGGTTGGTTTTCTGCATTGTGAATCATTGAAAAATGTCAGAAAGAACTCTAATATGGTTAGAAGAATAATCTGAGTGAGTAGGGTTTTTATATTTTCTATTGTCTACATTGTACTATTGGACTTTAAAGTTGAAGTTGATCATTGCTGCTACTCTAGACTCGTGCTTGTAAATTGTATTGCAGGTTCAGGTTTTCCTGTTCTGTATTTTTTCAGCACTTCTCATTCCATATGTATCACCTCTCTCAAGGCTTACTATACATATTTCAACTGTTTAATGCAGATCTTGTGGAAACCCTAGTCAATAGCGGAAAGCAAATTGAAGCTGTTAATTTTTCTTTTGCATTTGGGTTGACAGAAAAGTTCCCACCTGTTCCTTTGTTGAAGGAATATTTGAAGGATGCTAAGAAAGCCTCCCAGGCAAGTATAAAAAGTGGGAATAACTCTACTGCTGCACAGGTATGTTTTGTCTTTGTTGCTGAACAATATAAGCTATACTATTTAATATATTATATGTGATTTGTCCTTTTTACCAATATCATCATGTGTTACCACAGAATGAAGCAAACACAAAGGAGCTTTCAGCTTATAGAGCTGTAATCAAGTGCATTGAGGAACACAAACTTGAATCTCAGTACTCACCCGACAGCCTTCAAAAACGTGTAGCCCAGCTAGAGAAAGCCAAGGCAGACAGAAAAAGGTCTGCAGGTGCAGTTAAGTCTCAGCCTAAACGCCCTCGTGCTAATGGAGGAAATGTTGGTGCTTATGTGGCTCCTCTAAGTGCAGCTGAAAGATCTCCAGCTCTGTATGCTGCATCTAATACTGCAGACAGGAGTTTCTATAGACCCATGGATAGAGTCCAGTATTCTGGTGCAGCTCCAGGTGTTGCTTCCTACAACCTACAAGGTCAGAGTCCTTATGACAGGTCAAGCCAAGGCATCTACAGTACAGCCTATGGCATTGGAAACAGGAGTCCAGTTTCTCTCTCAAGGTCTTACATGTATCCCTCAGATAATATGGGCGCTTCCTTGTTGGGTTCTGGTTCTTACAATTCATCTACTAACTATAGCCATCATTTTGGTAGTGGCCTGCCTCCTCCCCCTTCAGCTTATCAGTCTTCATTTATCCATTAGTTAGCTTTGCTTCTTTATCTTGTTGAAAAGCAGGCTATGAATTAATGATGTGCTCAAAACCTTTAGCATACGGAAGTTAAATCCCAGTTCTACTTATCTTTAAGAATCAAGAATGAATTTCAGCTTTAAGTGAGGCATTCTGACACAAGAAATTTTGTTTGGCAACATGTTTGCATGATGAAGGATCTGAACAGTATTTTATTTGCTTAAAGGTGTTTTACTACTTTTCTATGCTATCGTGTACATTTTTCCTGTTATTTGTAGTTTAGTGTTTACATCATGAATTTGAGTTCATGCTTGTTTTTGAAAGAGCATTTATTTTAAGGGTGTCTAGCAATGTTCCTTCTAATTAATACAATTTAGTTTATAGTAATGTCTTTGCTTTTTGGATATCACAATAAAGGATTAATTATATTCACTCTGCTTTTAAAAAAAAATATTACATTGAATAAATTAAGGGTGTCTTGCAGTGTTCTTATTACTAATTCATTTTGGTTTATAATAATGTCTTTCCTTTTTGGATATCACAATAAAAGGATTAATTATATTGACATTGTTTTTTTTAAACTATTGCATTGAATTAATTATGGAGGCTCCTACATAACTGCATAGAACTTCGGTACTTAAATATGCAAGAAAGTGGGACGGGAAATATCTTTCTCATGAAATTTTTGAGAACTTGACGTATAAAGAGTTCTGTTTCAATATTGGTCCTCGTTTAGGCGAAAAGAGTGTTTGGTGAAAAGTTGAACTTTTTGGTAGGATGATCTAGTAAAACATTTATTTGCGGGGGAAGTTTTTGAGACTAACTAGTTATGTTTGTACGGTAAAATTTTGTGACCGACTATCTGGCTATTTGTAGCTGAAATTTAGAAGCTAGGGGTAACTCATGTTATTAGAAAATAATCTGCAAACATTTTTATGAATAGTTGTTTTCTGGTTGGTAGTAAATTTGGCAAGCAAATCCCCCGCACTCCTATTCCCCCCATCCCCCCTGCTAATTAGTTTTGAATTCAGAATGATGCACATTTCCTTTTGATCATAATGATGCACATTTTATTAGAAGTGAAACACTACATTAGGATGATCTTTTCAACGTTTTGCTTTTGGTTTCTATCCATCTTGAGGAGAGAGAGAAATCAAACTATAATGAACTCAGAAGTTGCAGGTATAATGAGTTAGTAGTGTTGAAACAGAAAATATTTAATATTGCACATAATGGTGCTCTCTTCAAGCATTAAAAGCACAAAGGAATTTCTATCGTCGGAAATTTTGTGGATAGGAATAAATTTGTATTGCTAGTTGGCACAATCCTTATTGAAGATATCGAGTTTCTACAATTCATTAGATTTGTAAGAGCACTTTATGGATTAGATTGTGTGGTAGTTTTTGCATCAACATTTCGAATCATGTTCCATGATCCATCATCAGGATGACTGAGTACTATCAGAGAACAAAATTAAGTGTTATAATCTTTATTGTGATATTAAGTGCAATGAGAGGTGACATATGTGCTCAATTTCATCTGAGAGCACAATAGTAGTGATTGAGAGTAAGAGCAGAAGAATTATTTGTTAGATGTTAGCAGTGGAGGATGTTACATTATTTTAGAGGCTGACAATTCTATTATTTGGGTTTATGTTAATAGACTGGAAGTTATATGTTGTCTGAGGTATTTGTTGAAAGTCGTGCTCCTTTCCTGAATCGCCTTTATTAAATCTATCAGACTGTCACCAACTGGACTCAAATTGCCTTTATTAAATCTATCAGGCTGTCACCCTCAGGCTGTAACAAAACCATGCTTACAAAGAGCTCAAAATGGTTTGGTCGCTGTTGGGTGATCTCCAGGTACTAACATTTATTACTGGACTGTCATCCATTGTTTAGCATATGCCTAGGAGGGAACTTGGATACACGCCTGGGACCCCATTATTTTATTTTTTATTATTGAGCTCGCATCTCCTAGTAATTGGTTGGTCACTTTCATTGCCTCGCCTAACAAATTTGGTAGTAACTGGCATGGCCCCTTTGATTAATTTGTAATTGTGCATGACAACAATTGTTGGCGTGGCTAACAATGTGAGGATATGAGACGTGACATGAAACAGTTATTGGTGGTTGACATTGTGACGATATGAGACGTGACATGAAACGGCTGCTAGCTTCCTTCCATTCCCGCAAACTGAGTGAGTTTTAAAATTGTTTCTATCCTCTAAAAAAATTCCATGTTGCCACGTTTGTGTGCATGTCTGGAAAACACACATTCACAAGACAACAAAATAGGATAAACAACAGGACACGCGATGTGAAAAAAAAATTCAAGACCAAAAGATAAGAATGGACGACAGAATATGCTACGTGCAAATTACTTTCAAGGGAACAAAATAGGGTATAGACAACAGGATACGCCCCATGCATTTATTTTGCATTATCATGCATGATGTGAGGTCTAGTTGAGATTGATGCAATCATATGTAGGATAACCTGCAAGCCAATGAAGTTATTTTTGGGAGTATTAAGGAACACGTCATTGATTTTTATAAGATTATTATGAAGGGTAAGGTTTAACTGATGTTTTTCATTTTTCTATCTCTCTTTCCTATAAAACACCTTATGATAGAAACTGTAATTGGTTGCTAGTAATCATTTTATGGAAAATTAACGATCAGTTCTGCTAGTGGGGCTTCTTCTAACTCTTTCCAATTTACATGGTACTTGTAAAGACAATGCTTCATAGTTTGGAAAATTTGTGGTTACAAATAAAATTCTCCTTTTCAAGAATATTGGGCTGTCTTAAATTTCTGCCCTATTTAAATATCTAGGTTAATAAAATGTGTAAAGCAATAAAAAATAATCTAGACAGACAAATTAGGATCAATATTAAATGATTGAAACAATTATTATAATAAATATGAACCGGCCCCCTATTTGGGTATAGAGTTTGACCGTTGATAAAAATGCCATGATGGAGATGTTAGGGCTCTGTTTCTTTAAATGTCGAATGATGATTGTCACTGACTTGTAAAATTTGATTGTTGATTGTTGATTGTTGATTGTCTTGGTTATTTCTTTTAGGTACATGGGTGATTTTTTATGTGTTGACCTTAACTTGGTGTAAAAACTTGAACTTGTAGACCTGATTTGGTAGGATTTTGCTGTCTAAAGCTAATTTGCTTGTCTTTATGCTAGGGATTTGATAAGAGAGGCAACGTTTATAAGCACCTTTATAATATTTTAATTTGTGAGAGTTATGTTCCTCTTAGATTCAATGTCACTAGATTGCAGTTGAGAAGTGGGTTAAATATGTTCATAGAATGATGATACACTACTAATGTGATATCTTTTGGCCACTTAATTTAATTCATGAATGTGCATTCTAGCTATATTATATGTTACATTTGTATTAATGACCGTCTTTAAATACACCACCCTAGCAAGCAATTTGAAATTATTTATTTTAGTTGACTCACGACTAGTGAAAATTGAATGAAATGAACTTAAATTTTTGAATTCAAATGTTTGGAGTTTAGATCCACGTGTGGAGATGGTTTGCATTGAATTCATATGTGGCCTTGAATTAGGAAAGGAAACAGAATATTACATGATTGAATTCATTTAATATTTTGTTTCCATATGCACAAAGTTTGGGCTTTAGTTCCATATGCCTATCGTGACCCTCCCCAAAACGTTATTTATTTTTTGTATTCTAACATGGATAATATTTGTATGAGTCAATTTTGATATTGTGACATTAGAAATTAGTTAGTAGAGTTAAAGTTTTCATTTATTATGATTATGTATTTGAATTTTGCTAGGGATGGATTTGTTGATTTTTGTCTTGTGTGATATTTCTAATAGAAGTGGAATTCAAGATCACTACTTAAGTTGCAATGTAGGTTCTAGAGTGGGACTTCCAAGCAACTAGTTATATTCTTTTACCTCGTTGGTATGATCAAGATTCGTTGCTTCACCATTTTACATAGATGATTTTGTGTTGTGGTCACAATGATGATATTCAGTTATAGTTGGTTAATTACATTTGATGAGTTTTATTGATTTATTTATCGATTTGGTGTTATTGTCAAGTATCGAGGTTGATTGCCTAAGTCCTAAGGTTATTACTTGTGACATCTAAACCTAAATTATAAAATATAAACTATCCTAAATGTAAGCCTACTTTAATCTCCACTATGAGGGGCCATGGGATGATTGTGGATTTAATTGCAAAAAAACATTTAAATTTAAAGCTCATAAGGAAATGATACTTCACATTTATGCCACAATTTATTGTCCCTACAAAATGACATGCTAAGACATCATAAGACATTATGAAGTATCTAGTGTTCATTGTAAGGTTACCATATACCTTGAAGTGCTTGTTAAAAATACATGTTTTCAAACCTTTGATATCTTAAAAGAAATTCAAGTTTTCATAGCTATGTTTGCAGTTGAATTAACAACATTTAATAAGATTATTTATGTATAATAAATTGTAGGTTTTAAAAGACCATTCTTTGCAATCAACATTTAATTTGTCCAAATATAGTTTAAAATCCAAGAAAAGTGAGAAAGCAATAAAAGAACAAACTCGGTTCACATTTTCATTGTCTCATCACGTGAATATCAATTCTTTCTTATTTTCCCCACCCAATCTCAAAACCTTGTATCTTTTCCAGCCTACATTTCATTTGTCCAATTTTACTTTAAAACCCTAGACGAGTGAGAAAGCAATATAAAATAGTGTTGGTTCACATTTTCACTAACTTGCCATGTGAATATCATTTCTTTACTTTCTCCCTCAACTGATTCAAAACCCGACGTGTTTTCCCACTTGCATTCCATTTGTCTAGTTTTACTCTAGGACCCTTGCCAAGTGACATACCTAACAAAAAAAGAATTGGTTTACATTTTCACTGACCCATCACAGAAATATCATTTCTTTACTCTCTCCCCAACTCGATTTCAAAACCCTATGTGCTTTCCAACTTGCATTTCATTTGTGCAATTTTACTTTAAAACCTTTGCCAAGTGAGAAACTAGTAAAAGTAGTAGATTTGGTTAACATTTTTATTGACCCATCATGTGATTTTCAATTGTTTATATTATCCTCCAATACAAAGTTAATAATTCATACTACTCCCCATGGACTCCACCCTTTACCTTTAAACAAAACACCGTGTGTTTTCCAACATGCACCCACTTCTTGTGTCTATTTTTAAAAACTGTGCAACAAAAAAAGAACCAGTTAAGCATATTTAGTCATTTGTTACCTTAACATCGTTTGTTTACTCTTCATTGTGGAATCCACCATTTTCTTTTCAACAACAAAACATACATTTTCAAAACATGCAGAGTTTTCAAGCACACATTGTTTTTGACACCGACCTTCTACATTTGAATAACAAAAAATTACATAAAAAATATAAGGCTTCTACATTGAAGTTGTTTATTTTCCTCCTCATTGATTATATTCTGTGCCAAAACCTATCATCACCTTTCATTTCATGCCTTCCATCACATCCACTGTCACAAAAAAAAAAGTACTTGTTGACGAGTCCCTCATTACAATGGTATGTAGTATTTTATATGGTGATATGTATGTATTGATGTCTTAGACATGCCATTTGTAGGGAGAATAGCCACATCCCCGTTTTATATGGTGATATGTATGTATTGATGTCTTAGAAATGTTGTTTTGTAGGGAATAGCCACATCCTTGTTTTATATGATGATATGTATGTATTAATGTCTTAAACATGCCGTTTTGTAGGGAGAATCGTCACATCCCACATTTATAAATTTTACCATGAAAAGAATGATATTGATAATATTTACTTGGATTGAAAAAATCATGTTAAACTTAGGCTAGAATCATTGTTGATCATGGGTAAGAGGAGAAACTAGAATTTGTTTGTATTTTAAAAGATTAGTTTTGACTTCTTTTTAATGTGTTCTTGGAGAATTTTGAGGTTATCGAAAATTCATGCCCAAATTTCTATGTGATTTTTCATTGTGCAACTGATATAATGAAGTTATTTTTGGCATTCTATCCTTGTAAAAAGTATGAAAGCTTGGGTATTTACGAAGAAAGCTTGTTTTAATAGAGGTCTATTGAGGTTTGAATGTGAAATAAGGTTGAAATTTTGAATAATAGTGGGAATCCATCAAACTTGATGCAAAAGATTATGGTTTCTTTAATTGTAGAGTTCTAATATTCATCTTCGGGCATCCCCATTTCTTTGGTATGTATGTTTTGATCCACTTTGCTTTTTAAACACTAAAATTAACAGAGATATGTTCCCTAGTAAATAAGTTGTATAATTTTCACAATATATGCATGTATACAAAACACATAATCTTTGAGTTGTTATTTTTCTCTAATAAAATTTGGTCATGTTTTGTGTGTTTCCTCCACATGTAAATTGCAGATATTCCATTTTGTAGATGAATATTCTTATATTTGAAATGATAGTAATAGTTTTGGCTTGTTTGTGTCTTCATTGTACTTCATATTTCATTATAAACTCTTGAGAGCCTGATAGGTAATTTTCATTTAGAAATCAATTTATTATAGCTTTTGGGCGATTGAGTTCTCTAGACACCTAAAATTGTCCTAGCCTAATTAAATAAATTTTATCCTAAATCTTCTATTAATTAAATAGATTATTTATTTATTTAATTAATTCATTTATCTTCTTCTAGCCTTTCCCTATTTATTTAAATTATCTTCTCCCTAAATTAAATAAATATTTTATTTATTTAATTGGTCCCACTTCCTCTATTAATTAAATACATTTTTATTTATTTAATTAATTCATTAGCTTTTTCACTCTATGACACATGTTATTTATCTCTTAATTTTTCTCTACTTGCCCCCTTCATTATTTTATTAGTTTTCCTACCTACCCTCTAATCCTAGCTAACCATTTATTCTTTCACCTCTTAATCCGATCCCTCAATTTTCTAAGGTGTTCTCTATATAAGAGGATTCCCTCATCCTTATCAACCCTAATAAGCAATCTAGCAATCTGACAATCTAGTATTGGAGCTTACTTTTTGCGTTCTAGCATTCTTATCTTACATCCATCATATTTAAAATCTCCATTTTCTCATAGCCTTTGTGAGTGCTTCTGAGAGCAATATTATCACAAAACACAAATCTTGAGGAATAGGAGTGCAATGGAGTATTTTTTCTCTGTAGCATGCATGTGTGTTTCTATGCAGATTTTGGTCTGCATTGTGTGCATTTTGCAGGTACTCTATTGAGGATGTTGAAATAAATGTGGATCTTGTCCCATAAGATTTCAGATATATTTTTCTCCATCCACAAGTTCCTCTAGAGGCTTTGGCTTGAATTTATAACTATGATTTGTCATTGATAGGGTGAGTTTAAATTCTCATTATTACATTTAGATACAAAGTGAATCCTTTCTTGGTTTAATATTGATTGGAAATGGGCATTGAGTAAGGTTAGTACGGGTTTATAGATCCATGTTATGTAAAGTGAGTTTCATTAGTGATTGTAAGGTTATATTGAATTTTGAGTTTTTATTGTCACCCTATAATCTCTTAAGATAGGGGTAATATGACCTTGTCACTTGAGCACTAATTAGGATGCCTATGGGTGATTGTAAGGTTATATTAAATTTTGAGTTATTATGAAAACCATATACTTTCTTAAGATAGGAGTAATCCAACCCTACCACTGGAGCACCATTTAGGTTCCCTAGCTTAGATGGTTGGAATCCTTAGTTTGTTGGCTAGTTCATATGGTTTATTGCTATAATTTTCGTTATAGTTACCTAAGAGTACCAAAGGATTTTAACCCCTTTAGATTTGTGGCATGAATACAACCTTCTTATATTTCCTTATGTTTTTTCAAGGTGAAGGTCTAGGATCAAATGAAATGGCATAGTTTCCTTCTTATTTGACTTTTTTATGTATGGTGAATTGATGTTTGTTGATCTTGTGACACTAATAATTAACTTTGTAAGTTTCTTGGCTTGAAGTTTGGCTTACGATAACCAAAACTTCCCTAATATGTGGTCATTATTTGTAGAAATGGAAATGGGATTATTGAGGACTTCTTTTTGGTACTATTCCATGGGTCTTCATTGTTGGTGTGATGCTTTAAATGTGTAACATGATACAAACTACTAAATAGCCACAAATCTATTCTAGAATGCTATCTAATCTAAAACACACTAAATGAAAAAATAAAGAGAGAGTGTAAGTGATGATAAACAATAAAGTTTATACTTGCATGATATTAGCTACTCCCATGGGTTCCATTTTGTTCTATCTTTTGTGATCTAGTTGTTGTTGTATGAATATTGCTCTCAGAATAGTGCACTTATGGTTTCAAGATGACAACGCAAGAATGGACTTTTGTGGTGTATGGAATGCAAAATGGATTTTAAATCCTATGAATGCAATGATAATGGATATGAAAGGATGGATATGTTAATGTGATAAAGTTGATGATGTTGGTAATGAAGCTAATGTTCTAATGCTTAAGCTATGATGCAAATGAGGGAGAGCCAAAGGCACACTTTTAGAATTTCTTTGCTTGCTTGAAAACTAGAATTCTTGAATGCTCTAAAAATGCACTAGTAACTAGCCTATAATGCAAACTGAAGGCTTCCTTTTATAGACTTTTGAGGGCTTGATCTTAGGTGTCATGAGATCAATGACAGAGAAGAAGTCATCAATGAAGTGTATGGCTAGGATTGAATTAGTTAGGTGTTGAAAGAGAAAGGAGGAGAATGTTCCTCCTACATTGGCAAGGTGGAGGGATAGGTGGAAGAATGAGACACGTGTCATGATGCTCACCTTGACCAAGGAATGAAGAAGATGGATTAGGACTCTGGTTCATTAAAGTTTAGAGAAAGACTAATAATTTATAAGACGCTTGGCTCATGATTCAACTTTCACCAAGGTGAGGTGGAAAGACAATTAGAGAGGAAATAGGATGAGTGGAGGAAGAATAGGATGTGAGATGCCACATAAGATTCCACTTCCTTTTGACTAGGGAGGATGTTGAAGCTAATTAGCTAATTAAATATGAATAATATTTAATTATTTTAGCCACGTGGTGATGAGGTGACATGATGATGTGGGAGGTGAGATGTAAAGGTGACATGGATTTTAGGATTGAAGACTTAGCTTAGATGGATAATTAAATAATTTAGGATTATTTAACTAGGATAAAATTTAGAAGAATTTAGATTATTTAATTAAATAATTAATATTTAATTAATAACGTTTTAGAAAAATAAGACAATTGAATCGAATAATAAATTATTTAATTTATTTAGTGATAGAGGAATAAAACTCGTAAATAAATCATTAATATTTATTTAATTATCTCTAGTCATTTCTAGGTGTATACATTTTGCCCCTCTTTGAGACAATGTGTTTTGTCATGTTGTTTCAGAGGAAAATAAATCAAGTCTCAATTTACCCCTAATGTCAATATGATGTAGATGATATGCCCCCTCGAGAGATCGATTAGTGAAAAATTTGAAAATTTGGGGTGAAGGATGAAGAAGGTTGAGCGATCTCATGAATGAGAAAGTATAAGTAATGGGATAAAGAAAGTAGGTAGAAGTAGGCTCCAGATTGGTGAATTGATGCACCAACAATAATAGTCAGTACACCTCCAATTAGGGTTAAATGGGGTATATATAGAAAGGTTGGGTCCACATCCAAGTCATTTTCACACGTGGACTTTGGAGAGTGATTGGTGGGAGAAGAGTGAGTGAGCAAAGCAAAGTGTTGTCAGCGAAGATGGTGATTCTGATACACAAACATTGTTTCGAGTGCGTCTGTCACTTCGAGCGCCTCGAGGAGTATAGTCTCCCAGTACGTATATTTGTACTTTGGTTGATTTTGAGCATTTAATGCTAGGTCAAAGTTTTTGTTTTTGAATGCACAATTTTTTTTTAGCGCTTTTATTCAATCTTTTAGTGCTTTTGCTCTAAAATTGCGCATATAAGGTATTAAGTAGCGCTTTTGAATCATTTTGTAATGCATTTGTTAAGAAATAACACATTTTTGTTGTCTTTTAGTGCTTTTGCGATTTTAGCACATATGCTCTGTGTTTTAATGCCTTCGTTAAGATTTAGTGCTTTTGCAATTTTGGTGCATATGCATGATATTTTAACGTTTTTGCATGATAAAATGACACTTATGATTTAGTTGCATAGATTTGTCGGTTTCATTGATAAGTTGACATTGATGGCAGTCAACTAATAGGGTTTCAGTGAGATTGATGGAATCTTCAAAGCACTTATAGGTTAGGTAGTTGTGTACTTGGTAGGTTAAATAGGATAGATGTAACTTGTGTGATGATTAACACCTATAGCTATTGAGTAATTGTAGGAGGATTTAGATATCATGATGTCTATGGAGCAATTCCTAAAGATAATATTTGGGAGTTAGAAGTGTGTAGGCTCGTGTGATATTTTGTATGTGATGTACATGCCAAAGATTCAGATGAACAGAGGATTGTTAACTGCACTTGTGGAGAGGTGGCATAGTGAGCATAACACCTTCCATTTGCCTATTGGTGAGATGTTGGTGACATCAGAGGATGTATATAGGATTTTGAGAATACCCATATTAGGTGAGCTAGTACAGTATGATCATCATGAGAGAGGTCGTACTATGACATTACGTAGAGTTTTTTATGATGAGGACATAGAGGGTCTAGAGGTGAGATGGGATGATATGGTAGAGTATTATGAGCCCTTGCCCTCAGTACTAGCAGGTTTGATTGGAGGCTTCATATGCCTAGGTAGGAGATCATGTAGACTACCTATTGGATGGGGACATATCTTAGAGAGGATGGTGATAGATGGGACCTGATATGCATGGGGCATTTTCTTATTAGCACATTTATATCATGATATTCATCAATTTCTCTATGATAGGACAACTAGTTTGTTAGTCGGAGTCATGTTACTACAGATTTGGTCATGGGAGTTGTCTGAGGTGAAAAATGACGACAAACTATTGCAAAACCACAAGGATCCAACTACAAACAATCTTAGTTCCACAATAAAAGATTCACCATACACCAATGAAGAAACCTAAGAACATGCAAATTAACAAATTGAAACAATAATACCATTCACATGTCAAGTAGGGTGTGATCTCCATTGTCTCCTATATCCATTGATCTCGTTTGATATATTTGCTCTCAAATTTTGTATTGTGCACAAGAGCTCAACAAAGAATGAATTGTGATTGTAAAGTTGCTTGATTGCTTGAAGGCTTGATAAAATGCATTAGGATTGGAAGGATAAAAGAATCTTCTTATATAGAAGACCCTTTAGAAAATGAAGGGATAATATTAAGAGGTGAAAAGATAAATGGTTGGCTAGGATTAAAAGGTAGGTAAAAGAAATAATAAAATAATAAGAGGGTGGGTAGAGGAAAATTAAGAGATAAATGACATGTGTCATGAAAGGAAAAAGCTAATGAATTAATTAAATAAATAAAGATTTATTTAATTAATAGAGGAAGTGGGACCAATTAAATAAATAAAACATTTATTTAATTTAGGAAAAAAATAATTTAAATAAATAAAAAATATTTATTTAAATAAGCAAAGGCTAGAAGAGGATTAATGAATTAATTAAATAAATAAAACTCTATTTCATTAATAGAAAGCTCATGATAAAATATCTAAATAAATAAAATATTTATTTAATTAAGCTACAGAAACATATTGCAATTATATAGCTGGTGTGCATGTGGTTCACAGGAGCAAGACAACCATATATTTATGCTTATCATGATTTAGTATCCCAGCCTAAGCTGGGAAAGCTGGAGTATTGGAGGCATGTGATGGATAACATTTATACAATGACATGGAAACCGTATGTAGATTGTGAACCATGGGAGGACAATGATTTATATTTTCCAGTCATGATGGTTCATAGGGCAGACACCCTATGTTATAGAGAGGTACCTAATTACTCATGTATACCGACAATTTGGCGGGACATAGGGGATGCCCCAAGGCACAACAGAGTATGCACGAACATACAAGGAGAGATCAAATTGGGGTCCTTATGTATCGTTCGAGATAGAACGGGCCAAGTTTTTGTCACTACCATTATAAACATGGGACTTACGACCTCATGTGATAGATGCCAAGATGACACCAGATTATGTACAATATTTTGTAGAGCATCATTTTCCTACACTCACAGGTCCTAGAGAGATTCCTACCAGATTCGATGATGATGATGAGGATGATAGATCGAGCAAGAGGAGGCACAAAGGTGCACAACAAGGAGGGGAAGATGATGGAGATGGGGGTAGGAGATGTAGAGGCGGGAGGGGTGGAGGCAAAGATGGAGGAGATGATGATGAGGATGGAGATGAGGGACCATAGTTGGTTCGAAAAGGAGAGTAGCCAAATTCCCTCCTCTGATACAGGCACATGATCAGCCAGTGGCATAGGTCCAACAGCTCAAAAGAGCCCAGCCTGGTGAGGCTTTGAGATGGAGAGATTGCAGCCTTAAGAGCCCAGATAACACAATTACAGGCACAAATGATGCAAATACCTCATCTTCAGAGAGATACATGATCTTACAGTTGAGAGGGTTACCTCTATTGAGTTCTATGGTAGGGCAGAGACATTGATATATTAGTTACAACAGAGTGCAACTCATGGGACCATTGGCGACACCATCAGAGAGATGGTTTTGGTTGGGAAGGAGATACTCTATTGGAGATCTTTATATGAGCAAATAGTACTTCTTGACCAAAGAGTTGAGAGTTTTGTCGAGACTTCGCATGGGAGATCAAGGCGTGCATGTACTGAGAGTGCAGGAGTCATGGGACCACATCCTCAAGGAGGAGATCCAAGGGCAGGTCCTTTGAGTGCGGTTCAATAGAGATCCACGACTTTAGGTGGCAACTGTTCATAGATGGTGACTTGATTGATTCATTTTTTATGTACCATATTTTGACTCGAGATACTAATGTTGATACTATCGTATAATTGGACATTTTTTTTTTTTTTTAATGATATGCTGAGGACATTGATGGACTCGATCTATGACTTTTATGAGTTGCTTTTATTAATGCATGTTATGTGATGATACCTATGATGATGATGATGTTTCATGATTTAGATGATGATATGATTTCTATGCATGCATGCTTATGATGATGACCTATTCATGATGTTATTATATTTATCGCATGATGATTTTATATAATGATGTTCATTTAAGATATTGATGATCACATGATTATTATGGATGTTTGATTTTGATAGATTACAATTTATTACTTATGTGATGATGGTGACGTTATAAAGTGGTTTGTATGTGCATAAGATATACATGAACTTATATAGGAGATGAATATGAGATTTATTTAATGTTTATGTATAATGTTATTTAGTGATGTATGATGCCTTATATGATAAAATGAAATGGATGCATAGTATAGTAATAACACATATGTTTTATATACAATCTATTATGATCCTATATGTACATGATTGACTTGTTTATATGATGACATAGTTAACGATAACAATCCTTGGTGGACAGATATACATGTGAGATAGAAAATTATGATGAACTAACTACTATCTTGATGAAAAAATGGTGAAAACTAAATGGTTAAAAATTAACAAAATGAGAAACTAAAATGAAATGATATATATATTTATTTTATCCAAATATACTCAATCATAAAATGTTAATGACTTCAAGAGAAAAACCATTGATATCATACCATGAATAAAGGATAGCATTATGAATGAAAAATACTTATAATGAATGATAATAAAATGCAACACTTAATCTAAATGCATGTAATGAAATGTCATCTTGTCCCACATGTTTTTGTAGTAATTTTCATTATTGAGCTTTTAAAATGTTGTAAGAAGATACAAGCACCTAGGTATAATTAAACCAAGATGACCCGAGTATCTCTTACATGGATTTTGATTTAGCAAGTTAATACAAGCATCTAGGTATAATTAAACCAAGATGACTTGAGCATCACTTGCATGTATCAACAAACAAGAATTATACTTTTTCATGTTTAGACCCATAATATCCTCAATGATCTTTTACCAATCATGTCCTTAGACAAGTATCCAAATTACTAAAGTATAATCCATAGACAACAAACAAATAAAATAATCATGCTTCATCATAGCTCCTCTAGTCCCAGACATCCTCGAGTAGCATAGGAAACATGATAACAAAAATCAAGACACAACCATTGAACCTTCTTGTCATAGATATGTTTTCTTGTCATAACATATGTGATCATCCTAATAGATGTTTTGATGTGGATAGTTATAATCTAGTGCATGTCAATGTTAAATGTTCAATGTCAAGATTTTTGTTGAAATCTCATTGTTATGTCATTCCTTGTCTAGAGATAATATCGACATCCAGATTGTTATCCTCTGAAATGGGACATCAAGGATCCAATTCTAACCAGGTCGAGGATTTGACCCTAGTCGAGGAAAAGACCAATTTATTATGGATGGAAGGAATATGGAGGGATGGATGAAATTTTTTATTATGAAATGGATGGAACATGAGTAAGCCAACCATGATAGAAATTTATTGGTGGGATATATAAAGTGGGCATGGATAAGATATGGATAGGATTATTTTTATTAGGGATATGTACAAGGAATGCAAATAGGGTGTTTATTATGGATATGTTCAGATGGATAAGGTTAGGGATAGCATAATGGATAGGATTATGGATATATACAACAGTTGTGGATACAAATGAGGACTAGGATCCTAATAGACGAAGGAACTAGTTTATCACAAGTAGCGCCTATTTCCAAGTTTTCACCACTTGCTTTTATTGCACTTTTTATTGTTCTTTGATTGATTGACTGATTGATTTTGTATTTTTTTATTTTTTTGATGTAATATGTGAAAATTAGGGTTTCACCCAATTAAGATAATAAAAACATTATTTTTTCTTACGGACCATTAAATGAGGGAAATATAGAATTTGATAGATCTAGTCTTGGTAGATCTAGATTCTGATAAGATTCCAAGGGTTTTAGATATGCCTTTTCTTTCCCTTTAAATTGAATTGAATTAATTAAAGATGTTGATATTATGGTAAATGTATAGATATTGAAGATATTGGGCATAAACAATGAGCTAAAATCATCACACGAAGCCACAAACTTGGATTTGAGTAATAGATGAAGATTTGGATATGCTCCTTGAAATTCGACCTAAATTGTCGGGATTGTGGTGGTGGTCGCCATGGTCCTCTGAAATTCCCACCATAAAAAAGGGAACTTGGTTGTCTCTACAAAAACTATCGATCCTACCGAACACAACTCTGTACTTGTTCCTGCACATAGTGAAAGGGGAAATTGGCTGGGAATAGGGGTTTTCCTAAGTCAAACCTCGATTTAGGAATTAACCTTGAATGAAATAATGGAAACATATACCTTAGATATGCAATTCTTGTTGATGATGCTTTGCTTCTTGAATGCAATCACATATGTTGTATGAAATGGCATGAACATGACAAAATCCTAATCACACATACACACACATGCTTGCATATGAATGATGTAATTTTTCTCCACAATGACTGAATCAAGAATATAAAACCTTGAAGATCTCTAAAAACTACTTGATGATGAATGCTCCATGGATGAAAGAATGTCTGGAATTGATTAATTGGAGTATTAGAATGGATCAATGAAATTACCAAACATCTTTATATAGGGGTATCTAGGTCATTTACCAATTAGGTCGACCTCCAACAATCATGCAAAGCCACGAAGATGGATTCCCGTTAGAGAGATTGGACCCCTCCCCTATTTAAAAATTGTGCCCTACTAAGAGGGACCACAATAAAGCCCTAGGGAGAAGGGTACCCCTCCTAGAAGTCTATCAGTGGGTGTACCTGGTACCAAAGCTGGAGAGAAGGCACAAAATAGACCTAGATAGGCAATGAGGATAGGACATGCTAAAGTAGGGGCACAAACATGAGTTGTAAATTGGCCCGATGATAATTTCTGATGCTGCATTTCATTTTTTTGCATTTTTGCCCCTTGCATTAGGGTTTTCCAAATAATCAGTATAAATTTTTTGAAGATGCATATTATTGATGGGATCATCCAACAACTCACCTTCTAGTGTGGACAATTGATAAGCCCCTAATCCATAAGCAGCCACAATAACATAGGTACCAAGCCAATTTGATTCAAATTTCCCCTTCTTCTTACTATCCTGATGATTCCTTATATTCTCCTTAAGCACTAGATCACCAACTTGAAAAATGCGGGGCTTCACTTTGTGATTGTAACTCCTGGACATGTGTTGTTGGTAATATTTGAGATGATTCAAAGCATTTTGACGTTGCTCATCGAACAACTCAAGTTTGTGTAGTCTAGACATAAGATATTGTTCATTTGGAATTAAGCATTTTAGTGATACTTGAACAGAAGGTAACTCAACCTCTATGAAAAATATGACTTCTAAACCATAGACAAGGGCGTAATGTGTGGCACCTGTGGGTGGGTGGATACTCATGTGGTAAGACCATAAGGCAGAGTTTGACCAGACATTCCAATCATGACAAGCATAATTGACTATCTTCTTCAAGATTTTCAAGATTGTTTTGTTTGAAGCCTCGGCCTGTTGTTTCTTTGAGGGTAGAGGGATTAGAAAAGTGGTGTTGGATGTGGAATTTGTCACAAATCTCTTTAACATCCTAATTCTTTAAAGGTCTTCTATTATCAATGATAATAGAAAGAGGCATTCTATAACGACAAATGATATAACTCAGGATAAAGGAAACAACATGTTTGCCTGTGACAGTGGTGAGTGGAATGACTTCAATCCACTTTGTAAAATACTTTATGGCGGTTATGATGAATTTGTGGTTGTGTGAAGAGGATGGATGAATCTTGCCCACAAGGTCGAGTCCCCATTGACAAAAAGGCGAAGGAATTGCTAAAGGTTTTAGCTCTTGAGCCGGTGCATGTATAAGATTGCTATGTATCTGGCAATTCTTACACTTGCAAAATCATATGCATTTGTCTCCATACTTGGCCAATAGTACCATGCATGCATGAGTTTCTTAGCCAAGTAGGACCACTAGAGTGTGTTCCACAGATGCCTTTGTGAACTTTCTTTAAGACAATTTGATATTCATCATTTTCATGACATCCGAGGAGAGCACCATCGAAACCTTATCGATAAAGGCTATTGACAATTATAGTATAACAAGCATCTTAATAGATGAAGGTTCTTTCTTGGTTATTGGATAGGTCGAGTGGTAGGCTATTTTCTTTCAGGTATGTATAAATTTTGCCATATAAAGGGGAATCGGGTCCAACTAAATGACAAGTAATGCGAGATTTAGAATCTTCATATGTAGGAGTAGATAGTTTCTCTACCAAGAACTCATAACACACTTTTTTTTTTGGTATATCAAGGAGTGAGGCAATTGTTGCCATGGTATCTACAACTTTGTTGTCCAATATCGGTATTTGCTCAAAATGAATGTGTTGGTATTATGGATGTGTTGCATTGGTTTTGTCATTGATGTCAACACTTATCAACACTTATCTTTCTAAAGATCTTTGGTTATGTTCACCAGCAAGTTCAGTGACTTATGCACAGTCACCAGTATCTGGTTCACCGACAGGTTATATTGTTCACCGACATTGAGGATGACTTGTTATCATCTAGAGATTACTTGGTTATGTCGAAGACATGGTTTGGACACTTGGTTTTGGTGATTTGGTTATTGATTTAATCGAGTTGGCATATTTGTTGTTATTGGCAAATTGGTCTAGGTTATGAATTGACATGCATTATCTATCCCGAATCAGCACGACACATTATGGAGATGATTTATTGATTGATTATTATTGTAAATGCATTGAGCCGACATGATGCATCACATATTTCATTTGTAATTGATTTTATTGTAATATTCTTAGTGAGCCAACCTACACATTTGGTCTTAAGTTTTGGTATATATGTAAGATCTCATTTGTGAGATTATGTGGTAGAGGAATGTAATAAGGTATTATAAGGTTGTGATATTCGGTATATGCGAATATAAGAAGAGCTACTCACATAGACATCATTTGAAGATTCAAGGAAGGTTTGAAGAAGACAATCAGATCTTAACCGGTACTAAATCCAACATATGAAGATGCTATTTTAAGCAGTACATTATCATTGGATTTAACCATCCAATTGTAGTCAGCGTGACTCTCATTTTGTGATTGAGTAGTGAGCTCTAGGCAGTTGGCCTTTCTGCATGTGCAAACCCCATTTGTACACACATACTATCTGCAGTAGTATCATCTGATTGTGGGTAAGGTTTCCCACCGTGGTTTTTCCCCTTACAGGGATTCCACGTACAAATATATGTGTTATGTGTTGTGGATGTTATTTCTCTTTCTATTTCATGCATTATAATTTACCGGTAATGTTATTAACTGTTAAACTGTCAACCGACATTAAGTTTGGTTTACTGATATTATGCATCAAGTTTGATTAAGTTATATTTGGATTCAAATTGATAGACAACTGATTCACCCCCTCTCAGTTGCCTCTGGGTCCTACCAATTGGTATCAGAGCTAAGTCCTGTTTTGTAGAAGTTTAACAACTTGAGGAGATTCTATGACAACTAACTATTTCAGGAAGGACAATCTGAAACTTGATGGAACTAACTATGGTATATAGAAGATAAGAATGAAGACAAATCTGAATTGTATTGGAAGAGACATATGGGATGTTACAAAGAATGGCTATGTTGGTCCTACACAGACTCAACCTAATCCACCAAACTTGGCTAAAGATTAGGAGAATGATTGCAAAGCAAGAGAATCACTTTTGAGCACATTGTCAAATCAACAAATGATGGGATTATCAGACCGATCTATTGCTAAATCTATTTGGGATAAATTGGAGACATTGAATGAAGGAGATACCACTGTCAAAATTGCAAAACTAGAATGCTTCCGGGTCAGGTATGAAAATCTGAAAATGGAAGAAGATGAAAGAATTTTTACTTTTATGAAAAGAGTTAATGAAATTGTTTTGGGTATACAATTTTGTGGAGGATCCTTAAGTGAAAATGAGATTGTTTCTAAAGTTTTAAGAGCATTGCCACCGACATATAAAATGAAAGTAACTACTATTAATAAGTTGAGAACAATGCCTAATACATCAGTATCTAGAGATACTTTGGTTGGAAAACTTCCAACTTTTGAACTTGAGGAATTTGGTCATGTTGCTACAATTAAGATAGATTTAGCTTTCAAATCATCATCATCATCTATAGCATCATCATCATCCTTTGAGAAATCTGATTGGAAAGCACTTTATGCAAAAGAACTTGAAGACATCAGAAAGGAAAATGAAGAACTGGAAGAACTTGAAGCACTATTCGCAAGGAAAATGCCTAAAGGTCCAGTTGGAAGTAAGTATGAAGGTAAAGCACCATTTAAATGTTTTAACTGCAATAAAATTGGTCATATGGCATCTAGGTGTCCTGATAGACATGCAAGAATGAGAGAAGAAGCTAAAAGAACATATAAGCCTAACCCTGAATATCACAGATGTAGATTTAAGAAGAATAGAGACAGATCATGCTATTATGCTGATGAAGGAGTTACTGATGATTCTGATGAGGAACTGACAAAAAATGGATGGGCTTTTGTTGCAATAACAGAAGATCAACCAGAACCTACTGTACAACCGGTAGAGCATGCCCTGGCAGCTAAAATTGAAGAAAAGGATGAATGGATCATTGATTCTGGATGTTCACATCATATGACTGGTGATAAAAGTAAATTCTTAACCTTTCAGGAATACAATGGAGGTCTAGTAAGATTTGGGGATGATAAAGCTTGTTTGATCAGAGGAAAAGGTAGTATATCTTTTGATGGTAAGCACAATACTGACAACTTTATTATGTTGAAGGTTTGAAGTATAATCTTTTGAGTGTTGGTCAATTAGTTGAAAAGGGATTTCAGTTACAATTCAAGAATGGTAAATACAAAATCATGAACATAACTGGTTTGGAAATTGCAACCGGTAATCAGACTAGAGGTAATATCTTTCATTTGAATAATAATGAGAAGACATGCTTGATTGCACATATTGATGAAAGTTGGTTATGGCATAAGAGACTTTGTCATGTAAATTTTGATTGCATTGTAAAGATCAGTACAACTAAGGCAGTAAGGGATTTACCTAAGATTGTCAAACCTCACAATCCCGTATGTAAGGAATGTGAATTTAGAAAGCAAGTTAGAACAACTTTTAAGAGTGTTCCAGAGAAATCCAATAGTGTTCTTGATTTAATTCATACTGATTTATGTGGTCCGCAAAGAATTAGAAGTCTACAAGGAGATAGATATTTTATGCTAACCATTGATGATTATTCTAGAATGTGTTGGGTTACTTTTCTCAGGGAAAAATCAAAAGCTTTTGGGAAATTCAAACTATTCAGGCAATGGTAAAAAATGAAACCGGTAAGAAAATCAAATGTTTAAGATCAGATCAAGGAGGTGAATTCACATCTAAGGAATTTAATACATTCTTTGAAGTTAATGGAAGCAAAAGACAGTTATCAACACCTCGGACACCCCAATAGAATGGAGTTGTGGAAAGGAAGAACATAACTATTCTAGATGCAGCTAGAAGCATGATATCAGAAGAAAACCTACCTCATGTGTATTGGAGAGAAGCAGTGAATACATCGGTTTACACATTCAACAAAGTTCACATCAAAGGTGAAACCGGTAAGACCCCTCATGAACCATGGTTTGGTAACACTCCTACTCTTAAATATTTCAGAATATTTGGAAGCAAATATTACATTAGGAGAGATGAGTATGTTGGTAAATTTGATCCTAGAAGTGATGAAGGAATATTTCTTGGTTATTCATCTAAGAGCAAGGCATGTAGATGTTTTAATAAAAAATTGCAGAAAATCATTGAGAGTACAAATGTGAAGATAGATGAACAGTTCAAAGGTAATTCAAGATCTGTAGATTATGAACCAGCAATTGAGATGATCATAAATGAACCTACACTGAGTGCACTGGTACAGAATGTAGATCCAGTCACACCGACATCATCAGAGAATTCCACAGTGACTGAAGAACAGCAGCAAGTGAACACACCCAGGTATGTAAGATTGAATCACTCTGAAAGTCAGATAATTGGGAATAAGTATCAAGGTGTAATGACAAGAGGAATACCGGTAAATGAAGAGGTATGCTTAATTTCTTAAATTGAACCAGCAACTATTTTTGAGGCAAGTGATGATAAACATTGGATTAAAGCTATGGAAGATGAATTGGAACAAATTGAAAAGAATAACACATGGACATTGGTTCCTCGGCCTAAAAACAAAAATGTAATTGGAAGTAAATGGGTATTCAAAAATAAAATTAATGAAGATGGTAAGGTAATCAGAAACAAAGCAAGATTAGTGTGTAAGGGATATTCACAGAAAGAGGGAATTGATTACAATGAAACCTTTGCACCGATAGCTAGAATTGAGGCAGTCAGATTATTTCTTGCATTTGTAGCACACAAGAACTATAAAGTATATCAAATGGATGTTAAATGTGCTAATCTTAAAGAGGAAGTTTACATTGAATAACCTAATGGATTTTCTTTGACAAATGACAAAGATATGGTTTGCAGGTTAAGGAAAGCTTTATATCTTTTGAAGCTTGGTTACACTAAAGGTAATGCTGACAACAACTTATATTTCAAAGTGACTAATGATGACATCTTGGTTATTGAAGTCTTTGTTGATGATATCATTTTTGGAGGAGAAAATGGATTGTGCAAGGATTTTGCTAATAAGATGCAGGACGAGTTTGAAATGTCTATGATTGGGGAGATAAAATTCTTTTTAGGATTGCAGATTTCACAGACTGATAAAGGTATATTCATATGTCAATCAAAGCACTTGAAGGAACTACTAAAGAAATTGGGTATGGAAAACTCTAAACTGGTAAGTACTCCTATGACTACAACTGATAAACTATCATTGAAGGATGATTCAGCTCCTATTAATCCGACAAGATATAAATCTATGATTGGAGGTTTACTGTATTTGACATAAACAAGAACTGATATTATGAATGCAGTATGTATTGTTTCAATATTTCAGAGTAATCCTAAAGAAAATCATGAATCAACAGTAAAAAAGATTTTCCGGTATCTACAAGGCACAACAAATCTTGGTTTATGGTATCCTAAAGATGAAAATTTTGATTTATGTGCATACACCAATGCAAATTGGGTAGGAGATGTAGATGACAGAAAGAGCACCACCGACAGAGCATTCTTTCTTGGTAGCAGACTGATTTCATGGTTGAGCAAGAAACAGAGTTGCACATCATTATCAATAGCAAAATCAGAATATGTTGCAGCAACAACTAATTGTACTCATGTATTATGGATTAAATAAATGTTGAAGGACATAAAGGTAAAATGCAAAGAGCCTATAATCATTTATTGTGATAATTCAACAGCAATTGATATATCAAAGAATCCGGTATTTCACTCTAAAACTAAACATGTTTCTATCAAATACAATTTTCTGAAAGAGAATGTTGAAGCAAAGGAAGTAAAATTGGTTTATGTGAATACTAAAGAGTAGATTGCAGATATCTTTACAAAGCATTTACCTAAAGAAGCCTTTGAATATCTCAGAGAGCAGCTTGGGGTAATACCCTCACCGGTAGAGACTTAGACAGTTGAAGATTGGCATCAAACCGATAGAAATTAACAGAGAAACCTTTTTCCGGCTTTGATGGAGGAGAGCTACTTCTTAGGAGGAGTAGTTGGTTATAACAATTGGTATTTGTAATTAATTCTATGAACTGATTGTATATGGTTTTTTTATTGCTTTGGAATTTGATGTCAAAGGGGGAGAGATATCTATGGAAAAACTTTGTATTTAGGAATCATTATCTTAGGGGGAGAGATTATTCATTGGGGGAGTGATTATACAAATGCAGAGATGATTTGTATTTTGATCTTTGGTAATTGATCTCTTGGGGAGATTGCTGGTTTTTTATTTTTGGCATTTCTGCTTTGGCACTTAGATGGTTTTTCCATCTTGTGTTGCCATCAATGCCAAAGGGGGAGATTGTTGGTATTATGGATGTGTTGCATTGGTTTTGTCATTGTTGTCAACACTTATCTTTCTGAAGATCTTTGGTTATGTTCACCGACGAGTTCAATGACTTATGCACAGTCACTGGTATCTGGTTCACCGTCAGGTTATATTGTTCACCGACACTGAGGATGACTTGGTATCATCTAGAGATTACTTGGTTATGTCAAAGACATGGTTTGGACACTTGGTTTTGGTGATTTGGTGATTTGGTTATTGGTCTAATCGAGTTGGCATATTTGTTGTTACCGGCAAATTGGTTTAGGTTATGAATCGGCACACGTTATCTATTCCAGATCAGCACGACACATTATGCAGATGATTTATTGATTGGTTATTATTGTAAATGCATTGAGCCGACATGATGCATCACATATTTCATTTGTAATTGATTTTATTGTAATATTCGTAGTGAGTCGACCCACACATTTGGTCTTAAGTTTTGGTATATATGTAAGATCTCATTTGTGAGATTATGTGGTAGAGGAATGTAATAAGGTATTATAAGGCTGTGATATTCGGTATATGCAAATATAAGTAGAGCTACTCATGCAAACATAATTTGAAGATTCAAGGAAGGTTTGAAGAAGGCAATCAGAGCTTAACTGGTACTAAATTTAGCATATGAAGATGCTATTTTGAGCAGTACATTATCATTGGATTTAACCATCCAATTGTAGTCAGTGTGACTCTCATTTTGTGATTGAGCAGTGAGCTTTAGGCAGTTGGCCTTTCTGCATGTGCAGACCCCATTTGACACACATACTATTTGCAGTAGTATCATCTGATTGCGGGTAAGGTTTCCCATCGTGGTTTTTCCCCTTATAGGGTTTCCACATACAAATATTTGTGTTATGTGTTGTGGATGTTATTTCTCTTTCTGTTTCATGCATTAAACTTTACCAGTACTGTTATTAATTGTTAAACTGTCAACCGACATTAAGTTTGGTTTACCAGTATTATGCATCAAGTTTGATTAAGTTATATTTGGGTTGAAATTAATAGACAATTGATTCACCCCTCCCCCCCCCTCCTCAGTTGCCTCTGGGTCCTAACAGAATGATGACAAAATACTTCTTAAAGTCATCTACCATACGTTTGTATGAAATCAACTTCTCATCATTAACTTGATTGATCACTAATTGAGAATTTCCATAGACATTCAACTCTATTATTTTCCACTCTACTACCATCTTGATTCCAATGACTATTGCTTCACATTCAACCATATTATTTGTACAAGGAAATAGTAGTCTATAAGATTTGGGTATAGTATCTCCTTGTGGAGTAACAAAAAGAATACTAGCTCTTGATCCATGTTGTGTATAAGATCCATCAAAATAGTTTCCATAGTTGATTAGTTATATTAAGAATAACTTCATTTGGAAATTTAGAAAGTAGTGGATAATGAAGTCAACAGCTTCTGGATTTGATTGTGTGCAAGTTTTTAATCATCAAAGTTTCGGATCACACTCCATGATTTATCATTAGGATGAATGAGAGCTCAAGGAGATGAAAAATGGTTGGTTAGAGACCAAGGGGGACAATATAAAGTGGGAACAAGGTATAGGGAGAAGGACAAGAGAGGTTGGCACAAAGATCAAGGATAGTGAAGAAATTAGAAGAAGGTAGAAAAAAAACTAAACCACAAAGGAGAACAAGTCAAACCTTAGAGAATACTTCTAATAGAGACCAAAGAAAGAAGGGCACAAAGGAAATAATATTAATACATACATATATTATATGTATATATATATATATATATATATATATATGTATATATATATATGTATATATATATATATGTATATATATATATATGTATATGTATATATGTATGTATGTATGTATGTATGTATGCATATAGATATATATATATATGTGTATATATGTATGTATATACATATACATACATATATACATATAGATGTGTGTGTCTGTGTGAACATTGGTTAAAACAAAGAGAGTAATAAATAAATAAAACAATTAAATTATAAAATTAACAAAATAGGAACCAATAAATAAAGACAAGAGAAAGGAGAAAGAATAACTAAGAAAGAGAATAAAGAAATGAACATAAATAAATATATAAAAAAGGGGGTTCATAAATATAAAAGAAAATAAAAGATTGATAAAAGGGAAACCAATCAAATAGAAGAACAATAAAATGGTTGAAAAACAAACCATTATATATATATATATATATATGAGCGGTGGATAATCATCAATGAGCGGTGCCTCTGCCAGTTGATCAACAGTCACTTGTCCCTTGTTAGCCTTTTTGTCTACATACTCTATCAAACTCGCTTAGAATTGTAATCCACTTTGCTAGTCTTCCTATTAAAGCCGCTTTATTGAGCAAATATTTCAATGGATCTATCTTGGCTACAAGTTTGATAGGGTGAGTTAACATATAATGGCACAATTTTTGTGATGAAGACACTATGGCCAAACATGCTCACTCAATTGGTGTATAGTTTAACTCATACCCAACAAAAGTCCGACTAATGTAATAGATTGCTTGTTCTTTAATTTCAAAATCTTGTTGGGCTAGAAGAGCTCCAATAGATGCTTCTATATCTGAGATGTATAACAAGAGTGGTTTTCCTTCTATTGGTGGCATTAGGATCGGTGAATTCATTAGATATTATTTTAATAACTAAAAGGCTTATTCACACTTCTCATCCTATATAAAAGGTACATTCTTGTGTAATAGATGAGAAAAGGGATGACATCTATCTACGAACTATGAGATGAACCCGTGGATTGATTGCAACTTTACTTGGAGTGATCTCAAATGACTAATGTCCTTAGGTGGTGGCATTTCCATGATTGCTTTGACCTTTTCAGGGTCCACTTCAATTCCATTCACTAAGACTATATATCCTAAAAGTTTGTCGGATGTGACTCCAAATGCACACTTCCTCGGATTTAGATGGACATTGAACTTTTCTAGCCTTTGAAAGATCTTATCCATTATGCTTAGATGTTATTCTCGTATAAATGAATTACCCAAAATATCATCTACATAATCCTTCATAAAGGTATGAATCATATCATGGAAGATATTAGACATTCTCTTTGGTAAGTTGCTCCTGCATTCTTTAGACCAAATGACATAATATTCCAGAAATATGTACTCCATGGATAGGTGAAGGTTGTTTTATCTTGATCCTGTGGAGCTATCCTGATCTGAGTGAAACCATAAAATCCATTCATTAAAGATAGCATATCATGTCTTGCTATCAAATCCACAATGATATTTATGTTGGGTAAAGGAAAATCATCCTTTAGGCAAGCTTTATTCAAATCTTAGAAGTCTATACACTCTCTGATGCTTATGTCTAGTTTAGAAATAGGGACAATGTTGGATATCCATTCAACATAGTCGATTGATCTGATAAATCCTACATCCAACAACTTCTTCAATTCTACTTTAATCAAAAGAGCTATATGTGGATACATCTTTCTTAATTTTTTCTCTACTATTTTGGTTCCAAGAGCTATTGATAAATCATGAGTGATGAGATTTGGATCCAAGCCTGGCATATTCACATAGGACCAAGCAAAACTGATTTGTCTATCTTTAAATAATTTGACAATTTTTTCCTTTTCTTGTTCTAACAAAGAAATTGTTAGGTGAATTGTATTAGGATTATCTTTTGTTCCAATATTTACAGGTTATGTTGGTTCAATGACAACTAAATATCTCTCTTGATACGATGGTTGGGGAAGAATGTCAATCCTTCCATCCTTTGGTGCCTCAAAGAGGTTTTCACCATTGGATGTGTCCTTTATTTTATCT
Organism: Cryptomeria japonica; assembly: GCF_030272615.1. Taxonomy (NCBI): domain Eukaryota; kingdom Viridiplantae; phylum Streptophyta; class Pinopsida; order Cupressales; family Cupressaceae; genus Cryptomeria; species Cryptomeria japonica. The sequence continues at coordinate 35,379,160 of NC_081414.1, read as the reverse complement.
TTTTCGTGATCTAATACTGCCTCATTGTGGATTTCACCATTTGATCTATCTTTTGTTATCATATTTTTGTGATTGGAAGGCTTGGCATTTTCTCCAAAATAAACTGCATTATTGAGTCCATAAGTGAAGCTTGTCTCATACTCTCCTACAGATAAATGATTCTTATGATTCAGATAATCAATGATAGCACTGTCATTATAAAATGTATTGGTTCAAGTGTGGTTTTGCGCTCCCAATCTTTGAGTTTAGGATGTAAAAGTGGAAGGGGTTCATCTGGTTGATTGGTATCAAGAGATATAATGGTTAAAATGTATAAATTTTGAAGTTTTATGATAGTATCTTCAAGGTCAAAATCGATACTCACCTCAAGATTATTTGTCATGTCCAATATCTGACCTTCCTTGTAAGAGTCACTCTCAATATTATGTGAATCTTTCTTTAGTGGTATAGACCCTGAAATTTGTCCCTCGTGGTATATTTTAGTAGAATGGTAAGACTAAATCACATCCACATGATTATCTTCAGAAGACACCTCAAAAGTCCTTCCCATTCATGAGAATATGTCTCATTTCCATCTTGCAATTTATGAATTTGTTCAATTAAATTGGTAGTATCTTTCTCTATAATATCCCCTTTGTAACCTAATACTTTTGTGTCTCTTGCAGATGAAAAGGTAGGTTGTATTGGTTAAATGAGACCTCCCTTTCTTAATCCTATTGGACTATGACCATCATATCCCATTCTTTGCATTATAGTAAAACCCTTACTATATTGTTCAACATGTAGTTGTATTTCTAATTTAGGTGTGTTTGAATCACTCTCTTCATCTTCAAGTATAACCACGATTTGATGTCTTTATCTTCACTTCCATCTAATAAAGTTCCCCACTTGATAAAAGGACCTTCGAATTGCTTCATAGGAACCAAGGATTTTTGTTTTCCCATAGATGATTTTCCGTAAGACTTGGGTGAAGAAAGTAACTAGGAAATGCAAAAGGTTTGGTTGATATAGTATTCTCCCATACCCTTATCTTTAACCTTAAGCTTTGGTTTTGCGGATTTGGATGTTGAAGGTAATGAAGGTGCTTCAATATGGTAAGTGGAGGATGAGGCTACATGGGTGTTAGGTACAATGACTTTAGGTTTAGGCCTAATGGTATTGGAATATTGAAAAGGATTGAGATCTCCTTGGATAGTTATTTCTTGACCATTATGGGGAAATTTTAAACATTGCTGAAATGCAGATGGCACAACTTGAATTGCGTGAATCCAAGGGCGTCCAATGAGTATATTATATACTAAGTCAAGATCAAGCACTTGGCAAACCAAATATTTTTCTACTGGTCAAACTATTATAGGTAGAACAACTAATCCTTTGGAGGCTCTTCCTTCTTCATCATAAGCCTTTATTAAAACCTGAATGCAAGGACTAATTTTAAAGTGCAAATATTTAAACCAACTCCTCCATTTATAAGGACACATTTGATTCTATGTTTATGGATAAGTACTATAATATGGAGGGGTGCATTATGAGGTTGATTAATATACATGCCATCATTTTCAGTGAAAGATAAGAAATGTGGTGTGGTGAAATGTCCCAGCATGGCTTGAAACTATTCTTGGTAAAGATTTGGGGGTATGGTAGTTTCTAGTAGAGCTTTTTCTAGGATACCTTTGTGAATTGGTGAAAGATGCAAAAGCTCTAAATTGGATATATGGGTTGGTGTCTTTCTAAGTAGATCTAGGACATTATATTGATTGGATATGGAGGATGGTTCGGGGGGTACTCCTTGAAGGGTAACCTTTCCTCGATGGGTGGTAACATTGCATTCAAGTTTATTCTTAATTGTAATCATATTTGCATATGAGTCACATTGAGATATATGATTAATGATATAATCATATGATAAATTTGTGTAATTGACTTTATTTTTGCCTAACTTTGAGGGGCTTCCCTTTTCATAAATTGGAAGTGGATCATTGAATTCCACATGTTCTTCATTAGATTTCTGTCCATCGACTCATATATCTCCCCTATCTATCAAATCTTAAATAGTGTTTTTGAACTTTTGACAATCGTTTGTTTTATGTCCTTTGCTCCTGCAGAAGTCACAAAAATCAGAATCATTCCACCATGACGGTTTAACAATGGGTTCATAATCTCTTGCTTTAAGAAGTGGTATAAGATTGTTGGAAAGAAGCTTCTTCAATGCAGATTCAAGTGGTTCACCCAATGGTGTGAATTTCCTATGAGGAGCATATGTTGAGCAATGTTGAGCATCTATTGGTTTAGATGTATTGTTGTTTTGATTGTTCGTATTGCCTTGTGGACTTGATAAATTGAAGATGGTTATTTTGGCTTAACATGTTGAGCATCTACAACACTATCATTGACAAGATGCTTATATTTAGTGCAAAATCTTGATTTGTCATTGTTGTTGTTATTGTTTGAACTAGGGGCTTCTTTGTAGATTTTGATTTGTCCCTTAGCTATCAACGCTTTTTCTATAAGAAGTACCTTCTCAATAACCTTTCTGAAAGAAGGGGGACATTGAAGTTGTAGTTGATAACTCAATTCAATGTTTAGGTTATGGATACACATTTCTATTTTTTTGTTCTGGTATGTCATAGGGACACTTACTTGCAAATTATCTCGATCTTTGCAAGAAGCTAGTAAAAGATTCTTCATTCTTTTGTTTATTATTGTAAAGATCTAACATTGAAACCTCATATTCGATGTTGCAGGAGAAATGAGTTATAAACTTGTCCACTAGCTCATTGAATGTTCTAATTCTGAGTGGTCAACGATAAAACCATTTTATAGCTTGACCTCCCAAGCTATTTTGAAAAAGTCATATTAGATATGTCTCATTATGAGCGACTTCCAAGCAAGCGGTGCAAAAGTTTCTAATGTGGTCTCATGGATCACCTTTCCCCTTATACTTGTCAAATTTTAGAATTTCAAAATGAGGAGGAAAAGGCAACATAACCAAACTTCTATCAAAAGGATATGGAGATATATCCTCTAGTGAATATTACTTTGGTTATGATCCAGTTTGTATCTTTGTAAGTTATTGTAAATCTTGAATTTGTTGCACAAGTGTACCTAGAGGATTAACCAAAGTATTTTTCTCTTTCTTAATCTTCTTCCTTGTATTTTCCTCGGTTTCATTTGTGTCACACTTTTATAAAGAAAATGGCCAATGCTAATTTAACTTTTTAAATTGAATCAATAGAAAGTGAATTATATGTTTTGAATTTTGAAATAATGTAAACTTATCAAATGTATATTTTTTTTTTTGTATTTTATGTTTGTAATATATATATATATATATACTTTCTTATAAAGTAAACACTACAATTTAGTTGCTAATAAAATACTAAAATTGAAGTTACATGAGGCATCACACTTTATATAGTAAATTTTACCTTTTTTTCTTCAATTTTTTTGTCTATATTGATAACTTGAAACTTTAGTGCAAAAATATATTTTAAATTATTTTTTATGTACATATAGTTTTCAGTAAATTTGAAAAGTTGCATAACTAAAATATAACTCTTTCCATTTGGCATCACCATTTTTCTTAATTATTTATCCAAATTAGAAAAGAATTATATCATCTTGACATAGACTCTTTTCTCTAGTGCATTTATTTTTTTCAAAAAATTTAAATAAATTTTAGTATTTTTCCTTTACAAGATAATCAACCTTAAATTTTAGTGTTGATAACCTACTTTTATTAAAAATAAAAAATTAAATATGAAAATTAATTAAAATATTAAAAGATATATATTTTGGAAAATTCACTTATAGATCTATAAAAGGGTATTTTTATATTTTAAAAAAAATATTATTTATAAGAGTAGGAGTTGTTGAAACATCAAGTTTTTCCAAAAGAAATTTTAAAAAATTGGTAATTAGATCCAAAGTGGTATAAAATATGCATTTAGTAGACAATTCCTATTGGAAAAGTTGTGGCCCATATATAAGATAGCTATAATGAATCTTTATAGACCATAAGTTTGACTAAAATTATTTTTTAGTTAGAATTACTTAAATTCACTTGTGCTGATAAGTTGGCCTGAAACGTGACACCGTTTTGTGCTTTTACGCTTTCTTAATCTTCTTCTTTGTACTTTCCTCGTTTTCATTTGTCTTCTCATTTGTGTTTGTGTTCGTGTTTGTGTTTGTGTTTGTGTTTGTTTCATTTTTCAGATGTTCCCTTCAACTGCGAGACATCTAAATCATGTGGAAATTTTACCCCTTGATGAGAAAGAATGAGGAAATATTTTTGTCAATCTTTTTCCATAATATTTTCCATTAGTTTGTGAAATTTTGAGTCTTGTGAAGCCTCAAGAACATGTTATTTAGATATATCACTATCACTATCACTATCAAGAGAAGACTCATCTCCTTGTCTTTAAGTTTCTCTGAAAAGGTTTGTTGGATCACATACACGTCTTGAACCTTTGCCAAATAGAGACGTTCTTTCTTTCTTCTTCTTTTGAGCTCTAGTTTCAACCATACAAAGTTTTGAAATGGTGATGAAATAAACGTTTTTGAATGTTGAATGAATGTTGTTGTTTTGATTTGGATGAAGGTATGGATAAGACTAAATCAAATTACCTAAAGTGCTTGTTTGACCTTGTGTTGAAAAGATAGTCTTGAACTATTAAGGAATAGTTATCAATGAGTGATACAAAGCAAGTCAATTTGGTGACGATGGATCTCACTATGATGGTGACTAACTTTATCAAGATTTGGTATTTGTCTAGATCCTAGGTGAAGGATGATAAATCATGATAAGGGAACTAACCAAGTTGTGGTGATAATGATCTCAAGAGCACTAGGAGAATCCTTATTTTTGTCTAAGTTGTTTCCTAAGTGTGGAATGAATGATTTGTGAAAAATATGTCTAATACATATCAAACTTTACTATATGGTTTGTTGAAACTGACTCTTTGTGAAAAAGGGTATTTGGATCTGAAGTCTGAATTTTTTACTAGACTCGATTTTCTGCTCTCTATTGTAAATGCACTAAAAAAATTTGTAAATGTGCTAAAAGATTTCTCAAATGTGTCACACTAAGTCTCAAATGTGCAACTATATTTTGCAAATGCACTGTTTTATGGGGTATATGCGCTAATAGATTTGTTGAATGTGCTAAAAGATGTCTCAAAATCACTACAATATTTGGCAAATGCACTACATAATGACTCAAATATGTTAGATAATCAATCAAATGCGCTATTCTAGTCAATTATGATAATTTGTTTTTGTTTTTGTTAAAATTTTCTGATATTTTTTGTCTTTTTTTCTGATGTTTTTGGTTGATTTTTTTATTTTTTTTTTGTTCTTAACAAGGAAAGCACAACAAAAAATGAAAAATCGTTGTTTTCTTAATATAAACACAAAGTGTATGTTCAAGGATTAAAAAACAAGCCCAAGCTTCCATTGGTATATGCACATTTGAAAACACTTTAAACAAATTTATACCTAAGGTCAATGGCTTCACTAGGATACCATGACCCACACTTGGAATTGTGTGTAAAATTTGGGGAACCTGCAAGGGCACAAACACTTCAATAAACCATTATTTGCATGGGTTAGTTAATAAAAAACAACAAAATAAAATCCATTGCAAGTCAGCTTATTGCCTCCTAGAAAGTGTGAGTGTGGATTGCTCTCAGATTGCTAAGTTATCGAGTGACTAGACTACACTCAAACGGTGGATTTTTAAATGGATGCAACTAGGCGAAGGAAAGATTAATAATTAAATGTAAGATTGAATGTAAGATTAATTGATTAAGCGAAATGAGATTATCAAGCTAAATGATCAAAGCTCTAAATGAAGCTAAGCTAGATTATATGCAAGAAAGGAGAAATGACTAATGAACTAGAAGTCTAAATGATTCCAAGATTAAATGAAAGCTAAATGAAAACTAAGTTGATTGATGAATTAAATATGCAAAGCTTCTTCAAAATTTCCTCGATAAACTGCAACACAATATTAGCATAATAACAATGTAAAATTCTCGGATCCTGATTGAAGAATGAGAGCCTGAATTTATAGGAAAATCAAGAGGGAGGCCAAAGGTCAGGATTGATCTTTATTGAACAGTTGAGATCAATTCGAAGGACGCACAATCCAAGTGAAATGATTTGATTGGACAATTTAATTCCATTTTGGAGAGATAAGATTGACTTCAAATTAACAACTCGGGTTCTTTCCATTTTTCTTGAGTTCAGTCGATTTGTTTCCTTTTTTGAATTTTTGTGCTCATAATTTCTAATTTATTTTTCAAATTAATTCCTCTTTCTTGATTTGTTTCCTTTTTTGAAGATTTGCGACAATTTTTATTTATTTATTAAATTTGCAAAAGATATTTAATTAAATAAATGAGATTTTGATTTTAAAAAGATTTTCTATTTTGAGTTTTGAATTTGATCAATTAATTAAATGAAAATTCAATTAATTGTAATTGCCATGTTGCATTTTTATACCTTAGGAATTAATTAATCGGGCTCTCATGATTGATTTAAATTGATTATTTGATTCAGGACCTTGATGAATTTTATTGAATTTAAGCACATTAGTCGAGATTAGGGGCCCATGGTTTTGGATGACCATTTTTTGGGTATTACAAGAATATTCGTCGACTCAAGCAACTCTATCACACCTAAATGGGCGTGCCCACATTTTTATCATTTCGAGAGCCAATAGATAGGGGTTCTCTCCCCCCTCCCTCGAAAAGATTAGGAAATCTTATACAACTTTGGGGATTACTATCTCTGTTCAAGGGAGCCATATGGTGAATGTCTTGGAGGCAGATTATTCCCTACCCTTGAACTAAAATGTATCACAAGTGTTCAGAGGTGAGTTGGGTAGGCCTCTAACTAAAGGTGTTTAGTCTGTATCCATAGCAAACTGGTGTATGTACATGCAACGATTTTCTCAATTAAAAGGCCTTCGAACCGAAAGGGTTTTTACGTATCGCACCAATTCTGAGGGAGACATTTGTCGATATATAATGGTGGGACTAGGTGGTTGATGATTTTTGTCACCCCCACAATTATTCATATAGTGGTCAGATAAAAATCCCACTTAGGTTGTTCCCTCTCACTAGGTGTAGCGCACCACGAGAGGCAAGCCTTCTAAATGGGTTTTAACAAGAAAATAAAAATAGATGGGTCTAGTTTTTGGTCACCCAAGTTTTCACAAAGGGAGGGCATACACCCACCACCTTACAAACATGGTAAAAATTGATTTATTAACCTCCTAAGTTAAGCTAGGTGAGATTATGCTAAACCAAATACATGTAAGATACAAAAAGCCTATTATGAAAAACCAGATTATCTTCCTAGATTAGACTATGTGAGAATAGAATGCAAGGATGAACGATCAAATTACGTCTCCTCCTAATTATACTAGGTGCCTAGATTAAATATGCAAATATGAATACAAAAATATGATCTAAATGCAATAAAAACCTTGCAAAACAGTTGTCAATAGTTTCAAAGTGATGTCTTGGATGTTCGTGAATAGCCACAAGAAGAGTTAGATGACAAAATTATAAAATCAAATGAAACAAACTACTAAATGTAACAAATCTACTAAAACAAAGGTTAGATGTGCTAAAAGTCTTGCATATGTGCTGCAATAATAAATGAATGCTCTACAAGAAGCTATGAATGTGCTAAAAGAAAATATGAACGCTCTAAAATAATATATGCATTTGCTAAAAGAACCTAAGAATGCAGTAAAACAACCTATGAATGTGCTAAAATAGCAAATGTATGCACCTGAAGAATTGGTGAATGCACTAAATGAATTGGTGAATGCGCTAAAATATGCAGTGTAAATGTATTCTAGTGCCAGTCCGAGAAAAATTTTCTCTCTGTCACAGATGTGCCAAACTAGAAACTAAATGCGCTAGAATGACCTGTTACGCTTGCATGGACTTAAACTTGCAATCAAACATAAAATATAGGGTAGAGCCCCGTGGTGGGTGCCAAAAATGTGATTCTTTAAATGTGTAACCTGATACAAACTACTAAATAGCGACAAATCTATTGTACAATGTTATCTTATATAAAACACACTAAATGAAACAATAAAGAGAGACTATAAGTGATGATAAACAACAAATTTTATACCTCCATGATATTAGTTACTCCCATGGGTTCCATTTTGTCCTATCTTCTATAATCTTGTTACTGTTGTATAAATATTGCTCTCAAATTAATGCACTTATGGTTTCAAGATGACAACACAAGAATGGACTTTGTGGTGTATGGAAAGCAAAATGGATTCTAAATCCTATGAATGCAATGATAATGGATATGACGAGATGGATATGTTAATGTGATAAAGTTGATGGTGTTGTTAATGAAGCCAATGTTCTAATGCTTATGCTATGATACACATGAGGGGGAGCCAAAGGGACACTTTTAGAATTGATTTGCTTGCTTGAAAACTAGAATGCTCTAAAAATGATCACTAGTAACTAACCTAAAAAGCAAACTGAAGGCTTCCTTTTATAGACTTTTGAGGGATTGATCTTAGGTTTCATGAGATCAACAATGGAGAATAAGTCATCGGTGAAGTGTATGGCTATGATTGAAGTAGTTAGGAGTTGAGAGAAAAAGGTGGATAATGTTCAGGTGAAAGAATGAGGCACATGTGATGATGCTCACCTTGACCTAGGAATGAAGAAGATGGATTAGGACTCTAGTTTGTTGAAGGTTAGAGAAAGACTAGGATTTTGTGAGACACTTGGCCCATGAGTTAACTTTGACCAAGGTGAGGTGGAAAGACAATTAGAGATAAATAGGATAAGTGGAGGAAGAATAGGATTTGAGAGGCCACATAAGGTTCCACTTCCTCTTGACTAGGAAGGATGTTGAAGATAATTATCTAATTAAATATGTAATATTTAATTATTTTAGCCACATGGTGATGAGGTGGCATGATGATGTGGGAGGTGAGATGTAAAGGTGATGTGGATTCTAGGATTGAAATCTTAGGTTAGATGGATAATTAAATAATTAAGGATTATTTAATTAGGATAGACTTTAAAAGAATTTAGATTATTTAATTAAATAATTAATATTTAAAATTAATACATTTTTTAGAGGAATAAGATAATTGAATTGAATAAATAAATTATTTAATTTATTTAGTGATAGATGAATAAAACCCTTAAATAAATAATTAATATTTATTTAGTTATCTCTCGTCATTTTTAGGTGTATACAATTGTTGTAATGTTATATTTCACCTAGGATAGTATTATACCCTAAGTGTAAAATTCTACATATTTATTTACTTAGAGTGATATGATATTTTAGTTTCCCTCATCTAGGTAGCTATTAAGGAAATGCCACCCTTGACTCCAGAACATCGGGTTCTACCAACCCTCATCGATTCTTGATTGATGGAGATTGATGGAAGTTAGGTGCCATCTCTATCTAATTAAGGGACACTTTTGTCCCAGTTAACTAAGTCAACTCATCTTTTGACTAGGATTTAAATTATGACCTCTAGGATGTGTTATTATAAATCCTCTATACTTTTTTTGCATGGTAATTGCTTTTGACTAGAGCTATGAAACGATGTGGTCACAATGGGGGACCCCATCCCCATGGTGAACATGTCAAGGCATTAAAGTCTCCCAATATCTGACTCATGCAACTTATATCAATCCTTATACCTCCCTGCTCCTTATCACTCCACAAGACTCCTTATGCCTCCCGCTTGTCTCTCCAATCACCTTATATCTCCCACTCCTTATCTATCCACACTCTACCTTATCACTCCACACATAATCCTTATCACTTTGATTGAACACCTTATCACTCCATCTTTTTCAGGTTTGAACAGCTTGTTGAACACCTAGCAGGGACATCAATGCCTCTGCACTGAGGAATATCAATCACCGAATGACCGTCATCCTTCCATCATAAGTCAGGTCTGTCAACTCAGAATCAACACCATAGTCCAAGGTCAACAAACATCAAGAGGTATTAATGCCATTAGCAGGAGAAGCACCAATCACATAGCACGAAGGCCCAAGCACACAACAAGGCACAAACATAGAGACGCCAGCGTGGGGGCCACCATCGTTCAGGTAGAGATTCGAACCAAAGACCTGCTATCAACAGTGGGATGCAACTTGTCGTTGCACTACGGAGTTAACCCCTATAAATCCTCTATACTTGTTGTCTATATGAATTTGTATATTACTTGTTGCTTCTGTCTAAATCTCATTCATGCTCAATTTATTTTTTTTGAATAAAGAGGAAAAAACTTTATTGAAGAATAGAATCAAGAATTACAAAAGAGAACCAAACTCTCAAAGCCCCATAAGGGAACCACAAGCCCAACCCAAGAGAGAAACAGAGTCTCAAATCCCCAGGAGGGAACCATGATCCCAACCCAATAGCAGTCGGCTTCGTAACTATTCATATCCTTAGCAAATATCTTATGCAAGTCCTGACAGCAATCCAGGGAGAGTTGCTCCCAACCTTCAACTTTCTAATCATCATCATGTTATGAGGCCCACTTAGCCAAACAATCAGCTACTTTATTCCATTCATGAGGAATGTGGATGAAAGACACCTTCTTCATCATAGAACTAATTTCAAGAATCTGGTGAACGATCCCTACCAACTGCCAATGAACCCCACTCACCTTCTGCTCAATCAACAAGTTAACAATAATTTGTGAATCCGATTCGTAGATAACCTTCTGCCACCCCAACTCCAAGGCATGCTCCATGGAATAGAAAATTGCTAATCCCTCCACAAATTTATTAAATTTCCGCTCTTTATGCATCGAGAAGAAGAAAACCACCTCCCCCTACTATCCCTACCAACACCGCCAATCCCAGCAGGGCCCAGATTACCCCTAGAGGAGCCATCGATGTTAATCTTGATAGACTCATCCTGAGGGGGCATCCACCTACCCATCCTTTGAACCTTCTTCATAGTATGTCTACCTCTCCGAGGTGGGTGACATCTCTTGCAGACCCAACCTACTCACAATATTAGCCTCTCCTCTATCCAGAGGAAAATTCACCGCACATTTAGCTTCCACCATCTCTCAAATCATACCAATGATTCTATTCCACACTTGCTGAACTAACAATCTGACCTCCCTAAATATCCTCCTATTCCTCTCCAGCTAGATCTACCACAATATGAAAATGGGCCCAATATGCCTGACAGTCTAGAGAAAAGAGGACAAAATAGGAGGCCTGCCCAAACTGCTCCAAAACTCCACCAAAGAATCCGCGTGAACAGAAGGATACTTCCACACCCCCCACCAGTAATTCCAAATTAGAAGCGAGAAAAAGCATATGAAGAACAGGTGTAAGGAATCCTCCTCCCCATTACCACACAAAACACAGATGGAAGGCCCAAGGAATCCCCGCTTGCGAATATTGTCCCAAGTTAGAAATCTATTCAAAGCCAAAGTCCAAGCGAAATAGTTACACTTCGGCCAAGAAAAATTATTCCACACATGTTTCCACCAAAGCACCTCCCTCCCCTCCAATCTTCAAGACAACAACTTTTGGTATCCGCTAGCCATAGTGAAAATTCCCTTAAGATTTGGGGACCAAGCAATTCTATCCCTACCCTTAAGGGAGCTACAATGTCTACTTACCAAAATTCCATACAACTCAGCACATTCTTCATCCATACCAGCAATTGGCCATTCATTAGGAGCCTTTCACCACTCCAACTCCAAATGCCCACACCTATAAACAGCCTTAAAGTCTCTCACCCTAGACCACCCAGCCTCCAGGAACCTTTGGCAAAGATTCCCAAGGTTGGGAAACTGATCAAGGATGGGGGATATCCATCCCAAGAGTCTAACCAGAAAAGCACCTCTTCCCCCCTCTTAAATATCCAAAAAAGTCCTTCCTTTATAAGAGAAGCCCCTTTCATGAGAGTACTCCAAATTGAAGGACCTTTTCCCTCAAGCGGATATCTTGGGATTTCCTCCTTTGGGATCCTCTTCATGTATTTGCAGGCCAAAATCCTAGCCCATCCTCGATCCTGTTCAACACACTACCTCTAGTACAATTTACCACCAAAGCCTCCCCAAATAAAATAGACTACCTTAAGACAAGCCCACCCGACTGCTTCAGGCTACACACCAAGTCCCAATTGACAAGACACAATTTATAGGAGGAAAGGTTGTCTGCCCATAAGAATTGCCTTGCCAGAGAATCCAATCCCTTCAAGAACCACTTAGGGGCCACTTGGACCATACATCGATAAATCAAAAGATCCTGAACCACCAATTGGATCAGTTGAACCCTCCCAAAAAAGGATAACCATCTGTGTGTCCAATATTCAACCTTCATGCAAAATTTCTCAAAGATACCTTGCCACGAATCCCTGGGAGGGTTACCAGTAGAGATAGAAATACCCAAGTAAGTCAAGGGAAGAGAACCGACCTGGAATCTTAGGATATGAGGAATCCTCCTTTGAATATTTCCAGATGTGTTGAAGAAGAGAATGGAAGATTTATCCTCATTGATCAACTAGCCCAAAGTGACAAGATAAACATCCAAAACTTTATGCAGATTCGAAGCTTCTCTAATCCGAGCTAGTCCCTTAGGGTCATGTCATCAACAAACTGCAAATGGGACTGAGGATGCAGGTCATTTCCCTAATTCCAACCTTGAATAATACCCAGACCCACATTATGCTTAATCAACCTCCCCAGACCCTCAACTAGAAGAATGAATAAGTACGGGGAGAGGGGGTCCCCCTGGTGAAGACCCCTAGAAGCACCAAACAACTCAGTATGATATTCATTGATTAGTACACAGAAAGAGGCAGACATAACACAACTCATTACTCATTGAATCCATTCATCAGCAAAGCCAAAGGCCCTAAGGATCTTCTGGAAAATAGACCAACTGACTCTATCATAAGCCTTAGACATATCTAGCTTAATAAACATAGCTTTTTCCTTGGAAGCCGCCATTGAATGAATTGTCTCAGTAGCAATGACCACACCATCTAGGATTTGGCGACCTTCCACAAACCCACTTTGCTCCTCTGAGATCACATCCCCAAGCGAGTTATTCAACCTCTCTGATATCAACTTAGAAATGATCTTATAGATCACATTATAGAGAGAGATAGGGTGGAACTGGCCTAACCGATTAGCCCCATCACACTTGGGGATTAGTGCAATGAAAGTCGCATCCAAAGCACAAAGCATCTACTTATTCCTTTGAGACTCTTGGACCACCTCCAATAATTCCAAATTGATAATTTCCCAGAAATATTGAAAGAACTCAATCGGGAACCCATCCTGACCAGGGGCTTTTCCTTTCCTCATGTGAAAAACAATCCTCTCAAGTTCTTCCAACAAAATAGGACCATAAGCTGCTCATTTATCTCCCTAGTAACTAGAGAAGGAATACAAGCAAGAACCTGATTCTCCTCTTCTGATTCCCCCTGAGTATCCTCGCTAAAGAGGGACCGAAAATACTGTAAAGAATCCCTAGAGATCTTCTGCAAGGATAAACATTTCTCACATCTATAATTGATCATAATAGGAATAGAATTGCCATGTCTTCTTGCTTTCACTGAATTGAAGAAGAACGCAGTATTCTTGTCCCCTGCTTAAAGCCAATCGATATGAGCTATTTGTTTCCAATAGATTTCCTCCCTAAGCTCCCATTCCTCTAAATCCTTGACTACCATGTCTTCCTCCCTAAGCAAGGCTTCAGACAAACCGTGCTCTCTTATATTCCCTGCCAATGTCATTCAACACTATTTGAGCAACTTTCTTAGCATGGAAAATATTCCCAAAACACTAACGGTTCCACCATTTAAGCTGAACCTTAACAAATTGCAGTTGCTTGGAAAAAGTGTACATAGCAGTGCCAAAGGCTGGCCTCCCTTTCCTCCACCACTCTTCAAAATGATCCTGCAAAGAAGGATCCCACAACCACATAAGCTGGAATTTGAATAAAGGAGTGCAAGCGACCCGAGAAAAAGAAGACACCAACTTTATGGGCTAGTGGTCCGACCCTCTCCAGTCAAGAATCTCCAAACATGTGGACCACCCCCCACCAACCCAAAAACTAGAAACCAGAAAGTGATCCAGCCTCTCCGCAATTCAATACTCCCCTACCCTCATGTTGTTTGAAGTGAACATACCATTACCAAGCTTAATGTCAACAAGCTTCAATGAAGATATACTATCCCAGAGAAGGAAAGAAGAAGGTTCCAAACACATAACACCACCCTTCTTCTCACACAACTCTAAAATGGCATTGAAATCTCCCGCAATAATCCAGGAATGAAAAGGGAACAACCCTCACATAAAATAAATGTGAGACCATAAATTTTTCTTACCCTAAAGATCAGTGGGGGCAAAAATGTTAGTAAACAAGATATATTCCCCAGTTTCAAGACTAGAGGCAACCCCAGACAAAGAAGATCTGGAAGCAGCCCACGAAATAGGATGAATCCTCAAGGGGTTCCAGAGGTAGGCCACCCCTCCAGAGGAGCCAACTACCCCAATACATTGACACTCACCTCACCCCCAAATCTTCGACACCACACGCATCATACATTTCACAAAAAGTTTAGTTTCCTGCAAGAACAACATATCAGGTGAATGACTCCCAATCAATTCCCAAACAACTTTTTGTCTAGGGCCACTGTTCAAGCCCCTCACATTCCATGATAGCACAATCATTTTTGGGGATTGGAAAAGTGATAATCTAGAGTCTTACTGACCCTAACTCAACCAAATTCTCCCCCATCAATTTGATCTTATCCAAATCCTTCTTTCTGCCAACCTTTGAATTCTTCTCCGAAGGTCCTTTCTTAATGTCTTTCTAATGAAGACCCAAGTGTACAAAGGTCTTATTACTTTTGACCCCAACAGGTTCCAATTTCTGAGTTGCAAGAGAATCCTCCCCCCAGCCAATTTCACTTCCGCATCAGAAGTGAGTCCCAACTGTACCACTACTGGCTGATCCATCTCCATTTGCTGGCTTCCAACCACTTGCAGAGCCTGGGTAGAGTCCCATATCACACTTTCCGGAGCCACCCCTAATGCGCCTTGATCCAAAAGGATTAACCTTGGATTCACTTCCTATTGGCTAAGGTCATCCAAGGCTTCAAATCTATTAAAGGTATTCTCCTATAGTCTCTCCTGCAAGGACCTCTTTTGTCCTTGATTCCTATTCTTTGTCTTAACTGAGACAAAACCATCAACACCCACTACCTCATCCAACATGGAAGCTTTTCCTTTATCAGCCCCATCTAGGTTATGGGTCAGCTGCTGAGGTTGGCGCACCATTGATTTATACCTAGGACACTTGCACTATAAATGACCATACTCATGACACCGAAATGGTAAAGTCTCATAATCCAAATGTTGAACCCAAGAATAAGAACCCGCACACATATCTATAGCATCTGGCAAAGGTTTACTAAGATAAATTTCAACACAGATATGAGCGAAAGTCATTACCTTTCTCCCTAGGGTTTGCATTGAAGATCCCACTGGCTTCCCAAGCAGTGAAGCGAGCATCCGCAACACATCCTCCCAACAACACTCCACTAGAAACCACGGTAAACAAACCCACACTGGAACCCTATTCGAGAGCTCCTCCGAAGGGTTAAACCGCACATGCCAAGGTTTGATGAACAACCCCACCTGGTTGTAAAAATATGGACCTCCTTCAAAAACCCTATTGCAATCCTCCATGTAGTTGAAAGTAACCATGAAGTAGTTGTTTGCCAAAAGCATAATCTGCATTTCCCCTTCTGGTGCCCAAGTCCTTTGTGCCCAGTTTTCCAAAAACTGCAGAGAAACCCTCATCCCCAAAAACCTGCAATATAGCGAGTGTTTCAAAAAGTATTCAACATCTTTAGCTATCATCTCCAGAGGAATAACCAGCCTCAGCCTCTCCATGCATCTCTCAATACAACCTTTTATCTTCGTAATTCAAGAGCCACCAGCACTACCAGACCTCAAATCTGAGGCAAAAAGATTATTATGAAAAATCTTAATACTTTGGGATGGGGATTTTGAACCCAGTGCAGTACGAAAATCCATGACGGGAGGTGTCTTCGAGGCCTCTCCACCAATGCTCAACATTGGACCTCACAAAAAAACCTACACCCCAAAGGGGACAAGCAAGGAATCATGACAACCAAGAACCCACCCCTCCCAAGCACCACCAAAAGGCAGAGCCAATTGTAATCCCCTGCCCCATTGGCAATCCATGCGCTCGCAGGGAACCCCGAACCCCAACTGCGTGCATTACAACTCGCCTCCCGCAGACCACCGCTCAACCACCATCACCCACCCACCCCTAATGCAACTCCTCCCCTCCCTGCACTAACCTCCACTGCCCTCCCCCCGACGCACCATCAGGCAACGCCCGCCCACAAGCTAGGGCATCGGTGCCCTAGCTCGAAACCCTACAGACTCCCTCATGCAAGACGCCATCCCAAGTCATACTAGTAATTTTCTTTGGCGATACCACTCTCATTCATGCTCAATTATCACATAATAACATTATTATTATTTCTAGTTTTGTGACTAACCAAAAAAAATGAAGTCCTAGTTAAAAAAAAAATTATCATAGAATCTAACAGTGTTAAAGACATGACATCTTAGGGTTGGTTTACATTTTTTTTCTTTAATAATGTTGGGCATAGGGGAGGTTTGGGTGAAGCTATGTTTTTGGAAATGAATCTGTGGACCAGGAAAAATCATCAACTTGCAAGGAATATAAGAGCAACCACTAAAAACTCAAATTACTTGCAAAGATCCTAATCTAATAATAGAGAAACGAATTTAAAGCATAAACAAAATTCAAGTTAAAACATCAAACCATTGAATTCGTGGAATCTCCACTATCTTCTCTTAATTTTCTTGAAAATGGCACTCATCTTTCATGTGCACATAAGCAAGTTGAAAGCTTGAAAATGATAATGATAGCAAGAAAATATCAAGGAAAGTGATTCTGATTATGATTGTAACTAGCTGAAATGATAGAAGAAAAGGGGTTTAAATAGAAATTAAAATTTGAATGAATGATTAAAGATTGAATTCATCCTAGGAGGATAAATGACCAAGATCAGATGAGAGAAGATGAAGATAAGAGAGAGTGGAGAAGAAAATGGAAAGTTCCTGAGTTTTAGATGTACATATCTTATTTTCCAATTTATAATTAAGAAAATAAAATAAGTTGCCAAACTCATTATTTGAAAATCAATAAAAATAAATGAAGATATTTGCTTCCATTTTTTGAATTTTAGAAAGAGGATAGATTTTCTAATAAAATAATATCAAAAACTATTTAATTAAAGCATATGAAAATAATTGAATAAACAATTAAATTTATTTAATTATCTAAAAGAAAATGATAATTAAAAAATTATATTAAATAATGCAAAATTATTTAATAAATATGGAAAAGTGGAGAGAAATAATTGAATTTGGAAGAAAATGAAATTAATTTGAAATGAGCGATAAATAAGATTAAATAAAATTGGAAATTTATTTAATTGAGAGGACATCATTAGCCGATTAAATAATTTAAAGAATTTAATTAATTGTGGGACTCATAGTAGAAATTTAATTTAATTAAACAATTAAGATCATTTAATTAAAGTTAATAATTACAATTAATTAAATAATAAATTATTTAATTAATATTAATGAGAGAATAGTTAATGATGAATTGATTATGGAATTAAAGGAATAATGTCAATTTGGAATAATTAAGATGAAATAATTAAATAATTAAGATTATTTAATTATCAAGGAGAACAGTTAGTAAAATTGACGCTCGCAAGCACGGGACAATTTTAGGTGTCTACAAAATCTTTTTGGCCTCACTATTGTGAAAGTAAGTTTAAATGGAAGAAACTACACTATCTATGAGGAGATATGATGCAAGAGACATAAATTCAATAATTTTTTCTAAGAAAATGACACATGGAATAACATGCAAAGATATGCAACTCGTAGAAACATAGTTGATACAATGTTACCATAGGAAAAATCTTTGAGAAAAAACCTAACCTCTAAACTAAAACTAATTAATTACCAATTACACCAATGATTACCACACAAATCCAAGCTTAAGCCTTTATGGGAGATCATACCAATCAATATAGTGTTGGACATATTTTGATAGCATAATGGTAGCTACAAAATATTGTGATAATATCTCTAACTTGAACACTTAATATATAAGAATGTATAAATTAAAAAAATCACAAATGGCTTCCAAACTATGTGTTGGAAACTACTAACTAATTCAGGTTCTCATATCTATCTACAAATTCCAATGCGTAAATCAAGATAAGTTAACTACTAGAAAATTAGAAAATATCACTACTAGACTTGAGTGCTCAAGTGTTCCTATATTTCCTTTTCCATAACTATTCCATGATTTACTCTAACTCCATATTTAACTCCCTCCATCACGCTTTCTCTATTTGACAACTCTTACACAACTTACAACTTTTCATAGTTACGATTAGCAACTTTTATAATGCTAAGTGAGTCTTACACTTGTTGAATTACAAACTAAATGTGACACCAAGTGCCACTCCAAATTGCACACCTAAAAAATGTGGATGTAATAAAAATGTATAATAATTCAAGTATTAGGATTGCATGGCGTTATGAAATCTATCCCAAAATTCTCCCTCTTATTGTATACCTTACAAAATAACAAGGGAAACTACATCAAACTATGAACTAATAGTTAGAGGCCAAGAGACCCCTAGAAACACTACACCACCTAGATATCTCTATGATTACAAGCTTCATCAATGCATTTGCAAGATTTCCAAAATAAGAAATATTTTCAAGCATCAACCTTCCATTCTCCACCATGTCACAAACAAATGATACTAAATATCAGTTCGCTTCATCTATGTGTGAAAAATTGGTCTCTTTGATTACTCCATGGCACAACCCAACATTCGAACATAATATTTGAATCCAAATGGCCTCCTTATATTCATGAGTTTCTACCATGTACGCTACCTTTTTGATGGACACTTGGAGACAAAAATTGATAACTCATTCATCTAACTTATTGCATTACCAAACAAGTTAATAACATAACCATTGATAGATCTCCTATTGTCATCGTGCCTTGCCCAAGCTAAGTCTAAAAACCCTTATGCATATTACCAAACTATGAACCTTCCTTGCTATAAAATATCTCTACTACAAAAGTTTCCTACTGTCGGTTGATGAAGTTCATCTTAGTGGTTGATGAAGTGACAATGCTCATGAAGTTCTAGTTAATGAAATATGTGTTGATAAAGTTTTGGATAACAATGCTTATGCTCATGAAGATGTCACCTTGTACATATTAAAACTACCATATGAACCAAACTTGTTCTTAAATAAACATTTACTTCTAATAGGATATCTTCTCTCTAGCAATTAGACAAAATACCAAGTATCATTCTTTCTCAATGCAACTTGTATGCACTGAAAATTTGAGGGAAAAATCAATAATGTAATAGATTAATTAGAAAACCACTAAAGCCTAATTATATCACAAAAGTCTCAATTGCAAGTCAATAACGGAATGCATAAATAAATCACCAATGCAATGACATAATCAAATAAAACCAAACTCCATTGCCAATTATATGCATCTAGCATCCTATTGGTTGCTCCAACTGATTGTCTAAAGGATTCATATAAGTTTGTTAGGCTGAACAAACCGTTAGGTCAGTGACCAAAGAACAACGTTTCAGCTAAAGGCTGACAACCTCTTGCCCTCTAGGCTCTGCAAGACCTAGGCACATGTACGTACAATAACTTTAACATTTGACATACTACTCATGGTGTTGTTGAATAACATGTGCATTTCAATAAAAATATACCAAGGAAAGTTGCTTTATCCTTGATTAAGACTATTCCTCTTGGTTTGGCAACGTTAATGTGCAAATTCAGATGAAGTCCTACACTAAACTACTCCTACAACAAAAAGTAAAGACTATTATGATTTTAATGAAGCTAGAAACAACCAATTAAGTAAAACTAGTACTTATTCACTGGCAAACAGAGTCATTCTATAGAATAAATGTGACACTATGATTTTGTACACTCATGTAATAACTCCTAATTCAATATTTATGCATTACATACAATGTTGCAGAAGTAAGCATTTAGATTTTTCTTAAAATAACAACCAAATGTGACTGCATTATTGTAAATGAGTTGCAGTATTTAACCCTTTTATTAAAAGAGGCCAACTACCCAAATTACACATTCTCCATTACAGAAGACAAATCAATTCATCATTGACAAACTATCTCATATAACACATACACAAGATTGGAGACAATTTGAAATGCTTCTTCTCATTAATTCAAAAATAATGTGTACATTTTCATAATGAAACAATATAACTTTGCAAAACTTTTCTCTATTACTTGAGAATTTACACCCTGTACATTCTACTTACTCTTTGAGTTTCAGAATCCTTTACTAATGACCCTGATTTCCCTTTTATATCACAATGGAACAAAACAAGCTTCAAGCCAATAGTACACATGTCAAATAAATATATACATTACAATAAGAATATGCCAAAAAACATCTTTACCAGTGCAAGACAAAAATCAATTTTGAAAGAGAAGAAGAGGCAACTAGGATAACGACTTCTTGGGATCGGAGCCACAAGCTGAAGTGTAGTGGGGCTAAGGTGTCTCCAAATTCTAGCATCCGTCCCTATCTGAATTCAAAAAAATTAAGCTGAAGTTGATGTTGCCCTTAGGAGGTATGTTTTGAATGTGAGGAAAAAGTGTTCACCTGCAAAAAGGATATGGCAAACAAAAACTGACAAAGATAACTATTCTTCTTTTGGTTGCTCTTCTTCCAACATGCAATGTTGATTGTGCTAGTTTTCAATATGTGGAGTGGTAGGCCAATTAAAGGCTTTTGGCTCTAGTAGCTTGTTCAAATCTTTCCTATTTTTATTATCGATTGTGTTCTTGACTTCAGCAAAAAATTTCTAATATAAAGAATCAGTCTCCAAAATTTTGTCAGAAATCAAATAATAGGTGTCTTTTAGGGATTGATTTCCCCATGTAAGTTGATTTAGTGTTGACTATATGGCCATCTCAAAGTCCCTTTTCCATTATTCTATGACCTTTATTTGATTATCTTTTCCCAAAAATTTGGTAATTGTCCAATTCTGTAAGTTTTTAAAAGAATTCATCTTCTCCTTATTTTCCCAGCACGGGGTTGTGGGGAGCACCTTTTCCTTTTGATATTTCCCCCCACCAGGTCACTTTACCCTTTATTTCTATCCCACATAGCAGAGGGAAAGAATTTCCATTTGCTCTTGTTATTCCTGCTAGTTCGCGGGGTTCTTTTCTCCTTGTCAATGGTCATGCGGGGACATGAGGGGAAATAATTTTCCTTTCTTTGACTTCCATTTCCATCCTGCATCATTATTTATTTCTTTATTTCCATAACATAGGGACACAAGGAGACCACCCCCCTTTACTTCTTTGTTTTTATTCTTCCCCTCCATCCTGCATTACTATTCTAGCTACGATTTGAACCATGTGGGGACAAGGGGATAGCCTCTTCATCATGCATTATTCCTTCCTTCTACCCCACAACATCTTTTATCTTACGCAAAAAACCATATGAGGGGTGAGGGAAATGCTTTTCTAAATGGCACTTGTAGGCATCTAAAAATGGTCAACGCTTGCGGCGTCATACTTTAACATGTTTGCATGACCTTCTTTTAGGGTTTTCACATCTCATTAACATTTATTCTATGTCGAACATTCGGTCTTTATCATTTGTTGTCATCTTGTCATTCTTATGCATTTCTTCCCTTCTCGATTTCATTCTCTCGCATTTGAATTAGATCTTGTCAATATTATTTTTGAATTGTAATCATTGATCGTGATTAACTTATTATGTAAATTGGACATTGTCAACCCTAATCAGTGTCAAATTAGGGTTTTGTCTTGGATCTCAATCATTTATCAATCATCCTGATCAATTATTAGTTAATTTGGATCATCTTAGATCCCTTTTCAATCATCAATTATCAGTCTCCTTTTCAATTTTGATATATTTGTCATCAATCTTTTATCAGTCAACCTTCATCAAATCAACCCTTTTGTCAATCTTGGATCAATTTGTCATAGATCTCAATCAACCATCAAACTCTCGTCAACTTTGGATCGATTACTCGATGATCCTCGTCAATTGTTGTCTATCTCTTGACCAGTTTATCATTGGTGTTTGTTAATCAATATCGGTTTCATATCATTATCAAGTCCTTGTCATTTGTCCTTTCAATTGCAGTTGTCATCATGTATTTATTGCTTTAACCATGTCAAGACCCTAATTCATTTCCTGGTCTATCTCCTAGGGTTTTATGATTTAATCATTAAATCCTATTACGACTTCCCCCTAGGTTAAATAAATTTATTGATTTATCCTATTTCACAATTAAATTAAACATTTAATTGGTTAATTTCATCCCTTTTTGTGAGTTAATTAATAAATGTAAATTTATTAATTAATGCCACCTAATTTTCTCCCACCTTTTTCTCCTAACATTTCCCACTAATTTCTCCACCAATTTGGGTTCCACTTTTCATGCTTAATGTTGTCATGATTTGGAAGCTAATTCATTTTGTCATGAATTGTCTTAGCAATTTATCATAATTGTGCATAGAAATGTGTCATATTTATTACATAGGAGTTTGTCATAAATCGGCATAGTATTTGTCATGCTTTGTCCCCTCAATCATGCCAATTTCGAATGAAATTGCTTCTTCCAATTTCTCATGCTAATTTGAGTCCTCATTCAATCTACCTATAAATTGAGTATTTTTCTTCATCATTTTAAACCATGCTTCTAGTATCCTTATGTTGTGAATTTTACTTTGTAATCTTGCTTTTCACTTGCACTTGTTTTGTAGGTGAGATCCACATCCAATTTGAAGGAGAAAGAAGAATAATGGAAAATCATGGAGGAGATATTTGCATTGGTTTGCATTTAATTTGATTGTCTTGTCTTCATAGCTCTATTGATTGAATTAGGAGTTCTTATCATAGCTTAATAGGCCTGTGGTTGCCTAATTTGTATGCTTTTGATGCTTCTACCTAAATTTCTAGTTACAACACAAATCGTGGCCCCCGCTATCCCATGTTATTTACTTAGTCATTTAAAACTCTTTGCAAGATAGAGGGGAAACATTATTTTGAACAAAATTTAATCGCTCTTGCACTCCTATAGTATCATTTTAACTATTGAGCCAATCGTGCAAGGGCGAGGGAATGAATATAAGACTGAGCCATAAACATCTTCCCACTACCCTATAACATCTTTTTCTTCCTAAATAGGGGCTCATGGGGTAGATGGGATACCTTCACTTAAGTGAGACAATTATGCACATGGTCATTAAAATTTAAGGGCCGAGAGTTTGTGACCCATGAACAAGAACTAACTAGAGGAAATTATAAACTTTCTAACACACGGGGCCGATAATCAAATGACTTCAAAACCTTAAAGAGATGACTAAAACTCAGATAACCTACTCCAAATGGTCAACACCAAAATATAAGAGGGAAAGGTGGGGGGCCTAGGGCAAAACTAGAGACCTAGGACTGAGACATAATTTTGAAAACCTAACCCTACATAGGGCCAAAAGAACAAAATTACAACAAAACCACAACAAATTTTGACAGTCCTAACATCTACAGTGTCCTTCTCCTTCTTGATTTTGTTATTTTGATTATGGCTCTTATAGTTGCATTAATACTTATAGCACATAAGTGTAAGAATTCAAAGATTGTGGTTATGAAGATTAGAATTTGATTCGACAGTTGAGATTGATTTGAAAACAAAGATGATCGATGGTTGGGATTTGACGAGACAAGGTGGTTAGAGACAATTACTCAATGTAATTGACTTTGATTGAGCATTTCACTCATCTGATTGACTTAATAAGTGAATAGACGAGTTAGTCAGAAAAAGGGTGATTTTGAAAAGAGGAGAAGTGACTAACTAGTTAAAAAAAAAGTGATTGTTGACTCACAAGTCAGAACTAAGTGTCTGTGGCAATTAGGATTTTCAACATGTGATGTAGGAAATTGAGATGAAATTGCATTTATAGGAAATTTGGGTTTTCAAAATATGAAATTGAAACTGGAATGAGAGGAAATTGAAAATGAAATTTATTTGAAATGAGGGATAAATGAAATTAAAAAAATTTAGGAAATTTTTTTAATCAAGAGGACTTCATTAGCTAATTAAATAATTTAAATAAATTATTTAATCATGAGAATAAAGTCAAAATTGATTTAATTAAATAATAAAGATCATTTCTTTAAAGTGAATAATAGGAATTAATTAAATAATAAGGTTATATAAGATTATTTAATTAATATTAAAAATGAATGATTAAAGATTAATTGATTAAGAATTAGAGAAAGATATGAATTGTGAGTTTTGAAGTGGAGGAATAATATAATTTAGAAGAAGAGCATGATGCCACCACTCTGTGCCCTTTTGAATGTTAGGGTTTTTGCTAGTGCTTCTATAGGGGTTCGACATCATGGTGATGTGTCTCATTGGTGATGAATCGATGGATCTTCGGATCTTGCTATTGTGTCCTTGTAGGGTGCTCAATGTGGTCCATGCTCGATATCTACGACTTGTTCTCAGTTTGGTGGTGGTGGTAGTTTTTTGCAGGGAGAGCTTGGTTGAGTGGGTGTTTCAAAGATGCAATCTTTCCCTTTCTTCAGGGTGAACTTGCGATAGATAGGCTAGTGGTCCATTTTGATTTTGAGACTGTTCATGAAGTGAAGGAGAACAAATTATATTTTGCTGAGATGGGTTAGATTGGGAGGTTTCAAGGTTTTTTCCCAAGTCTGGTAGAGCTTCACAAGTTGATTTATGAGTGTTGGAGCCCTATATTAGAAGGGGATGTAAAAATATACCTAGGTGCTTGTGGTTTCTTTGTGGTAGTGTTTGATAATGTCAAGGATAGGAAAATAATTCTCTGTGAGCATCTTTGGAGCTGAGAGGATAAGTACATTCTCTTATTGAAACCATGGCATCCTTCCTTTAGCCCAACCACTGAATCTTAAAAAAATAAATCCAATTTGAGTAAAGATTGCCAACTTTAGTGTTATAGTTTTGGTTTGAATCTAGCTTCAAAGATATACCTATAAATTTCAACAAGCAATTTTGAGACCCATCATCAATTTACAGGTAGGAAAAATATCATTACCTAATTCATCAAACAACTTCTATTAGAATTAATAAAAACCCCAAAACCCAGTAACAAGGGTTTCCTTATAATAGCTTAAACAAAATCGACAAAATAAGGTTTTCAAAGATTACAATCAAGGTTTTCTCTCTCCTCAAGTCATCTCACTGGTACTTTGTTTGCAACAATATTCAGTAAGATTTCCTCTACTCTCAATTTCCTAAAACTAGAAATAATAGTATTAGCAGTAGCATACCCAAACAAATCGACAATCTTTCTTCCCCGGTAGAGACATGGACACAAACTCCCTTATAGGAACCATTCCTTTTGCTTACTATGAATAGACTGAGGTCATGATCTTTACCATGAAGAGAAATAAAGTTCATAGGGAATTGTTTTTTTAAGACAACCCCTTCAAGGTGGTTAATGACTATATGTACCTTGGCTTTGATTTTCATAACAAACTCAGCTAGGAAACATGTAGAGCAAAAAGGATACAACAGGAATGGAAATTTTTATACTCATTGTAAAATAGATACATAAGAGTTGAGCTAGGGGATTGGAAGACTAAGAAAACTCCTTTTGGGCTTCTAGTGTACTATACGGATGTGAAGTATGGGGTAACGACACTTTAACAAGAAAGTGGAGTCATATAAAGTGTGTAGTGCCATAAATTGTCATTGAGCCAATTTACACCTCATGTTTGTGCCCCTACTTTAACGTATCTCCCCCTCATCTCCTATCTAGGTTTGTTTAGTTCCTTAACTCCAAATCTGATGCTATGTATACCCACTAATTGATTTCCTGGAGGGATACAGTTCTCCCTATGGCTAAATTGAGGTCCCTAACTGAACAGGACCAAGGCACTAACGCACTAGTCCCTCTTAGTTGGGCTCTATTTGAAATGGGAGAAGGGCCCTATCTCTTTGGCGAGAATTCAACTTTGTGGCTCTGCATGACCATTGGAGGTCGACGCAATCAATAAATGACCTAGATACCCCTATATAAAGACATTTGATCAACCTAATTTCATCTATCCATCCTAACAAAGACTCCAAGTAAGCAAGCATTTGTGCATCCGTGAAGCATTCATCATCAAGAATTTTTAGAGATCTTAAAGGCTACATATTCTTCATTCAACCATTATGGAGAAAAAATACATTATTCATATGCAAGCATGTGTATGATTAGGGTTTTGGTCATGTTCATGCCATTTCATACAAAATATGTGATTACATTCAAGAAGCAAAAAATCATTATCAACAATTGCAAATTTGAGGTATACATTACCATTATTTATTTCACTATTTACAGTTATTCATTCAAGACTGTTAATTCCTAAATCGGGGTTTGACTTAGGCAAACCCCTATTCCCAACCATTTTCCCTTCTCTACTATGTGCAGGAACATGTGTGAAGTTGTAAATTTTAGGATCGACATAATTCACAGAGATGAATAGATTCCCCTTTGGATGATGAAAGTGTAGAGGACTAGAGAGATGAGCATTTTGTTGGCATTTTTGATGATTATGTTGTGATTGTCATTGATGGACACACACTTGCATTGAGATCACTTTAATATGTATGAGTTATGCTCAACCGACAATTGTTCCCAACCGGTATGATGTATTATAGTCTTTAGACTATCAGTGTTTTGCAAAATGTGTTTACCGGTCTGAAGTGGTATGTTGACCCTAAGCGGTTCGAGGATCTCAAGCGGTACGAAGGATCAAAGCGGCAGAACATATATTTCCTAGTCTTCATTTTTTGTCAAACCGGCAACCGGTATTTTGTATGAACCAGTAATACTCTGTGATAAGTTACCATCCACCGATTGTTTGATGGTGCCAACACTTTAACGGTGTTTTTTGTGTCATGTTACAGAATATGTCTAGATGCATTGAACCTAGGAAATTGTAATGTAATCCTATTGGACCGACATGAAATCAGATTCCTTGATAAGGACATCATGTCTAGGGTTTTAAGGAGTTGCTAGGGTTTTAAGGTGGTTGATGAGTTTTTGTAAGTATGATCTTAACTGAGAAGATCAAGTTTGTGAGCTGTAACAGAGTGACAGTTACTGAAGACTGAAGTAATGCCGAAATGCATTAACTATGAGCCATAGTGGATCTAATCAAGCAACCTGTGCCATTTGCTAGATAATTCACTTGTTGATTACTCACATCTTTGACAAGTTTGAAGCCCTTAACCGAGTAGGCTCAGAGAAGCCTTTGTAAAATTCTCTAACAAGGTGGTTCACATCTGTGAATCTAAAATCCTCTAGCAAGGTAGTTTTTAATCGGACTTATCTCCTAACAGAGATTGAGATTCCTAACAGGATCTGTTCTGGTAAAGAACATTGTATGACCTTAACCGGTCTGGTTCCTATTCTGTAGATGGTTACTTGTGAGTTTCATCTCACCATGGTTTTTCCCATTTGGGTTTCGACGTCAAATATCTTGTGTTATGGTGTTATTGCTCCTATGGGTGAATGTCTTATTTGCTATTTGGTTTGCATGTTTATTAACCGGTTTGTTTGTTAAACTATTTTACTGGTTTATTACTAGACTGTTTAAGTGTTTAAATATAGTGTTTTTTGGTATACTAATTCACCCCCCCCCTCTTAGTATTCATCAATTGGTATTAGAGCCAATCTTTCTATAAGTCTAATCACTTGGAAAGAGATATGGGGGAATACACAGTGAGGGAACTTACTCACCGGCTCACTCAATCTAAGAAAGCCTATGATGAACTTATGGTAAAATATAAGGCCTCTCAGGCAAAAAGGAGAGAACATGCTAAAAAACTGATGGAGCTATCTGAAAATAGTTCTTCTGATGAAGCGAACATGGAACCCTTAATCCAAGAAGTAGAAAAGTTGAATGAATCCAATTCCAACCTAAGAAAGGAGTTGGAAGGACTGACTATCTGAATGTGTCAAGAGCTTGAGAGCCAGAGGAAGGCTAAAGATCTGGTCAAGGACAAAGATCACGAGATCTCCAAGTTGAAGCAAGAGATTAGTGCACTTACTGCTCACCTTCATGAGAGCAGAATGGAAAAAGAAGAAGTACAAGGTGAACTGAACATAGCCATCTCTAAGAATGCAAACTTGATGGAGACAAATGTTGTTATTTCCAAAGAACTCTCAGAGTCAAAGGAAATACTTGCTAAGTTCAACAAGAGTACTGTTAAGCTAGAGCAAAAGCTTGAATCAGCTAAACCGGTAAAGAATACCAATGGACTTGGTTTCTTTGGTCATGAGGAAGGTGAGACCTCAGGTGCAAATGCTGAAGCATCAAAGAAGCAACCAACATTCAAAGGTAAAGGTAAGCAAAAATTCAAACCTGTTTGCTTTAACTGTCTTAAAGAAGGACATACTGCCAATGTATGTAGGAGCAAAGCCTATAATAATTTTCCTTACTTTATAAACAATGTACTTAGATCCAACAAGTTGAATGGTAATTGTTATGCATGCAGCAAGTTTGGGCATAGAGCATTTGAATGTAGGTCTGATATGAACAACACTGGAAGATATCCTTAGAGGACTCAAGGAGTTGGTCCGGAATCTTTTGTGAACCAGAACCCAAACCGGTTTAATACCTATAATCATCAGTCAGGTAGCGGTGGCTATCAAGCGGCAACCGGATGGAGAGAAAACTGTTGGATTTGCCATGGTCATGGTCACACAGCTACAACATGCAGAAGGAAGAATGGAAACATGAATAATGGACCTTGGAGAGCACTTGGAATGGTTTGCTATCATTGCAACAAACCGGGTCATTTAGCAAGATTCTGCAGAAGTAGAAAGAGTATATCAGATGATATACCAGTCACTCCGGAAGGAAAAATTGATGTTGAAACCGTTCAAGTGGATATGAACAAAACCTAGAAGAAGAAACCAGCAATGTTGCAAGAAGAACTGGTTTCTGCTCCTAGTGTGGAAATCACGGAACCGGCAAACTAAGCATCATAAAAGCTTAGGGGAGCAAACAGTGAAATATTTCGAACCCCCGGTTTATATCGGTAAAAGACCTTAACCAGTATGTGATACCTGTCATTTGGTAGAAGACCAGAAATTGTAACAGGCAAATTAGGGTTTATGCCCTAATGGTGGAGCATTTATTACGGTAGGTGAGGAATATGTTTAAAAGGAATTTTCAAATCATTTCTCACTATCATTTTTCGAGCGAAGAAGTTTTTCAAGTGCAGAGCGAAGAAAAAGTGATTTGTGTTGCAATTCAAAGAAATTTTGAAATCCTAAAGAAGATTCAGAAGCAAATATCAAACGGTCAAGAGAAGAACTCAAAGCGGTGATTCAACAACCGACAAAGTATGAGGCGAAGTGGAATTAGCAAGCCCTAAATTCTCGATTTTCGAAAGGTATTTCTCAAGTTTTTTGTTTTATCATGGCTTCCACATCACATGCTAGCTCTTGTCTACCTGTTGATTCTATGAACTTCATTCAATGCAAGTCCAAATACAATGCCCTGTCACAAGTACCTGCTGGTGTAATAGTGGAAGAAGGCATTTCTGATTATATAGATTATAAAATTGAAGACCTAGGGTCTCTCACAATCCATTCTTAGCTAGGTCTATTCTGTGGGAAGGATAAAAAGATCAAATCAGAGTATAGCATCTTGGAGAAGAAGAAGCTTCATAATGCGGTTTACTTCCTAGAGCATTTCATAGATGACCACATTCGAATCATTCTAAGAAGAGTTCATGGTGATAAGATGTATCTTGAGAGAACATATGATATCACACCGCAAGCTATTCATGTCGTCATTGGTTTCTGCAACGTCAGTGAAGTGCCAGCCCTGAGGAAGGTCATCAAGACCGAAATGACCAAGCTCACTGGTTCAGTGAGTGACTCACGATGAATGACTATCAATTCCATCGAGGATGACCTGGTGAAATATACGTGTATGGTGATAGGATACCAAATGTTTCATTCCAGCGGAATTAACTCTGTATCTGCTGCAGCGGTAAATGCCACTTACAAGATGATCAAGGAAGATGCATCGTTTGATCTGTGCACCTGCATGCAAAGACAACTTCTATTAAATCTCAAATCAATCAAACAGGATAATGCATTGAAACCTAAGTTTGGACAACTACTGGTAGGGTTATTCTTCTACTTCCAAGGTTATTTTCTAGGAGTTGGAGATATTCAGTGGTCTGCCGACCAACCAGTTACCAAGCAGATCAAAGAGAGCCTGCAAGTAGTTGGAACCGGTTGCCCTGAAGTTCTGAACAAGTACTTTGATGAGTTCAGAAGCAAGATGAGCCTAAGGATGAGGATATCCAGTGACATTGTCAAGAAATATGAAGAGGGCATTTGCTTTATCATCAAAGTGGATGAATGCATAATGGAGGTCGTTGAGCTCAGACAGGAAGAAGTGGAGCCTATGGGCTATGAGGTGATCTATGATATGTTGGATAGGTATGCCTCTACCCTACTTGCCTTGCCTCTTGATCCAAAGGCAAAGAGAACCGACACCTATCTGGAAAGGGTGACATCGGTTAAAGAACCCTCAACAAAGAAAGGGAAGGCAACGCCTTCAACATCGGCACCAGTTACTCCATCAAGTCCCAAAGTGACCAAGCGGTCACCTGCAAAGAAGAAACCGGAAGCGGCACCTGCCAAAGTCTTCAAGAGGAAGAGGAAGACAAAGAATAATTCACCAGACTCAGAAGAAATTGTGTCTGAAGAAAAACCCAAGAAGACAAGACAAACAAGGAAAAAGACAAAGAATGAACTGGCATCATCGGCATCAATAAATATTGACATTTCTTCCTACAAACCTTTGACACATTGTCAAAGAACTATTAAATATATTAGGAGAAATTTATTGAATGATTTATTAGATCATTTTGATGATTTCAATGATGAAGAAAAGGAAGAAGTTGAGCAGGAAATTATTAAGTATTTGTGTGCTAATGACCGGTCGCCTTAAGAAATTAGATCTAAGACACTTGATTCTTTGTACAAGTCTTTAGACAATAAATGGTGCATTACCATAGAGAAGGAACATGAAATAAGGGAGAAAGTTTTTGCCCAACACTTTCCTGACCTGTCCAATTTTGAGCTATTTGAAGTCATCAATCAAAATAAAGGACTCTTCTTCACTAGAAGAAGAAGACTCTGGTTATTAGAAGGGAGAATTGATGATGTCGAAAAGGACACTCATCTGCATATGACAACTATTGTACATACGCACAAAGTGCTTCAAGCCAACAAGAAGGTTGAGCAAGAACTGGCAATAACAAAACCGGATGAAGTGTTTGATAATGAAGGAAACCTGGTTACTGAACCTATAGACACTATTGATGTTGGTGCTCTGGATGTAGAGGATGTTGCTTAGGGTACACCATTAGAAGCAACAAGACAAGAGAAGCAGTTAGAACATGTAGAAAAGAAAAAGGAAGCAGAGAACGAAAAGGAGGAAGCAAAGAAGCAAGCAGAGGAGAAGAAAAAGGAAGAAGATGAGGAGAAAAGGAAATAGGAGGAAAAGAGAAAAGAGGATGAGAAGAAAAGGAAAGAGTAGGAAAAGAGAAAAGAGGATGAGAAGAAAAAGAAAGAGGAGGAAAAGAGAAAAGAGGAAGAAGAGAAAAAGAAACAAGAAGATGCGAAGAAGAAGAAAGTAGAAGAGGATAAAGAAGAGGAGAAGAGAAAGGAAGCGAAGAAGAAGAAAGCAGAGGAGGATAAGGAAGAGGAGAAGAGAAAGGAAGCAGAGGAGGATAAGGAAGAGGAGAAGAGAAAGGAAGTGGAGAAGAAGAAAGTAGAGGAGGAAAAGGAAGAGGAGCGGCAAAAAGAAGCGAAGAAGAAAAAGAAGGAAGAAGAGAAAGAAGAAGCGGCAAAAATCACTCAGATGGAGACTCCAAAGGAAACCGGTAGTCAAGCCAAACTGGCTGACCTCACAGGTCCTATTGACCTCCAGTCTGCAAATGAAATGGAGCTGCTACAGAGCATTAAGGTTTCTCAAGAACGCCTTGAAGTGATAAGGAGGAAGAAGGAGCAAGATGTGATCCAAGCTGCGGTGGACACTCTTACTGGTTTGTTACCCGACACAAACCTCCCCAATATTGATTCATCACTGGCACAATTGAAGCTTCTATGCACCATAGTGGTTGATTAGGTGCAGAGCCCAGAAGAGGTAGCAGAGGCAAATGCCAAGAAAGAGCATCAAAAGGCTCTCAACATTGCCCTGGTGAAGAAGCTAAATGAGCTCCAGTCCGATCTGCAAAAAGCTCAAAAAGATATAAGGGATGCTCTGGATGAAGGGAATCTACTACTAAGTAAGATTTGCCAACCCCATCTCTTCTGTGATGATGTGCTTGTACAGAAGCAAAATCTACAATCTGACTTGCAGTTATACATGAGCACCTTCAAGCCGCCATATGACTCTTTTATAGCTTATGGGCAAACCGTTTACCAGTTTCATATCTAGTCTACCAAAATAGAGTTGGAAATCAGAAACCAGACTCTAGATTTGTAGGAACTACAACTAGTTCTACTCCCGTGCCTGCAAATACTTCAGAAATGTTATCTCAATCTGGATGCCTTAATGCTGACTCAAGAGATGAGCACAATAGACGTCATGGAAGAACAGGTCTCCCAAATGCAGATAGAGAAAGAAGTGGCTACCTCCCTACTTGAGTCCTGGTCCTTATCTATGAAACAATTTTTGCAGGACTTTAAATCAATTTTTGACAAGTTTTACTCTTTATTGTCATAAACTTATTATTTTAATACCAAATGGAAACAGGGGTTGTTCAATTATACTTTGTCATTGTTGGCAAAGGGGGAGAAGTATTCTGGTATTTAAAATTTTGATGTATGCTCTATATATCTTCATGTCTATCTCTGTATGCAAATAGTTATACATTGTTTTGTTTGCGAAAGGGATGGTGTATATGCTTAGGGGGAGTAATTTTGCTTATGGCATGATTTTTGTTGTAAAACACTTAGAGTTCATTTTTTTTTTTCCTAAGTGTTGCCATCAATGCCAAAGGGGGAAATTGTTGGCATTTTTCATGATTATGTTGTGATTATCATTGATGGACACACGCTTGCATTGAGATCACTTTTATATGTATGAGTTATGCTCAATCGATAATTGTTCCCAACCAATATGATGCATTATAGTCTTTAGACTATTGGTGTTTTGCAGAATGTGTTTACCGGTCTGAAGTGGTATGTTGACCCCAAGCGGTTCAAGGATTTCAAGCGGTACGAAGGATC
Source organism: Cryptomeria japonica (assembly GCF_030272615.1). NCBI lineage: Eukaryota > Viridiplantae > Streptophyta > Pinopsida > Cupressales > Cupressaceae > Cryptomeria > Cryptomeria japonica. The sequence goes on along the minus strand of NC_081414.1, from coordinate 35,345,632 downwards.
AAAGTGACATAACACATATTTCCCAGTCTTCATTTTTTGTCAAACTGGCAACCGGTATTTTGTATGAACCGGTAATACTCTGTGATGAGTTACAAACTGACATTTTGTGATGAGTTACCATCCATCGATTGTTTGACGGTGCTGACACTTTAACGATGCTTTTTGTGTCATGTTATAGAATATGTCTAGATGCATTGAACCTAGGAAATTGTAATGTAATCCAATTGGACCGACATGAAATCAGATTCCTTGATAAGGACATCATGTCTAGGGTTTTAAGGAGTTGCTAGGGTTTTAAGGTAGTTGATGAGTTTTTGAAAGTACGATCTTAACTGAGAAGATCAAGTTTGTTAGCTGTAACAGAGTGAGAGTTACTGAAGACTAAAGTAATGCTGAAATGCATTAACTATGAGCCATAGTGGATCTAATCAAGCAACCTGTGCCATTTGCTAGATCATTCACTTGTTGATTACTCACATCTTTGACAAGTTTGAAGCCCTTAACCGGGTAGGCTCAGAGAAGCCTTTGTAAAATCCTCTAACAAGGTGGTTCACATCTGTGGATCTAAAATCCTCTAGCAAGGTAGTCTTTACCCAGACTTATCTCCTAACAGAGATTGAGATTCCTAACAAGATTTGTTCTGGTAAATAACATTGTAACCTTAACCGGCCTAGTTCCTATTCTGTAGATAGTTACTTGTGAGTTTCATCTCACTGTGGTTTTTCCCATTTGGGTTTCTGATAGGGAGGTGGTGCAAGTGGTTGCCAAGTGGCTAGAATGTTTACTAAATGAAAGGTTCTTGTTGTTTCATGGTGTAGACACCAAAATTAGAGTGCAAGAGGTTTATAACCAACCTAACAACTCTCCTTGTTCCACCTCCCTATGTCAAACATTTCCTGGTTGCTCAAGGGCTTCAACTCCATTGTTTTAGTATTCCTTCACAAATGCTACAAAACCGACTAATGGAGTCAAACTCACCAAATGTGTTGGATTCATGCAAGGTTCACTTATTTCAACTTGATTTGTTGGTTTTTTTTCTTTACAACCTTCTTTGTCATACCTGATTTGACAAAATCCAAGTTTTAGGCCTACAACGGGCTACTAGGAATTAGCCCTCCTTTTGGGGTTTTGTGCTCACCCTGCTCCAGCGATGGACTTCCAGACAAAAAGAAGTTGATATTCGGACACCCTTTTGGGAGTTCTTGAAGATTTTCTAAGTCTCGAGGTCCCTTAGGCCTTCTCCGTGACTGTCCCAAAAAATGGGTGTAAAAGGAGGGTTTGCAAGGGTTTTATTGGCAAAATCAACCATAGGCATGAAACCTTCAAAGGTGAGTCAGGAAACCTTAGTCCTACCATGTCACATACCAATTAGGCCATAATAAATCATATTGACACCTTCAAAGGCTAAAGAACAAGGTTTCACAAAATGCACATAAGGAGAGTGCAACAATTGACAACTTTTCCATTCTTGCTTTCTACAAACACATCTTTGCTTAAATACAAATTACATTCAATCATGTAAACATGTCTATCATTAGAGACAAAAGAGAACCATCATTAGCCCTACACAAAAACATTAGGCAATTTACAAACATTGTTTCATTCACTGTCAAATCTAAATATCACTACACTTTGCCCTTTCACTGTTTTTTCACACTTTGACCTACACTTTACCACTGTCAAAACACCTTTGCAAAGGTCTAATTGGTGCCTTTCTATCACTGCTTTGTCCTTGGTTGTTTGTAGTCTTTCATACCTACTATTTGGAAGAGGAAGAATGCAATAACAACTTCATTTAAAATGCTAAAATCAGTCATAAATGACTGTGACAGCCTGCTGGGCGTTACCACTTTGCTTAAAGAGATCATTGCTTGATCTTGGCAAACACAAAACCATGGGTAGGATCTAACACCACTCCTTGTCCTTGTTTACAAAAAAATTGAGAAGAAACCAGACTTTACACACACCAATATATGGTGGAGAGCAAGCAATTGAGTGGATACAAACTCCAAAATAGTGACTCACTGTTTTTGTTACAATTTACACAAACTGAAAATGCAACCTTCCTTCTCTTGGCTTAGAAAGTATCTTAGCTTTCATCTACAATCTTGGACAACAAGACAAGTCTGTCCATCTGATGAATGCATTTGCTATAGAAGAGAAAAGCATCAAACTTCTTCAAAGACCCTAGCCAAATGGCACACTTGCCTAGGGCTTCATGGCCACAAAACTTCTTACACCTGCAATTTTGAAATCAAAACAAGTATGTACATATCTTACAAGTTGACCAACTGGTTCTTGAGAAGCCATGAAAAATTAGGGCTTCAAGAAGCCAAGTTGGTCAAGCATCCTTGCCAATTTCCTAGACAAGGCAGTGAAACTGTCAAAACCAAATATTTTTGCACAAAACTCAAAACTTGATGAAATTAAATGCCACCAAAGGGAAAAGCTTTAGGAAACATGAGAGTACTAAAAAATGGAAAAACAGTGTGGCCACGTACAACAGGTGTACGGACTGCTACTCAAATGGAGTCAAAACATAGGGAAAACAAGGTAAAAACTAGTGCAAGTTTGCAAAATGCTTCATAACTTTGAATGATTAACCTTTAAAATGGTTCAAACAAGATAATAAATACCTCCACATATCAGTTATCCTCCTATACAGACAGGTACATGTCCAAGAGCACACAAAGTTGACACTTTCATGTCTAAAATGACAACTATTGGTGCCTAGATGATGCAAGGTTGATCTCAAAAACTACAAATCAACTAAAAACATTATTCATACCTAAAAAACAAACACCAAGCATGTCTAAGAACTTTTCACAACAAAAACACACTAAAAACTTACTTTTGACAGTATTTTGCCAAGCAACTCCAAACTGGCAACTTTGAGCAAAAAGATGAAAACAGGAAGCATGACCACACAATGAGTTCAAAACTCATCCAAACAACCTAGGTCAAATTCAAAAACATATTAGACAACTTTCCAATTTAAAACTAATAAAAACCAACTTGCTATCAAACCTGGATGAAAAATGAGGCCTAGGTGCTCCTGCACCATACTCCCCCGGTGACAAAGAAGTCATGTGACTCCTTTGGGCAGAAAAGAGAGAGGAATACCAGCCTTGTTGAAGTCACTTTTAGGTATCCAAGTGGCTTTAGAAGTTGTTTGATCTTTCCACTTGATCAAATGTTCAAGGTAGTCATGCTTTCTAGTCTTCTTGATGATTCTGGAATCAAGTACCTGTTCAGGAATGGGAGAAGAAGAAGAGGGGAGAGATAGATCAGAAAGGGAATATGAAATGTCTGAAGCTCTCTAAGTCTCTTCTGGAGGTTGCCCCTTGAAAGGTACCAAATCTACAACATTAACGATAGGAGACAAGGAAACATCAGCAGGTAAATCAATCTTATAAGCATTGGGGCCATACTTAGCCAAAATCCTGCAAGGCCCTATCCTTCTCATCTGTAACTTGGTAGGAACTCCCTTTTGCAATATAGACTTGTTGAGATGCACCATCACAAAATCTCCAACTGAGAATTGGACATCCCTCTTTGAAGCATCCACCCTTGCCTTGACTCTTGCTGTGGTGTCCTGCAAAGACTGCTTAACCTGTTCATGTATCTCTTTTAGAGATTGTGACATATCCTCTGTTGTCCCACTAACATGTTGCAAGTTAGTCACATCATGTAACTCAAAAAAACCTCTTGGATGCATAGCATAAACAATCTGAAATGGACTCTTACCAGTGGATCTGTTTACACTATCATTATAGGCAAACTCTGCTTGTGGGATGAGTTGATCCCAGCTTTGTCCATACTCCTTGGTGAGACATCTGAGTAGATTACCCAATTTTCTATTCACCACTTCTATTTGGTCATCTATCTGTGGATGGTAAGCTAAGCCAAAAGACAAGTTAGTACCCAATTTCTTCCACAAAGTCTTCCAAAAATGACCCAAAAACTTAACATCTCTATCTGATACAATGCTAGATGGCAAGCCATGTATTCTGACAACTTCTTTAAAGAAAAGGAAAGCAATATGACTAGCATCATTAGTAGTTTTGCAAGGTATAAAGTGATCCATTTTACTAAATATGTCAACAACCACAAAGATACTGTCATACCCTGCTTTTGTCTTTGGTAAACCTACAACAAAATCCATGTTGATGCACTCCCATGGCCTAGAAAGAATGGGAAGTGGTTGATATAAACCAGCATTAGTGCTATTACCTTTGGCCTTCTGACATACGATACACTGTTCAACATACCTCCTGACATCTCTTTGCATCTTAGGCCAGTAATAGAAGCGTTGAACCAACTCTAAGGTCTTATTGAGACCAAAATGGCCACTCAAACACCCATTGTGTTTTTCTTGGATAAGGTTCTCTCTCATGGAACCTTTAGGAACACATAGTTGTCCTCCCCTGAATAACAAACCATTTTGCAATGTATAGTCAACATACTCGCTATGGAAATGATTCTCAAAAGCAGGACAAACTTTATAAGCAGCAACAAAATCATCATCATTAGGATACAAATCTTGAAAGCAATCAATACCAATACTCTTAACTTGGATCTCCTGAATAGTCAACAATCTCCTACTTAAAGCATCAGCTACTTTGTTACATTGGCCTTTCTTGTGCTTAAGAGTAAAGGTATATGCTTGTAGGTATTCTACCCATTTCACATGCCTATGGTTGAGTTTATCCTAAGAATTCAAGAAACTGACTGCCTGGTTGTCTGTATACACAACAAACTCTTTAGGAAGCAAGTAATGCCTCCACTTCCCGAGTGCCTGCACCAATGCATATTACTCTAAATCATAAGATGAATACTTTTTCTTTGCATCATTCAATTTTTCACTAAAGAAAGCAACTGGTCTGTTATCCTGACTCAAGATTGCACCTACTGCAAGATGACTGGCATCACATTCTATAGTAAAGAGCTTATCAAAGCTAGGATGGATTAACACTGGCTATGTAGCAACTCTAGTTTTAAGTAACTCAAACCCCTTATTGGTTGCTTCTGTCCATTGAAACTTGACCTTATGACCACCTTTTATTGTATCTAACATGGGTGCGCAAATCTCACTGAACCCTCTGATAAACTTTCTGTAAAACTAGGCTAGACCATGAAAACTCCTAACTTCACTGGCTGATTGTGGGGTTGGCCAACTGTTATGGCTGCAACTTTAGATTGATCCATCTTAAGATCTCCACTGGACACAATAAAACCAAGATAGACTAGCTCTTGCTGCATAAAATCACATTTCTCAAGATTTATGGTTAACTGCTCATCAGATAATCTTTGCAAAACAATAGCTAAGTGTTTCAAATGCTCCTCTTTAGTCTTACTAAAAATGAGAATATCATCTAAGTAGACTACCACAAGCTTACTGAGAAAATCCTACAATACTTCATTCATTAACCTCATAAAGGTGCTGGGAACATTAGAGAGTCCAAAAGGCATAACCAACCATTCATAAAGACCCTCATTTGTTTTGAAAATAGTTTTCCACTCATCGCCCTCTTTTATTCTTGTTTGATGGTAATCACTCTTTAAGTCTATTTTTGTGAAATACCTTGCATCCCCTAAACAATCCATCAAATCTTCTATCCTAGGAATAGGGAATCTGTACCTTATTGTGATTTTGTTGATGGCTCTGGAGTCTGCACATAGCCTCCATGTGCCCCCTTTCTTAGGTGCTAACACAGTGGGTACGGCACAAGGACTTATACTCTTTCTTATTAATCCTTGATCCAATAACTCTTGAATCTGTCTAGCTACCTCTTTGTTTTGTTCAAGAGTCATCTTATATGTTGCTTTGTTTGGCAAAGAAGCTCTTGGTATAAAGTCAATTTGATGATTAATGGCTCTAGGAGGGGGTAATGTTGCTGGTTGTCCATCACTGATGATGCCCTTAAAGTTATCAAGAATTTGTTGCACTTCTTGTGGGATCTCAACTTGTTTTTCTTTCTTCTCCTCCTTAGGTTTCACTACAAGTGCATAACCAATCCCATCTCCCTCTTTCATGGTTTGGATGAACTCTTTTTCATTGACTAGTAACACTTTAGGTGCCTGTGGTTTGTTGTTCTCTATCTCTTCACTAAGGGACTAGATTTTGTAGACAATGCCATTCTTTTGAAAGGAATATGTGTTTTGTTCACCATCATGGTGTGCCCTTCTGTCAAGTTGCCAAGGTCTTCCCAATAGTAGATGGCAAGCATCCATAGGAAGGATGTCACATAGTATCCTATCCTCGTATTCACCTATGTTGAAGTCTACCCATGCTTGTTCATTAACTAGGACATGTTGCCCCTTGTTTAAGGTTACCTTGTAGGGTTCACTGTGCTTCATTCTAGGTAGGTTCAATTTTCTAACTGCCTCCTCTGAGATAATGTTATCTATGGAACCTGAATCTATAACCACCTTACATACCTTGCCCAAGATTTTGCACTTTATCCTGAACAATGCTCTTCTCTGAGCCACTTCACTCTTGTTAGGTTCTTGCATCAATACTATCCTCATCATTGGAATCTCACCATCTTTGGGTGCTAGGTGTATTGTTGGAGTTCTTGTACTACTTCATTCCTCCTGAACATAGTTCACTCTCTTTTCACCTCCATGGGAAGAACTAGGCTTTTCACACACCAATATATGGTGGAGAGCAAGCAATTGAGTGGATACAAACTCCAAAACAGTGACTCACTGTTTTTGTTACAATTTACACAAACTGAAAATGCAACCTTCCTTCTCTTAGCTTAGAAAGTCTCTTAGCTTTCATCTACAATCTTGGACAACAAGACAAGTCTGTCCATCTGATGAATGCATCTACTATAGAAGAGCAAAGCATCAAACTTCTTCAAAGACCCTAGCCAAATGGCACACTTGCCTAGGGCTTCATGGCCACAAAACTCCTTACACCTGCAATTTTGAAATCAAAACAAGTATGTACATATCTTACAAGTTGACCAACTGGTTCTTGAGAAGCCATGAACAATTAGGGCTTCAAGAAGCTAAGTTGGTCAAGCATCCTTGCCAATTTCCTAGACAAGGCAGTGAAACTGTCAAAACCAAATATTTTTGCACAAAAATCAAAAATTGATGAAATTAAATGCCACCAAAGGGAAAAGCTTTAGGAAACATGAGAGTACTGAAAAATGAAAAAATAGTACGTCCATGTACAACAGGTGTACGAACTGCTGCTCAAATGGAGTCAAAGCATAGGGAAAACAAGGTAAAAACTAGTGCAAGTTTGCAAAATGCTTCATAACTTCGAATGATCAACCCTTACAATGGTTCAAACAAGAGAATAAATACCTCCACATATCAGTTATTCTCCTATACAGACAGGTACATGTCCAAGAGCACACAAAGTTGACACTTTCATGTCTAAAATGACAACTATTGGTGCCTCGATGATGCAAGGTTGATCTCAAAAACTACAAATCAACTGAAAACATTATTCATACCTAAAAACCAAACACCAAACATATCTAAGAACTTTTCACAACAAAAACACACTAAAAACTCACTTTTGACAGTATTTTGCCAGGCAACTCCAAACTGGCAAATTTGAGCAAAAAGATGAAAACAGGAAACATGACCACACAATGAGTTCAAAACTCATCCAAACAACCTAGGTCAACTTCAAAAACATCTTAGACAAATTTCCAATTTAAAACTAATAAAAACCAACTTGCTATCAAACCTGGATGAAAAATGAGGCCTAGGTGCTCCTGCACCAGTTTCCACGTCAAATATCTTGTGTTATGGCGTTATTGCTCATGTGGGTGAATGTCTTATTTGCTATTTGGTTTGCATGTGTATTAAGTGTTTAAATACAGTGTTTTTTGGTATACTAATTCACCCCCCCCCCCTCTCTTAGTATTCATCACATTTTGGTCCCAACAATTCAAGACGATCTTCTAGGAATAGATCCGAACACTCTCATATTGCTCAAATCCAGGTTCATGGCTTTGTTTGGCAACTATAACTCATTGTTTATGCATAATTGCTTCACTTTCAACACATTTACCCTAATGTCAACATTTTCACAATTCAAATTCAAAAGAGGGTATTCAAATTCAACCAGTGAATCTAATTAGAATTCTTAGCCCTATCCTTGTTGATTTTAGGCTAGATCTATTAGATTCACCCCTCTTTAATGTAATGGTCCCTAAGAAAAAATCATGGGTTTTACTTCATCATTGGGTGAAACCCTAATTTTTCACCATTACATGGTGATTGCAAACACATTTAATCACAAATAGTTTCAAGATTAAATCATATATTCCATATGGAATTGTCTTGGTGGAAGTTGAGGTTTTCCCTGTTAAGGCATTTACTATGTTTTGATTGTTAAGTTATCTAAGAAGATTAGAGAATGTGGAGACACATTGTTGGACAAAGATGACAACTGGAGATAAATTAGATAAAAGGAAGAGCACATGGATGAAATAAAACATCAAATAGATGAATAAGTGGGGTATTAGCATAAGAGAATGTCCAAATAACAATGGTGAAATAAAAAAGCATGTCAAAGGAAAATTCAAAGAAAGCATGTGCAAAGGGCCACTCTGGAGGAAAAAGGAATACCATATCAAACATTTCAACCCTACATATGATCATACACAAAAGACCTACATAGGAATGAAAATAAAATGGAAAGAAAAAATGTTAATTGCTCAAATAAGAACTAGTTCGCACCAACATAGATGTGAAAGCAAAAGATGGATGATACCTTAAGAGGAGTAGGCAAACAAAAGGTGTAATAATTGCACTCGAGAAGTGGTGGAGATAGAATGACATTACATGATGAAGTGTTCAATTTATAAGGATATTCAAATCAATTATATTGAGACACTAAAAGTGAACATCTTGAGAAATTTGTTTGAAGAAGAAAAGATAAGTAACTACAGATTTCTTGATCAAGATACATATTAGAAGATCCAAGATGCAAAGGAAAAGGAGATTTAGGTGCGGTGTTTTGGCCTAGGCATGCTTTTGTTTTGTTGGCTACCTATGGGTCCCATAGGTTGTTTGGCCTCATGGATGCGATTAAAAAAATTCTTTCATTCAATTTGTCTAGAAAAACAAAAAAAAACTATCCACGAAGAAAAACTGAATTTGATTTGTTTTTTAAAAGCAAAAATTAGATTTGATTTGTCCACCATATAATGTATAAATTTAATTTGATTTGGTTTCAAAAAAACAAAAAATAGATTTGATATGTTTTTACTTATCTATTTTTTATCTTTTTCCAAACATAAGCATATTGCCCCATGTCCCCATGCGGCTGCTTATGAACATTTTCTACTTAAATTTAAGCAATGAGAGTGTTCCCATGTAAAATTTTAATTAGGAGAAAAAGACAAATTGGAATCTTTGACGTGTGGCTTTACCATTTTTTTCCTCTCCTTTTTATTTGCCTACAATTTTTCCTACAATTTTTTTTTTTGATCAGTAAAAGGCCGAGGCTTGAATTTTTTTTTATTAATTTAAAAAATGATTACATACTCCATTCAGTGTGGGCACCGGTAGGAAAGAATGGAGGAAGAAAACCTCTGGTCTCGGCTAGATCCCATAGGGGATCAAAATCTAATGATACATAAAGTAGGAAAAAAACTAGAAGCATATACAAATGCTCCTGGGTAGATCTCAACTGGATGAGCTAAATGTTAGAGCTACATCATGCAGAATTTTTAAAGAGCTGCTCAAGCCAAAAAAGATAATTGTTGTGCCCGTAGTGGCCTGGGTCTTAACTCTTAGAAGCAGATGCTAGTGATATGTAGAAGGTCTATCAACTAGGATCAATGACATAGAGTAAACTGCAAAACTTTCATTAAGAGAGCAGTGCCAAGAAGACTCCCTTAAAGTAATAAAACACTAGGTTCTGCACAGGACTGACCCTACCAGGCTAATTGTAATCAAACCTGCATAAAACCTTACATCAAGCACTCAACGAGATGTTAGCACAAAAGGCCATCTAACTAGAAATTTCAACCTTCACAATATAACTGCAAACTCCAACGAGACTGTAGGAAATATTAGGA